>NC_136506.1:65572934-65667934 GCF_053919585.1 Euprymna scolopes | reverse complement strand
AATGAACTAAACAAACTGCTAACTATATTATCTTCTAGTTGTTCAAGCGCTCACTGTTTTCTGGCTATTGCTTATCCTAATCCATGTATTATATATATATATATATATATATATATATATATACTATTTATTCAAAAGGAATCAACATTCAAGAGCTTATCTCGTTTGCATATTACATTAAAGAAAATCTGATTTAATAATTATCTCTAAATTTTAGAATCGAAATTAATAATAGAATTGGTTCAAGTATTCTATTTAGAAATATTACATAAAGTCAATTTATTTCTTTTCAATTTAATTTACATTTAATTTATTTTTTAATCATTAGCATAACGAGCATCAGTTGTGTTTAACACCGGAAGTAAGTTTTCACTTAACCTATGAGTTATTTCCCTTTATGCTATGAGATTTTATTTTTCTATTTGAATTTCATAGATGAAGATGGCTATGCTTTATATTTCCTAAAATCAAAATATGGTCAACTCTCAGGAAAATCGTAACAACTTAGGATATTTAGTTTATCTTAAATAGTATGTGACTAAACCCTCAGCCCGGTAATATGTTTTTTTTTTATATCTGGCAAAGCTATATAGATACAACTAGTTAACAAATAAAAATAGTTGAACTTACTTGTACGTCCATTGGTCTCACTTTCACATTTCATGTCCATATCCACATCACCTGGATCCGTTTTTGAGTCTTCATCCTCAAAGTTCTTATAACGGCGTCTATGATATCTCCTACGGTGTGGTTTTCTTAACCTGTTCTTAGGTTTGATATAAATACGTCGGTGTATGGGCCTTTTCGCCCTATTCCAGAGTTTATTCCACTTCCGTCTTTTGCCTTTTCTTCTGCCTTTCAGTGTTCGATGTCTTGGCTTTCCATTCCTAAATCGGCGTTTTCCACCCCTCCTTTTGCCCCCACGCCCACGGCCCAATCCGAGGACGAAGTGACCCTTAAATTGCTGACCATTTTTGCCGTTCAATTTTACCTCAAATCTTTTTTTTCGTATTCTTTTCTTCATCTCGTCTCTACTATCCAGATTCAGGATCTTCTGTAATGCTGAAAAGCAAATACAGTTTTAATCAACTATTTTAATGTATGCTTGTATGTTATAGAAATTGATAAGCAAACAAAACATTCATATAAGTTTAAATAACTCAAATTTTACACAGAATCTAAAGACAATTTTTTTTCAATTCTATCTGAGGTCATTAGAAGCAATTATCGGTTAGGTCCATAAAAATAATTAAAATATATGAGAACGCAAAGAAACGAAATTCAGTTTTAAAAAATCGATTTTCTTCGTTTCCTGAAATAAAGATCAAGTTCAAGAAAAAATATCTCAATAAAGACTGTCTTAAAAAAGATTTAAACATTTAAACAATCATTCATATTGTATTTTTATGATGCAAAACCATTTGTTACTTTTTAAAAATTCAAATTCGATAAGATTCATAGAATCAACTAGCCGTTTTACAGCTGTCTGTAATATTTGTTTTAACAACACCACTGCGCTAACAGTTTTTTTATTGCTTGAACACTGCCAGTTTTAGCTTTTCTTTGAAGGCAAAGATAAAATGCATATATTAAAAAAAAAATCTTCAAAAATCATCCGACCAGCAATACAGCTCCATACCGGTAATGCCAGGTTGTGTGTGTTTGTTTTCCACGATTGGAACGAAAGTTTTCAAATTTAGTATTTAAATATGAATATAAACAGCACAAAGTTCTTTGATAACTCGATATGATATACGGTTTCACCAAAAAACAGTCACACATTTTGTGTTCATTAAAAAAAAAGATTTTATTTATATTTATAGTACATGCATACAATTGTTTCGGACCACTACTAATATTTTTTACATAGTAATTCTAGGCATGTTTTTTTTAATCCCTCGACAAAAAGAGGGTGGACCTGTACATTCACCCTTGTCCGTTCGCCCGTTCGTCTGTCCGTACTTTTCTCAATAACTACGCCTTGGAAATTTTTGAAATTTTTCACAAACATTAAACATGATATGAGTAAAAAAGTAACAGAACGGATTTTCCTGGAAAACTCCGGTTGCCCCTCTAGGGGTGCCTTTCGGGTTAAAATGACTAAAATTGATACTTTTGTGCTTATTAAAAAAAAATTGATGCCTTGGATTTTTATAAAACTTTCTGAAAAGATGTAATTAACTGATTTCTATATAATTTTGTTTGTCTATACTTCGCGATAACTTTTGCGTATGTCCGAAGCGCTTTTTTTTTTTTTTTTAGGATAATAAAAACATTCCATTCTTTGGACTATTTTACCATATTTGTTCAAAATTTTCTGTGTATGTCTTGAATGGTGCTGAACTGAAATGTAAATATGTTAAGGCCTTGGGGACTTTTGGGGCAAAATGGGGGCGGGCAAATGATGGACTTAGTCATTTCTTTTTTTGCATGGTGCAGAACTCAAATTTACATATGTTAAGACCTGGAACTGCACCGTTTGTTTATTTTCATCATGATTTGACGTCCTCTGTGGACTTTTGGGGCTAAATGGGGGGAGGGGGCAAATGCTGAACTAATTTTTTTTTTGCCTCGTTCACTACGCACTCACGGGGGACCATACATGCTTTATTTGTTTTATTTATATTATCATCCACATACCAGCGGGGCACTCCTCAACGAAAAAACAAAAAACAAAAGAAAACTTCCAAAATTGTTAATGTATCTGACTGTTAATGAGAAAGAATGTCTAAAGGATAATATGATCCTTGTTATCTTTGTTTTTTCTATGCCTGTTTTAGGAAGCGGTATATGATGAAAGTATATATATATATGTATATATATTCAACCCTTCCAGCTATCCAGTGTCCGTATTGTTGTCAATCCGGTCCACGCTGCTGTTCAGGTACACTATTTCCTGTTCTCTAACCTTCCAGAATTTTCATTGATCAACTTTCGCCAGTTCATCTTTATTTCGCCATAAATACAACTTTTCTTTACGATTATTCATCCGCATTTGTCTTCTCTTCTTTGCCATTCATCGTATTTTGTGCTTACCTTCTTTGTTGTACGTCATCTAGCGATTCGGCGTTCTGTTACATTCTCATGGATTTCTATCTCCTCACCTCTTCCACTGAATATTTTTTGTCACGATTCCTATTAAAATTATGGGGAGAGGGCGAGTGGCAAGGATGCCAGTAAATATGAACACATGTAACGTTATACGCACGTTTACACACGTGTTAACATATAGGGACTAAACACGTCGTAAATTCCGTCGCAAAGGTGACAAAGCCAAGGTATAGGAAAGAAAGTCAACTTGCTGTTTCAGGTTTTAAGAAAAGGACTTTATTTTTTCATTTTTCGGCCACGCGTGACTTCTCCCATGTCTCTAACGTGATCATGATCCTCGGTCTGCGCACACGTTCTTCTTTTTTATATTTCTTTCATTTCTTCCTCGTCATGACGTCACTTCGCACCTGTCTCGACATCTGCATGCAGCCCCCCTCACCCCACGCGCGTCTGCACTCTGTTACAAACAGATATGACGTATTTTTTTTTTAAATAAATTTTATTTTTCTTATTTTATTGTGCAAAAATTAATAATGACTAAATATCATTTGTAATTTAAATCAGTACGTCTTTCTTTCTAATAAAACAGGAAAGAAAATATTTAAAAACTATTTTTTGCAAAAAAATAGCTTTTATTTAATTTTATTACTTTTACGTTGATGCTGTAATGAAAAGGTAAACTGGAGAAAAAAGTAAAACATTTTTTTTTGTTAAAACTTAAGTTGACATTTTTATTTAAAAAAATTATTTTTTACATAGGACTCGCCACTTATCAAGGCCCGGAAGCCACTCGAGGATAAGGGTTATTATGTGTACAGTAATCAATGCGATAATATTGTAGTAATCGTTAGTAATGGAAATTTGGTAAATTGGATTACTTAAGGGGGCGATTCATCAAGAATTTGTTTATGTTGGACTTGAAGACAACTGGTATTGATTTTTGTTAGTATTCCATATTACATCTGACAAACTGTTTGTTTATTTTTAACGAAAATGTCATAATTACGGTTATAATAACTTTAAGCCACTTAATGTAAGGCGCTAAAAGCAAAAAAGAAACTACTATTTCAAGGTTAAAATTTGCTAACAATAAGTGTTAGATGGAATGTATTAACCAATTCTTCCTCTCTTTGTCAGAAAAATCGCTTATGGAATATAAGGACTAAAAGGGAAAAGAAAAAAAAAATAAGGAAAACGAGATGTACGAGTTTGCCGAGAGTAAACTTATTTTGTAGATGTTTATTTTGTTGAAAATCAAATAAAAACACAGTCATGCATTTTATGTAACATTTAATCAAATTATTTTGCAAGTAATCAAATAATAATATTATTTCTCTTCTATTAAACACATTATGGCGAGACTGCTTTCCTGCAGATTACGACTTGATTGTATTCAACGTCAATGTCAACATATCCATACCACCTGGATACGTTTTTGAGTAACTGTCTTCAATCTCAAAGACTCCTCTGTTCCAGTTCTTATAATGACGTCTCTGACATCTCCTATGGAATGGTCTTTTTCACCTGTTCTTATGTCTTATATAAATACATCAGTGTAGAAGTCTTTTTTACCACATATGAAAATCTATTCCAAAATCTGTTTCTGAAAGTTCCACTTTCGCCTTTTGTTTTTTCTGCTGCCTTTCAGTGTTCGATGTGTTGGAAATATTCCAATAAATAAATTTTATACAGATTGGCAGACGATTAATGAGTCAATACATTGTGTGTTCGTTAACGTTTGTGTGTATGAGTGGAGAGAAATTTCGGAGAGGGAAGCGCCCAACAGAGGAGCACCCAGCAACACCGATCCATAGACTCGAGTCAACTAAGTTCCACTAGTTTATTGGAGAAAAATCTAAGTTCTTAAAGGATTTAAATGGCTACCGGAAAGACGATTTCAAATAACTTCAGGAAGGTTTTTGATTGGTCCAAAATACGATTATTTGTTATTATTCGGGTTAGTGTATGCGCATACGACGTGCGCAGAAACGAATTTACGTATTTTGATTTTGAACATCAACCGCTACAAACGATGGTTCAAACTAAGAAGTATTTGATCGTGCGAAATCGATTTTGAATTCTATCAAGGCAATGAAGACCGCTCTGAGTAGCACCTCCCAAGATGTGGTACCTGATAATACAACAAGATGCAATACAGTGTAGAATAAAGAAACAAAAAATATATCCAGACTTCTGTCTGTTGTTTTTTAATCAATAAAACAATATAAAACACACAATAACACATTTATTACATCATTAATCGCCATTCTTCACTATGACCTCTTTCTGTCTGTTAATAAGTTTTTAATACTACGCTCATTTAAAAGATATTCCTGGAGTTTTGAACAATATATATATATATATATATATATATATATATATATATATATATATATAAATAAATAAACGCAATTCATTTTAAACCCCAAAAGAAGGTCATAGTCTAATATATAAACGGTCCTGCCAACACAACTAAGACCACCAGAACGGGTTTATCTATGGAATAAATGACAATATGAAGACAATAGATCTATTTGGTTACAGAAATTTCATAAGTATTTAGCTGGAGGAATAGATGAGGTAGAGAATTTCAAACGAAGTATACGGTTGAAGTAAGCCGAAAGTAAGTGAAGACCCCTTATCCCAGATATATAGGATTCCCCCCCCCCAAAAAAAAAAACGTTATAAAACGCCATTTTCTCCTTTGTGGAGGGGGGAATAGCGTTAATGACGTCACGTTATTTCCTTTTGAAAAAAGTGTTTTTTAGAAATCACATGTCAAGAAAGTATTTAAAAAAATCAAATGCATTATATCTTTCAAGAATATCGTAAAACATTTTTTTGAAGAATGTGTAAATCATAAAAGTAATGACCAATCCATTTAACGTATTTCTAATATTTTATTTCAGATTTTTTTTAGATGATAATCCAGATTATTTGGATTATTCGAACATGCTTATTACGTGACTAGTTTGGATTACTCTTGTTTTGGCATTTTGGTGATTCAGGCTTAACAGCTTGTCTGGCTGCTATTTCCAACTGGTAGTACAGGAGCCCTAACTCTAGTAGTGCTAGGAACAGCTGCTCTATCAACAGTTGTATATTGTTAAGTTAAATTGTGCCATAACGTACATGGAAAAGGATCCTACATTTAGCTCTGATGAATTTCCCGATGTTACAATCCCATAAATGTGTTAACGTTGTTTCTCACATAAAAAAAAACACACACTTACTTTATCAAAAAATAAACACACACTTACTTTATTTAAAAATAAACACACACTTACTTTATCTAAAAATAAACACGCACTTACTTTATCTAAAAATAAACACACTTACTTAATCTAAAAATAAACACACACTTTATCTAAAAAAACACACTTATTACTTTATCTAAAAATAAACACACACTTAATCTATAAATAAGCACACACTTACTTTATCTACAAATAATCACATTTACTTTATCTAAAAATAAACACACACTCACTTTATCTAAAAATTAACACACACTTACTTTATCTAAAAATAAACACACACAAGCTTTATCTAAAAATAAACACACACTTACTTTATCTAAAAATAAACACACACTTACTTTATCTAAAAATATACACACATCTTACTTTATCTATAAATTAACACACACTTACTTTATCTATAAATTAACACACTCTTACTTTATCTAAAAAACACACACTTACTTTATCTAAAAATAAACACACACTTACTTTATCTAAAAATAAACACACTCTACTTTATCTAAAAATAAACACACACAAGCTTTATCTAAAAATAAACACACACTTACTTTATCTAAAAATAAACACACACTTACTTTATCTAAAAATAAACGCACACTTACTTTATCTAAAAATAAACACACACTTACTTTATCTAAAAAGAAACACACACTTACTTTATCTAAAAATAAACACACACTTACTTTATCTAAAAAGAAACACACACTTACTTTATCTAAAAATAAACGCACACTTACTTTATCTAAAAATAAACGCACACTTACTTTATCTAAAAATAAACACACACTTACTTTATCTAAAAATAAACACACACTTTATCTAAAAATAAACACACACTTACTTTATCTATAAATTAACACACTCTTACTTTATCTAAAAATAAACACACTCTTTCTTTATCTAAAAATAAACACACACTTACTTTATCTAAAAATAAACACACACTTACTTTATCTAAAAAGAACATTAATGACATTTTGCTGCCCAAATCTCACCTTAGTTTTCCCTTATAAATCTGGCATATAATCACAGCATTCCGTTACAATTCAGTGACAATATTGCTTGTTTGGGACAAACAAAGGTAATGCATAAAAAATAATTGAAAAAATTAAATGATCTTTATTTCAGAAATCATATTTTTATTAATAAGTATTTTTTTTATTCAAATGTATAATTTAAGAATATCCTTAATCACTTTTTTAATGTATAAAAACATGAAATTAGAGTAACATTAAATACGTTTAATGTATTTATTGACGTTTCAAATTATTTTTGAGATGAGGATTGATAATTCATATTTTTGCATTATTTTAAGTACTGTTCTCATCTTGAGTGTTATTCACGCAACGTTTCTGTCGATGTAACTCCCGACATTCTTCAAATGTATTTTGTCAAACTCAGTAAATTGTACGTGATTTTGAACGGAATACTTTATTTCATCTACGGGGTTGATTATTCTCGTTCCGTTAGTCATAACAATAAAAGTTTTAAGTAATTTTTAATTGAATTTTTTGTATGAGCCGTACTGAGGATTGGACCTTCAAATCCCCAGAAGACTGTCATTTATGACTGATTATTCCTTAGCACAGACCTGTAGCACAAAACAAAAACAAAACAAAATGGAAATAATAAATAGTTGTGTATAAAGTTTAAATAAATCTTTGAAAAAAATCTGAAATGGTGAATTTTGTTTTCAAAACAAATTTTTATTTTTTTTATTTACATAAAATGACATTTGGTTTTAGGTTTTTAATAATTACCTTTGTTTTTTGTTTTTTTTTTAATACTAGCAGTTCAGCCTGGCTTTGCTCAGGCCCTGTGTACTGTTCATAACTTTATGTGCACATGTATATATTAAAAAGTGTGACTCATTTCCAGGTAACCTACATCTAAAATTTCAAGTGTTTAGACCCAAAATTGGCGGAGGAGTTTGGTAGAGTCTGCAAAGGTCAACTCTTTAAACTTTAACCTCTTGGCAGCCAAATTTTCGCCCAAAAACTGATTAAAAATCTTGCTGCATGTCTGAATACCCTTTATGTAACATTTCAAATGTTTAGACAAAAAATTGGCTGAATAGTTTGTGAGAGACCGCAAAAGGTCAAATCTTTTAAACTTTGACCACTTAACAGTCAAATTTTCGGCCAAAAACCGGCCATATTCCCTATGTCAGAATACACTTTATGTAAAATTTCAAATGTTTAGAGGAAAAAGTGGAAAAAGTAGCTGAGTAATTTGGTACAGACCGCAGAGGTCAAATTTTGTCAAACTTTGACTCCAATTTTGATTCCTTAACATTTATTGTTTTTGGCTACAATCTAATTTAATAGTTTGATCCATGTCCAAGTAATCTACATCAAAAGTTTCAAGTGTTTGGACCCAAAATTGGCGAAGGAGTTTGGTAGAGTTCTCAAAGGTTAAATCGTTGGACTTTGACCCCTTGACAGCCAAATTTCTGTCCGAAAACCGATTAAAAAGATTTTCTCAAATCTCAATACCACTTATGTCAAATTTCGAGTCTGTAGACTGAAAATTGGCAGAGTAGTTTGGTAGGGAAATGTACACACACACAGACAGGCAAACAATTTCACTTTTCTAGATATATAGATTAAATGTTTTTCGTGTATTGTTTGAAAAGGAATCAATATAATCTTACTAATGAATACGCACCGAGAAATTAAATCGATTTAAAAAACAGGAATTAATTTAATTTAATTTCTTCTACTGGCAGCATTTTACTTTTATAAAAAAATAAACATTAATGTATTTATTGTAGGGTGCTACTGTTGCTGTTGCTTTGGCGGTGATGTCGAGGTCAGTTTCTACTAGTTCTGTATTTGTGGTGTCTAATGTAAATTATTTAAACTATTATGATGATAGACAAATAATATCAACAAATAGATATTTTAATATTTCTTCTAGGCAAATGTAATTGCTAAGATGAAAGCCGAGAAATTTGAAAATTATGAAGACAGAAGTTAGCGTTTATTCTGTTTATTTTGCTGTTGCCTTTGTTTTTAAAGAAAAGGAATACAGTATGTGATAACTATAACTTGGCGAAAAGTAAATATTCATTAATTTTTAGTGTAGTGTGATTTAATGTAATTTTTATTATGATTCTCACTGATATTATGTTTTAAAGAAAATTAGTACGATTAGACTATAGATATGTGTGTGTGTGTGTATGTGTGTGTCTGTGTGTGTGAAAATTCATTAGGAAACGCTGAAGAAAAGTTTGAAAGCATTGTAACACTGGTTGGCACTTGTCTTTATTAGTGGCAGTTGGAATGATAAAAGTAATACCAATGTTAACCTTAAAAAGAAAGAACTTTATTTACGTTTTTACATATTGGAGAGAGTACACCTCTTGTTAATAAGGTTGGCCGACAACGTACGTCTTGTAAGTTCGGTAGCTAAGCGTGTACTGGCTACTTGCCTGTCATGCTGGCTGGGGCTTAGTTAAGGAGAGAGATAGATAGAGAGATAGATAGATAGATAGATAGATAGATAGAGAGAGAGAGAGAGAGAGAGAGAGAGAAACAGTATAGAGTAGTAGAGAGAGGTGATGAAAAGTTTTTTAACACGCCAGTTGGCAACCGAGTCGGTCACGACCTACTTTTCGACCTGACCCCTGCTAGTTGCTTAGCAACAAAGAATGAAAGAGAAAGGCTAAGAAACTATTATTTTTGGTGAATGGTATTATTTTGTCCTACTTCTTGGCTTTTAGGGGTAACTCAGGGCAGTCCTACAGCATATATATATATATATATATATATATATATATATATATATATATATATATATATATATATATATATATATAGTAAGTTATAAAAATATATATGGCAATTAAGCTACACAGAATATTCCGCGTTTCATCCATGCTAGGATTCGTCAGGCTTATGCGAAGAGTTGTGCTTGTATCGCGTTTTTATATACGCTCCTTTTATTGAGTTTTTGGTTAGTCAGTCACATTCCTAGTTTCCACTGCTCCCTTCCTAATCAGCCAATGAGCAGGCACTTACAGGACAAAGTCCCAGTTGACCTTGGTTTCACCCCTTCTTTTGTGTGTGCTTTTTAGCAGGAAGCGTAGATATTAGTGATTTGACCTATTTTAAACCTAGATGTTGTAAAATGTGTGTATTTTTAAATTATTATGTTAGTTTATATATAATAATTTATATGCATGTATGTTTATTTTATTTATTTTCTATTGTTATGGTTAATTTTAAAACTATTTTGTATCGCTATCCTAAAGTAAAGTTTATCCTGTCAACACAGTTGTTCGCTGTTTCTCTCCTACATTTTAATAGATGTTGGGGTTCTTTAAAGTATAGGATAGCAAATTTTTTATGAAGGCATAATCTACATGGATCGTCTAGGTCTCTACATGTGTTTGCTTGTCTTACTATTTTCCATTCGACTACCGGCGAACATCTGCTTTCTTTGAGTTCCTAGTATTTGTTTGCTAGTGTTGTTTTCATTTGGTGTTTTTTTTTTATTTTTGAGCGTACTTTTGTGGTCATAATATCGGGTTTTGAAATCTAAGGAGGTGATACCTACATAATATTTCTTGTTATTCTTTCACAAATACTGTGGCTTGGTAAATTATGCTTTTGGTTAAACATTTATTTTGAAGTGGGCAAAGTGTGCGAGATCTACAGTTGCATTTATCTTGTTCAATATTAGTATTTTTTTTATATATATATTAGTATTTTATTTTTATTTCTACTATGGTTGTCGTTGTTCGGATTTGGTTTATTATTATTATTATTATTATTATTATTGTTATTATTTCTACGAGTTACATATGTGTTCTTTGTGTTAGTTTTATTTTGTCATAATGTCCACTTTTTCATTGTTTATTTTGTTGTTGTTTTCATTGCTTTTATTTAATATTTTGTTATTTTGTGCTTTAATTATAATCTCTAAATTTTCGCAGCAGCTGTATGATAACTTCAAGTTATTTTTATTGAAAGTTTTGTGTAAGAGATTGATTAAGGGAAGTGCTTTTCGATGAGATTTAGAATTTTCTTGCCCAGTTTTGTTTTTAACATTTGATTGTATGGCTCCGTATACCAAATTATATTTCTTTTTCTTCTATTTTTAATTTTATTTTCATTGGTGTTTTGTTGCTTGTATTTGATATCAATATTTTTGTATCCACTATTTTTTAGGGCTGTTTCTTAGATATTGATTGACCTGTTAAATACATTTTCATCGGTTGAGTTATTGCTGAGTCTACTTACGATCGAGTTAGGAATCTCTCTCTCTCTCTCTCTCTCTCTCTCTCTATATATATATATATATATGTATATATATATATATATATATATATATATATATATATATATATATATATCAAATTTTATCTTTTATGCTTAGGGTAAGCTACTTCCAGAATATTCACTATATAACTAAAAAACTGTGTATATATGCTTACTCTTTTGCGGTTTGCAATGTTTGTCACACCATCTTCTTATTTGTGAAGAAAGATCATCCGCCAATTGTTCTGAAAAAGAAATTTTTACATTAATTAAAATTATGCATCATTTGTGGTGTGGTTTTGGCCTAATAGATATCACCCTAGATTATAAAGTCAATGACACGTTCAAATATATATATATATATATATATATATATATATATATATATATATATATATATATATAAGTCTTATTTATAGTATTCCGAATTTTACTGATTGAAAATTCAGTAATCGTTCATATACCAATAAGTTTTAAGTCAAAATGAGATGATTTAAATGTAAGCTACAAAATTATCATATTTCATAGTTGAGCATTCATATATTGTTTTGACAAAATCAAGACATCAAGGAATAGATTGATAGCGACAAATAGTGTATTTCATCATTGGTCAAGATAAAAGTGTAGTATCTGTTCTTCAGATGCTGCACTTCCATTTCTTGTTCTCTTTTGGTGGAGGAGAAATCCTTCACGACTGAGACAATTTTTATTTTTGTACCTTTTCTCCACGTTAAAAAACGACCCTGGTGTCTAACTCTGTCCCGTGGGGAGGCATAGTAAATAGGTACATTTGTTTCAAGACTATTCGGAAAAATTCAAACATTATTTGCCCGAATAATCTTGAAACAATTGTAACTCACGATGAAATACACTATTTGTTGCTATCAATCTGTTCTTTGATGTCTTGATTTTGTTAATATACATATATATATATATATATATATATGTTGTTGTAACAAAATCAACATCTATATATATATATATATATATATTAGTAATTTATTTTCACGTTCACTATTTTCTTACTCACACACGCATACACACACACGCACGCGCGCACGCGCGCACGCGCGCGCACACACACACACACACACACACACGCATATATATATAAATTTAGGTATTTAAATTTTATGATTTGAAAAAGTTAATCTTGAAATATACATTTTTTTATTGTTTGAAAAGAAAGAATATGATTGAATAAATCTATTGCTTTAACATAGTGGCAAGTGCTCGTTCGAGAAAAAGAAAAAGGTGATTACACGTGAATGGATAGTCTGGTGGAAGATAAATAATCCAGTGACGGTAAAATCCAAATATATAACTTCAAGAAAGTTATGGAAATTCAATTAACTTTCTTGAAGTTATATATTTGGATTTTACCGTCACTGGATTATTATACTTCCACCAGACTATCCATTCACGTGTAATCACCTTTTTCTCCACCATATTCCCTCTGTTTCACTTTTTTGTTTTCAAGTAAGATCTTTGACTTACATGCAAAATCCGATCCTGCATTTTGCTAATTCCTACCCTCTGATGAGAAGGAAAGTATTTCTTCGAAACTCCGCGTATTAAGGACTATCCACTTATCAAGTGTTTCCTTTTCATATTAAATATGTTTTTAACTCTTTTTCATAGTGCTTTTTAACATGTTTTATTAATGTTTTCTCGTATATATATATATATATATATATATATATATATATATATATATATGAGAAAATAATTTTGTTGGTTAAAAAATTGTATTAATCATGACTATCTGGTGTTTCTCGCATAGAATATATGTAGAATCGGGCTCTTCCTTGGATACCAATAATAACTTTATGATTCCTCCATATTGTAATGAGAAATCATAGTGTGTCATAGCGCATGAATATTGCTTAATACAATTTGGTGTATTTGTTCAAACTACAGGAATAAAAATTGACAATGTGAAACATTTTTTTCCAATCCAGGATATTTGGCGAATGATTAAGAAATCTTCATAATGCAACCTGATGCATTGCTTAAAACATAACGACAATGTTAAAAATCAATTTGGAGATTACACCAAATGACTGAAGGATTCGCAAAAGAGCTATAAAGAATAGTCAACACGCAGCCTAAAGACAGAGTAATTCGCCCGTGGAAAGGATTAAGATGACACTTAAATGAGAGAGTATAAAATGAAAAGAAAACGAAGAGAGAGAGAGAGAGAGAGAGAGAGAGAGAGAGAGAGAGAGAGAGAGAGAGAGAGAGAGAGAGAGGGGGGGACTAAGGACCGTACATATTTCTTTACCCAACCCCACTTTCACATGAACAGTCAATCATATTTCGTAATAACATTCACGCACAATATGTTTTTTTAGTCGTTCATTCATCTCTTTATTTTCTTTACATGAGGGTCACCACTTATCAAGGCCCAAAGGCCACTCAGGGATAAGGGTTATTGCGTGTACAGTAATCAATGAGATAGTATTGTAGTAATCATTAGTATTGGGGGTTTTGATAGAGTGTCTTACTTAAGGGGGCGGTTTGTCAGGAGTTTGTTTATGTTGGACTTGAAGACGTCCAAGTTGTAGTCAGGTGGGAAACAGGCAAGCGGCAGAGAGTTCCACTGGCGTGCAAAACGAAAAAATTTTAAATGTAAAAAAAAAAATAGTTATAATAAAAATATTTTCATGGCGATACGGCGAGCTAACAAATTCAGCTAAAATTTGAAGTTAAATACATTCATTGTAAAAGTTCTTTGAAAGATTAATATTAGTTTTCTGGGTCTGTTCCAAAGATAATGAATAAAGTCCTAGGATATTTAATTACATAAAAAAACACCTTGTTTGTTATAACAATAGCTTAATTCGGCCCCAAAAGCGATAGATTCTCCCTTTGCTGAATCACAACAAAACGAAAGTCTTGTAAACATATATTATACGGAAGCCCAAAATGTCAGAAAGTCGAAAGGTCGAAATACTGTCTTAAAATGACGTCAAGTAGTTAAAGGGAGGCAGTGGTGTTGTTTTTCCCCATCCGTTCATTCGTACATTCCTATCGTAAACGTTTGTATAATTTTCATCATTTTTTAAATTAAATTATTTTTCTATGTTCTTGCTTTTAAATATCACACAATATGACATAGATAAGAATACAATGCAATACAATAAAAAAGAATACACATATACTATATTAATAAAAGGAGGATCTAGATAGTTTATTCCACGGCTAAATGTCTTAATTGCTTCAATTTGAGTCTATCAGTTACATTTCTGCATGCCTAGACAATGCTTCAAGCAAACTACAAATATATATAACTGTGCAAAATTAACAGAATGGGTTGAATTTCGACTACAACTTGATTTAAATAAGAAGTGATTGTGGGAGTTATAAGAAGATTGACATATATTTTACCTGCTTTATCGAAATGGCATCGGTTTTTACAGGCAGCAACATTAGTTTTTGTTTCTTCGTTAGCACCAGCAACTGAAATAATAATAATAAAAAAATGCATAAAACAAAACTGATACGATTCATCTCCGCCACAAACAAAGATAACGAAATGCGCTGTATGCTCTTTATAACAACGCGACGGGAACCAGCGGAAGGTATTGAGAGATTAATATGCTAGTAAATATTTGGGAGACCCGCGCCGAATGCGATGAGAAAGAGAATTAGAATCTTTTTCACACTGAATTATCGTTGTTTATTTTCGAAGTTGAAAGTCGCACGGAAGAGAATATTATTTTGAGATAAGCTTATCTGGTTTTGTAGCTGTAACTTCCGAGGTAAGAGTCAAAAGTCAACCCCAGCTAACGAGCTGTCATAATTTGAAAGCTGTAATAATTTGAAAGCTGTAAAACTAAGATGAGTTTGTGCAGAGCCAAACTAGGACGAACACATATCTGAGATAGGAAAATTTGTGTCCAGAATGTGGGATAATACGCTTAGATGAAGTTACGGCCAATTCATTGAAAGTAGGAGCAAATAAGTGACAAGAAAAATCAAACTCAAGTTCCTGCGAGGAAACAACTAATAGAATCGCATACTGCATGAAATAAGTAGAATTTAGTTCGACAAATTACCTTGTCTGATGAAAAAGTTGCGACAATCGCAAATTTGTTCAGAAAATGTTTTTAATTTTCAGTTGTTGAGTTTTGGGTTTTAAAATTAAGGAGTTTGGTAAAACTGCGCCCCACCCTTCAAAAAATGGTAGTTTTTCGCCAGGAGAAGAAAAATTTTTCACACCGACTGTCCAGAAATGTAACGAGTTAAGGTTGGGACCCTTAACTCTATCCATAAGCAGAGGTATTAACCCATTATCATGGGAAAGACTTTGTATTACAGTAAGTACAAGATTCCCAGATATACTACTATATAAAAGAAATTGTGTGTGTTTAATATGAAAATATGAAATAGATACTACTGTAGTATTGGGCATCCCAGCTTAATTGCTATCTAGGTAGTTTTAGAAATAGTTATGTAAGCATATTTTGATTTCCCATCAGCGAATTAGCAGGGTCAGAAGGTTAGGTTTGACAGGCATCAAACTCAAGTCACCCTTTAACGACCTAGATAGAATGTACCGGAAATTAAGGGGTGACACGGGAATTGTGGGTAGGCTTCCGGTTGACGACCACATGGGGAGAGTGGTTTTGGCCAGCAGAGAAAGCAGATCGGAGATTTCGGGTCTCTCTGACAACCAGTGTCCGAGATGTTAGGCTTGCCTTGAATAAAAGATTGAAGCTTTAAATCCCATCTTGTTGTTCATTGATGAATCTGTCTGCAGTACCACTCCCCAGCAAGTTGGCAGACCAGCGACAAGAAGGCATCATCCGCTAGCCAAGGCAAGCAAATATGTTCACATTACATTTGCGCATACACGTCTCGGAAACCTTCCAAGGCAAAAGAAACTGTGTAAGAATAAGAACACACACACACACACACACACACACACACACACAACAGTGAACTGCGCGTAAGATACGTAAGAGCATACACACCCACGCACGTATATGTAAGAACAGTGATAAACGTAACAGAAACGTAAAACGAATCGAAAAAGAACTCGTAGCAGAAAACGTAAAAGAGAACGATTAATAACAGAAACGTTTAGCAGTAATAAATAAGTAGTAATAAATAAGCACACAAACACTTTTTAACACTACTATATAAAAGAATTTTTTTGTGTGTAATGTGACAATATGACATAGATAAGAATACAATGCAATACAATAAAAAAAAATACACATATTCTATATTCTATATTCTATTCTATTCTATCTATCTATATATATATCTATAAAAGTGAACGTGTCTGTCTGTCTGTCTGTCTGTCTGTCTGTGTACATTTCCCTACGCAATAACTCTGTCAATTTTTAGTCTATAGACTCGAAATTTGAAATACCGGGTACTGAGATTTGAGAAAATCGATGTGACGGGTGTCAGCCAGAAATTTGGCTGTTAAGGGGTCAAATTTCAACGATTTGACCTTTAAGAACTCTACCAAACTCCTCCGACAATTTTGGGTCTAGATACTTGAAATTTTAGATATAGGTTCCTTGAACCTGGATCTAACTTAATAAAGTGATTTGAGCCCGAAACTATAAATTTTAAGGGGCCATAATAGGGGTCAAATTAAAAAAAAAATTTACTCTTTTTTTTTTTTTGCTCAGCATACACCTCCAAACACCCGGGCAACGCCGGGCTGAAATGCTAGTATATCTATAAAAGTGAACGTGTCTGTCTGTCTGTCTGTCTGTGTACATTTCCCTACGCAATAACTCTGTCAATTTTTAGTCTATATACTCGAAATTTGAAATACCGGGTACTGAGATTTGGGAAAATCGATGTGACGGGTGTCAGCCAGAAATTGGGCTGTTAAAGGGTCAAATTTCAACGATTTGACCTTTAAGAACTCTACCAAACTCCTCCGACAATTTTGGGTCTAGACACTTGAAATTTTAGATATAGGTTCCTTGAACCTGGATCTAACTTAATAAAGTGATTTGAGCCCGAAACTATAAATTTTAAGGGATCATAATAGGGGTCAAATTAAAAAAAAAAATTACTCTTTTTTTTTTGGTCAGCATACACCTCCAAACAACCGGGCAACGCCGGGCTGAAATGCTAGTATATCTATAAAAGTGAACGTGTCTGTCTGTCTGTGTACATTTCCCTACGCAATAACTCTGTCAATTTTTAGTCTATATACTCTAAATTTGAAATACCGGGTACTGAGATTTGGGAAAATCGATGTGACGGGTGTCAGCCAGAAATTTGGCTGTTAAGGGGTCAAATTTCAACGATTTGACCTTTAAGAACTCTACCAAACTCCTCCGACAATTTTGGGTCTAGATACTTGAAATTTTAGATATAGATTCCTTGAACCTGGATCTAACTTAATAAAGTGATTTGAGCCCGAAACTATAAATTTTAAGGGGTCATAATAGGGGTCAAATTAAAAAAAAATTTACTCTTTTTTTTTTTTGGTCAGCATACACCTCCAAACACCCGGGCAACGCCCGGCTGAAATGCTAGTATATTAATAAAAGGAAAATCTAGACAGTTCATTCCACGGCTAAATGTCTTAATTGCTTTAATTTGAGTCTATCCGTTACATTTCTGGGTCGATTTTTATGAAATTTCACACCAAGGTAATGTATGTGCCTGTCAGTGATCTTAGATAAGTTTGTATCGGAATGTCTTCAATTAACTATCGATAATCGATAATCGAAATAATCCGATGAACGAAAGAACAGGCGATTTTGACCAAAGTTAACAACTTACATAAATTTCTCGGCCCGGTTTGTGCATTTGAGAAGTTTTATTACCACACAAGCAAAAAAAAAAAAAAAAAACCCGACATATAAAAGCAACAGTATGTTCTTTGATATGACATAGGCGCGTTTGAAATGAATGTTTCCGTTTAAAGCAAGACTGATGCATAATACTTGATTTTTGCATTTTAAACTTGAATTCCAGCCATTATATATAAAAATACTTTTCTAAAATCAACAATAGGTTCTCTACAGTGCAATATAGACTACAATGTATTGTGGACTAAGTTACTGTGGGGAGGATTTGTGAAGCTTCCTCCTGGCGCACCATGGAAGGTTCCTGACTAAAGCAGACAATCAATCGATTTAATTGAAAAATGGGCAATTTTACCAATTTCAATGACAATAAAAATATGGGAGTGTGAAATATTCGTTGATCATTATTCAATTCCGGACAATGTCGGTCTTCCTTTCGCTCTCTCTCTCTCTCTCTCTCTCTCTCTCTCTCTCTCTATATATATATATATATATATATATATATATATATATATATATATATATATATATATATATATAATGCCACGCAAAAGTATTGGATGTATTACATTTTTCTTCATAACTTTTATTAGGGTTCAAGATTTTTAACTAAAATTTAGTCATTATATTCCTATTACTATTCTAACTTATATTTAAGGTAGTAATTACAAAACCAAAATTTAGAAAGTTTATATTTAAGGAAAAATATAATTATCTCTATTAAGATTTCTTTTGGTCGACACTCTTCAAGATAAACATCGGCAACGAGAGAGAACATAACATAAAACGTGGTCATAAGACCATAAATTACTAGCAAGGGCAGACAAAGATAAAAAAAAAAACAATAATATGGGAGAGGGGGGGGAGAGAAAGAAACAATCTCATCGAATATCCACGAGTTCCAAATTATGACTGTGTTCTTTCTGCTTACACAGAAAAGACTGATGCAAATTAATAGACACCGTCTTGTGAATTTTTAAGTAGGTTTTCAGCATGCTCTGTGTAAGATAGAGAAAGATTTATCTGTGTACCTTCCAGTGGAGATCTAGCACTGCAATAAATATTCACCGATGGCCGACTTATAAGCTTGCATAATCCCGGATGTTGGCTATTTTTGTGCATACATATCGAAGGGGAGGACATGTTGTGAAATTCGCACCTCCAAGCGCTGAATAGTAAGCCCCATGTAGTCAGCCTCATATTGACCGTTAAAATGATAAACTACCATATTGTATTGAGTAGTGGGGATACCATCTATATATATATAAAAGCGAAAAAGTTGTGTGCATGTATGTTCGCTTTTTGTGTATGTCCGAGAAAGGCTTTTTTCTGAGAAGCGATCGGTCAGCTCACTTCTTCTTAAAACTTTTTATATTTTATATCACGTCTAAATGATAATATCTACGAGTTAACAACGGAGATCGCCTGTCTATTTAATTTGCATAAGTTTGAAAAGCTAAATCTTCAATATTTTTCGATCGCCGCGTGTGGATTGAGCTTTTTCGTATAATAATAAAAGCGAAACAAAGCTTAAGACATCGTTCTGGCACGATCGCTAGGAACGTCTAAAAGCAATTAGCTTTGATCAATGTGGAGTTTCTCCTTATATCAGACAATTGCTATTCAATTTGGGCAATCCCCTTTTTATGGGGATCTGGTCCCCTCCCCCAACATCTTGGGGAAACAAAAAAGAAAAACTAAAAAAAGCTGCCCCGGAGTAAATAAAATACTGTCACGCAGTCAAAGTCGACCTTATTAAGTCATTAAATGAATTCAAACATGTTTCCATTATTATTTCGTGGTGGCCCAGTGTGTAAACGGCGCACGTTTTTTTTTCGCACTTTAATTTCCAACTTCGCCTCAAAGGTTCGGGTTCGATTCTTCATACTTACTCATGAATAAATTTTACCAATGCAACCCAAAGAAATTAGGTTTTAATCACGAACAAATATATATATATATATATATATATATATATATATATATATATATATATATATATATATATATATATATATGTTTATTTTTGAAATATTGTTAATTTTAATGTATACTGTTTTCGTTTAACGGGTTGAGACTGTTATGATAAAAACTGAATCACCGTTAATTTCGAGTGAAGCTCAATGTATCTATTTTATAGGTGCAGAGCAAACATAGTACAAAACTTTGGTGAAATTCAAAGAATTAAAATTTTCTTTTTTGTAACTTTTGTTTATTTCATCTTGAATTTCTTCATTACAGCCGTTTCGTTAATGGGATGGCAATTTTATGATTTTATGTGTTCATAAAAATTTCCTGATACCCAACAACTCATCAGATGCTGTTTCCATTCGATGTTGCAAACAAAAAGTTGATTTTGTACATGATAAACCTGGTGTTTGATGAAGATGGCCGAGTTGTAACAACGTGGGGATGGAATTTCTTTTCCCCAAACACCAGGTTTATCATGTACAAAATCAACTTTTTGTTGGTAACATCGAATGGAAACAATATCTGATGAGTTAGTGGGAATCAGGAATTTTTTATGAACACATAAAATCATAAAATTGACATCCCATTAACGAAACGGCTGCAATGAATAAATTCAAGATGAAATAAACAAGTTACAAAAAAGAAAAAAATGTAAGTTTTTGAATTTCAACGAGTTTTGTACGATATATATATATATATATATATATATATATATATATATATATATATATATATATATATATATATACATATTAATAAACTTACAGTCGTTACTTTTCATTGTAAGTAGTATTCGATAAATGTTGTTATTTTTTTCCAAGCGTTTTTAAATTTGATCGGTGCTCAGCATACTCCGGCAGTTAATGTCAATTGTTAGTCGAGCCCGAGCCAACATTTACGGAACTCCCGTACACAAGTACCCATTTTTGAAATTGTCTCAAACCTAAGTGTTAAGTTGAATTTCATTTAAAGAATATTTTTCAGTGATAAATCCATCCACGTCTTACCTTCAGCCACAAATCCGAACACGAGAAGTGATGTACAAATCACTGCCAAATGCATTCTGGAAAAGTCTGGAAAATAAAGTGATCATTTTTTTAAGTCTGGAAAAATTCTGGTAAAGAGAGCAAATAGTCTGAAAACGCAATCCGGAAAACAAAGCAAAACAAAATATCCTTGAAAATAATCTGGAACATGACACAAAACCAATTAAAAAGATTGGAGCTTGTTAAGAAAAAGCCAAAAGATCCATTTTTTTTTTAATATGTCGTTTTAAGCAAATACAAAATTCACCGAGTAGAATGTTATTTATAGTTAAAAGCAATTTTTACAGAAAATTGAGTAAAATTGCATTTTTCTTAGATGTTATAAAGTAGACAACGTCTCACTTCGATAACGCATTTTTCACGATAACAATATTTGTTCGCTCTCTCTCATGTGTAGCTTCGACCTCTACTAAGACTTCGTCTTCTATAGCTAGGGCGTTTATTGAGTGGGTACCTACGCTCTTTACGCACTTCATGTATTCGGTCTGCCATGTCCGCGAGTTTTACGATTTTTGTTTTTTCCGCCGTGGGTGCGAGAAATTGTATCGTTGTATCGGGTAGTTTGTACAACCATAGACTCCTCATGATGTTTTCGGATATTTTGTTCTCACCCAGTAATGTTCGCATGAGCTGTAATAGTTGCGAGGGGGTACGATCTCCTAATTCGACCTGCATGGAGAGATTGCGCAACCTTGTCTCGTCGGATGAGCCAGTCCGTTTCAATATCGCCTCCTTAAGCCAGACGTACGGGTTGTCTTCTCGTACATTCTCCAGTAAATCCGTCAGTGACGTCTGTTGGTAGCTTTTCAACCAAGCAACATTATCTGGTTCTCTGGAACGTAATCCGTTTCGCGTTGAAAAGTGCTTGAATTTGTACGAACCTTGACTTTCTATTAGTGGGATTGAAGACTGGTATATTCAGTGATAATGTAGCCATAGGTGATTCCATTTCTTTCTTTTCCTTTAGTTCTGTTGGAAAGTGATTTTGAAGCATTTAAATTGTTTTTTGGTTTTGGTTCGGTTGCAAAAGCTTGTAGTTTTGAGGTCTTTAAACTGCCAACTAATTTCAGAAATTGTAGTGGGCCATTTTTCGAGGGGGTGGGTGCACGCTCGAATTTACGTTCAGATTCGTTGATTTGTAGTCGTGTGTGTTTGTTTCACGTTCTTGGCCACCAACTTCTAGTGGTTCTCATATCTGATTAGAACACTTTTCCACCACAAATAAATAAATAATAAAAAAAAATCAAACATGTAAAATAAACTTTGTTTATTTACACAAAAGTAACAAATAAAAACGAATAATTTTTCAGTGTCCAAAAAGTGTTTTGGTAGACAGTTCTTGTAAATGTTATTTAGACTGTTCGTTGTATTGAAAGAAAAAACAGAGAATGTCCTAAGTTTTCTTGGTGAGAAAATAGGCTTACTTTTTCTGTGTGATATGAGAAAGAAAAAGGAAAGTAACTGTATTTGTGCGCGACCGGATATCTGCATTATTCTCTGTGTGTGTGCGTGCATGCGTGTGAATAGGTGTCTTGTCATGCTAGCGAGAACAAGTAGCAACGACGACGTTGGTAAGAGAAAAGGGAGGTGGAAAGTACATGTTTGTGGCGCGGCTGAATGTCTGCATTATTCTCTCTGTGCGTGCGTAAGTGCGAATAGATGGGTTTCGTCATGCTGGCGAGGAAGTAGCAACGAAGACGTTGACGAGAGAAAGTGAAAAGGGAAAAGAACAAAGAGTGAGTGAGTGAAAAGAGTTCGCTCATCGTTTATATATTTTTCGATAGGTTTCCAGGCGAGTTGGGAAAAAGATCTAAAAATTAATTTTTTCTTTGAGCGTTGATTGATTAAAAAGTGTACGTCTTTGTCACGTGGTATGCTTTCAACTACGTCCGCCGAACAAAACACTTAAGTTTTCTTCACCGCAGAATTTGCGTGGGTGTATTTTTTAAAAAGTCTTTGCGCCTCTGGAATGTATTAATTTCTTTTTGCGTGCGTAATTGGGTTTTTATTTATTTATTTGTTATTTTTAAAACAAGAAATGAATGCATAAGTAAGTGTTTTTAACCGCACAAATTAAATACGTAATATTTGTAGCAGAAACAAATGTAACTTTTTTCTTTTAACGAATTAATGCCTCTCCCCTGTGCTATTTGGCCACATACTGACCAATCAGGGGTTCAGCGCATTGATACTTCCTATCCCTAAAGGAAATCAGCCAGCATCCGGTTTGAAGAAGAACTCGTCCTTACTGAGAGAGGCACCAAACAGAACGGGCCCTCTTTTCTTTGCTCTCTTCACCACCAGGTAGCCGAAGTCCAGCTTTTGACCAGGAACAGATCACATTCTCCTTAATAAACCTGTTCTGTGTTACATTTTATGAAGGTGTTGCGTTCGTCATTTCAGAAGATTGTATGGAATTATTTATTTTATTAGGTTGTGCCCTAAAAGTTGATTTCTTCATTATTTATGGTCACATTTAAACGATAAATAAAATTGCATTGAAATTACGAAATTTTAATGTTTCTAAAAAATATTTGGAAAGACATTTTTTTGTTTACAAATTTATGATTAAAATGTTTACTCTTTTAAATTAATGTTGCGAGTATCACAAGTAGCGACATTTGCGGTGTTATTTCTATAGGTATCGACCATTCCACGGGGAATAACTACCACGATAACACCAGTTAGCCGGAGTCCAGCTTTTGACAAGGAACATATCACATTCTCCTTAATAAACCTTTTCTGTGTTACGTTTTATGAAGTTGTTGCGTTCGTCATTTCAGAAGCTTGTATTGAATTATTTATTTTATTAGGTTGTGCCCTAAAAGCATTCTAAACCCTAAATATTGTTTTCGCTTTAAACGATACATTTTCTTTAAAAAGTTGATCTGTCGACTCTATCTTAACAAGCACCAAAAGATTATTTTAACAAGTAAATCACGAGTTATTTCCCTTACGAGCACTACAACATTAATCGTAACTTCTGTCGGATTTTTTATGTGTGTGCGGCACAGAAGAGTATTCATGTAGATGATTATGAAAATATACATTCTATGCTAATCGCGGAAAATTTTCAGACAAAACAGTTTTCAATTAAAATCAGGCTTAAGTCAGTTTTTATGACTTCATGACTTTGTGAAAATTTAACGAACACACTTGGAGAAAGTCAAAAAAAGTAACTCAATAACCGACACTCAGAAAAAAATAATTCCTTTCATATCAACAACGGCAAGGAGGAAAAGGTTAGAAATTAAAAAAAAAATGCAACAGACGGCAACCGATACCATAGGAAACAAGAGGGACACGGTAATGGTATTAACTTTGTGCTAATTAAAATCTGAGTGACAAAAAAGAAATTTAAGTGGATGTATATTGAAGTAGAGATAGTATTAAAAGCTACCTTGAAACATCCGCGTCATTTTCTTTAAACGAACCAGATATAAAGAACGAACAATAAATAAATAAATAAACAGGGAATTTAATAATGGAAAGATATATAGAATAATATATACCACTGACAGAGGTACACGACGTCATCCAAGGTTATAATTTTTGTAAATTACATAGATTACAATAAATCAATAAAACAAAAGTAAAGCTAAAGTGTTTAATATTGTAATTTGAAATACTATGGTAGAGGTTCAAGCCGACAATTTTTGTAGCAATATTACTATAAAGGTTAATAATGGCCGCGACAGGTCGTGGTTAATGATTTTGAATCTTTGCTTAATTTCTAAGATCGGCGCTGATTGGGGAAGCATTTGACTGCTCTTATAACTTGATATAACTTCTTAGCCAAGTGGTTGTATAGATATAGAGAAAAAAATGTACTAGAATTTAAAAATGCGTACATTTTTTGAAAAATGGGAAGGATAGGGATGTTACAGGGAAAGGCTGTCTCCTTTCCATGTAAATAAGAAGAGTATTAGATAGGTGAAAATGAGATTAGAATAAGCCGAGACTCGAACCTTGTAAGCAAGGTTAAGAATTGGAATGTTAGAAATCGGAATGTTAAAAAGGTCAATTGTTGAAATTTATTATAAATAGTTATATATTGTTTATATCGTAAAAAGAATTGATTGTTCATTCTTTTATGAAACTGAATATTAAAAATGTCAGCTAAAAAGAATAAACAATACAAATTAAAAATATATTGTTAAAAAGATAGATTAGGTTAAAAATAGGTTAAGAGAAGGTTCTTTGTCTGCAGAAGTGTGTTTGGAACAAACATACATAGCCACGCGAATTAGTCACGTTTTAAAAACACACTTCTGATGCCATAGACAAAGGACATTTCTCCATATTATGGATTCGAATTTCAGTCTACTAGTCAGAGAGAGAGAGAGAGAGAGAGAGAGAGAGAGAGAGAGAGAGAGAGAGAGAGAGAGAGAGAGAGAATCAGTTGGCAGTCAGTGGTCAGCGCTGACCCTTTGGAAGCGAAGGGTAGAAGATTAAACCATGTAGATACAAGTGAATTCCTGACGTCATCAGCATTCGACCGGTCCAATGAATAAAGAATCATCTTTGTGTTTTTGTAAAACTGTCGTCATGTGTCATCTTTCAACGATCAAAAGATAATGTGTTAATCATTTGTAACGAACATTGCGTAACCCTTCGAGCATCTCTCCTCCTTTGTGTTAAGAACTTGTACACATGAAGCTCCAAGAAATATAAGAACATATATAAATCTCTCTCTTCCTCTCGTCATCATTGTCCCCAATATGAATCCCGTCATATCACTTCAAAATGAGCCCCCTGCTATTCAACACGAGTACTGTCAACAACCTATCCACGTTGTGTGGACTGACCACAAAACTTTCTTATTGCTTTACAACATGCTTATCAAGACCACAGACTCTGGCGTTAACAATAACTAAGAATCCAAGATAACTACACCTGCGTACACTTAGATTTCATGATGTAACACACACACACACACACACACACACACACACACACACACACACACACACACACACACACACACACACACACACACACATACACACACATGAATACAGCCTGATTTTAACGCATGAACTTCCTTATATATACTTTCTCATATACGAACTTTTTTCCTTTCCTTACAAACAAGACATTTTCCTCCCACCCTCCATAAATGGACTCTTCTCTATTCGATCCTAATGAAAAACTTATTCAACATCACATGGACTTTCTAATCTTTTTGTCTTCATTCATAATTATGAACGCATTTCATTTGTTAACACTATTCTTTTTCATTCCATTTTATTTATAGTGAAACAAAAAGTGAATCATTTTAAAACGTTAGAATAAGATTTTGTCTTTCTATTGCTTGGTCTGACCACAAATCTCTATTGAGATGCAACCAAAATCCCCCTGACTGTTTTACCCTGGGTTCGACTTTGACAAGAAGACGCAAGGATCCAATATGATTAGGGATACACATATGTAGACAATGTAATACACACGGGCTGCACACATATAGTCAATGTAACACGCACACACATGCGCGCACCCTGACTTCTCACTTGTTCTCATATATGAACTCTTTTCCTTTCCTTACAAACAAGACAAATTCCTCCCATCTTTCATAAATGGACCCTTCTTTATTCGCTACTAACGAAAAACTTGTTCAACATCACATGGACTTTCTAAACTTTTATCTTCATCCATAATTATAGACGCATTTCATTTACTAACGTCTTTACGTTTTATTTACAGCGAAACAAAAATGATCAATAAAGTTGTTTTGAATATTAGAAATGGGGTTTGTCTCAGTTTTACACTTTCGTCTCGAAGCTGCGTCCTAAGCCATTGAGTCTTGGTGGCGAGTAAGGAATGTTAACCTTTTGCTAAATTCAGAAATTATACTTTTTTTCTTGTTTTTACTTTCTTACTTTTATCCTTCTCCTCTCTCTCTCTCTTCCTCCCCTCTCTCTCCCAAAAAGTAGGTCATAGATGAGGGAGTGCAAGTGAACGACACGGTGTAACTGAAAAGACGTTATCTTGTTAAATTTAGTCCTCTGTTATATGAGTGACAGTTGTAGCCAATGCAACTGTGGGATTACGTACTCATCCGCCTTTCTTTATTCACAATTGAAAATAAAATATCGATCCGAACTAAAAAGTAAAAACGATGATATAGATTGAAACTATTTTTTCTGACAACAGAGAGAAATATTTGCTAAAAGCTAGTGATCATAACGATAGGGGGAAATTTATATATATGGAAGAAAAAAGGAGGAGGAGAAAGGGGGTGGATGATGAAGAAGTGGAAGACGTTAAGGAGAAAGTTTAGAAAAAGATAAAATCTATTGGCACAAACCAAGAATGGTCGTTTGAATAAGAAGAATGCTGGGGGGTTATACGAGTAGGTCATTTGAATGTTTAAGTGCCAAACGCCTTTCAACGGTCAGGATCATTTATGCAAATCCTTATGTCTGTTAAACACCTCCAGGATTGAACACCGCCAGAAATGATAATAAACACCACCAATAAATATGAACAATTTGGAGAGATGGATTTTTTTTCTTACATTAAAACCCAACATCGTGTCTAACTTTGCATTCATGAGGAAGCAAGTAAGTTATGAGCAATTTAAGAAATTGTTTTCCACCAATCTTAAAAATGAAGTGGCTTAGAGTATTTGTCTTGAATATCAGCATTCGGTACACTTATTTTATTTTTTTTTTTTACATTGGCGTCATCACTTATCAAGGCCGATAGGCCACTCAAGGATAAGGGTTAAAGAGTGTAGAGTAGTTAAAAGGACAATATAGTAATCGATAGTAATGGAAGTTCGGTAAATTTGTTAACTTAAGTGGAACGGCTCATCAGAAATTTTGCGATTGAACACAAAACTATGGCTTGGATAGAAAATATATAAACTCCGCTATGAGACAAGCAAAGCATTCTTTTCATATGTAAACTAGATGCACTCAGCGTTGCACAGGTGTAAAATATGCTGAAACATTGTAACGTGTGAGTTTTTTTTTTTTTGATGGAGGGGTTATGATTATGTATTTTTTAATATAAAAAACAAAATTCTTCAATAATATAATCCCATTAATCTAAGAGTTGGGTTAAAGAGCTTAAAAAATCCTGACCTCGAAAGAAATCAAACAATTAACCCGAGACTTATGAGTTCGCTGGGATGCAAATTCGAATTTAGTTAAAAGCGCTCCAATAAGTAAGAAAATTAGTATAAAAAATGGTAACCAAGATTACTTTACTCCTCTTCGATTCAAATTTACGAAGAGGTAACACCCCGAAGACGTGAATGGAAAAACAAACTTTTAAAGGTAGCTAGTATTCAAAGCTTCCAAGGCATTTATTTTTGTTTGGCTTTTAAGTTTCGGATTTTTGAGTATTAATTTCTACCGTTGGTCCATTTGGCATAATGGGCTGGAAGACTGGGGTTCAGTCTTGGTTGAGTCATAAAAGACTTTAAAAAATGGTACTGAATGCGCCATTACTAAACACTAGCATTATGATGGGAGGATCAAAGGCAAATGAGATAATCCTAGGAATGGAGTGACTCCCTTAACTTCTCTCAGTGTAGTAGCAAATGAAAATGCAGCCTTCAGATTTCTCTCAACTATAGTTGAACACCTAGCTTTTTTTAGCTTCTACTGAAGACTGCCATAATTTTTTTCGTTCTCACTTTTTTGTAAATGTTATTTAATATCGATTATGGCTATAATCAAACGTATTTCGTCTTTTACGTGAAGAGGGGGAGTAACTAGTAAGTGACTAAAACCGTTTATAGATTTTTTTATTACATTTTCACCCCAAACAAGGCATAGTGCGACTTTGATGTAGGGGGCGACTATCAGGAATATAAGCTACAGGGGTACTATGTGGGGAGTTGGGCAGCAAGATGTCGGTTCACGTTACATTTGAACTTCTGCATGTCAGTACAGTTGGGGAAGCAGGAGCCCTGCAGGGAATTCCAAAGTCTAGCGGTTCTGGCGAAGAAACTACTGGAGTAGAAGGCTCTCTTACATCTAGGGATCACTACTGTAAAGGGGTGTGATTTTGCTGCTTGTCGGGTTTGTCGGGGTATTTACGTTGAGAGGGTACAAGTGCTTGCAGTTCTTCGGAGCATTCACAGTTAAAGTACTTGTAGAACAGGCAGAGGGATGCTTCATTTCGGCGATGGGACAGAGGCCGAAGCTTAGATGACAGTTCAGGACCTATTAGGTTGGCGACTCTCTTTTTAACCTTGTCTAGGAGTGAGAGACTAGTAGCAGATGCACCAGCCCAAATATGACAACAATACTCCATACATGGGCGAATGGTAGCCTTATAGAGGATACTTTCGGGCGTTTGGTCTGTCTTTGTTCATTTCTAGATAAATCTATTCAGAAAATGTTCTTGTATGATTAAAATAATAAGTCCCTTTACTTTTTTATCATCTTTATGGATATTACTGGAAGGTGACCGTGGTCAAGTGGTTAACGACATGGCCTGATGATCTGGGTTTATTAAGTTCGAATCTAGATCCTGCCGCGAAAATAAATTTCACTTAAAACGTTGGAAACCTTCACGTGGTCCCTTCCGTTAATATTTGATGCTTTCCTAGAATTAATTATGGTAAGAAAATATCAGGGAAACCAATGCCAATAATATTATCTTCGGATTCAATTTATAATAAAGACCAACGTGTACGTATTTGTTTTATATAAATATAATATATCCATCCTGTCACATAAAGTTAGCGAGTAGAAATCATTTCATAACTTCCGGACAATACCAAGTAGTGAGAGAAAATAAACAGCAAGTCAGACAACCCCCGCCATCTGAAAAGGATTCACAAAGAAATCATCCACTATATGATAAAATCTCAAGGGCGAATTTTTTTCTTTCATTTCTTTTTTAGTCATCAAAAATATAAGTGTTCATTTATTAAAAAAAATCATTTAATTGAGTTAGTAATATAATGATTTTCTACAAATATTAGAGTGAATATCTGCGGAAAAAATTTACGTTTTTTACGGGGTTTTAAACTATTATAGAAGTAAAGAGATCTATTGTTTTGTTATCTAATTTACGGTCTATACGAACACATCATGTAAATTAGATAAAAAAAGAGACAGTCGAAAATGCCACTACAAATCGGAAATATAAACGTATATATTTTTTCAGTATTACATATCTTCCACTTATCAAAAAAAGGTGTTGTTACGCCGTAAAAACGGATAAACGAGAACATGAAAGTTTACTACTTACGGATTTTCTCAAACTTGGAGCATTTGCTGTGAGCGAGTCGTATTAGTGGTGCTTTTTATATAGAACACTAAACCAACTATGATTAATTAAACATTTCCAATATTTAAGCAATCAAATTAATTCTGGAGCAAAAAAAGCCATCAGGTGACAATGATGTCAATGTTTTATTTACACGGAAGATGAACATAAAAAGCCAATATTGAAATACTAATAAATATCCACAGCCACGATATATATATATATATATATATATATATATACTTGCACTTGCAAGTATATACAGAATTACTAGCACACACACACACACACACACACACACACACACACACACACACACACACACACACACACATATATATATATATATATACTAGCAAACACAGTCGATATTGCCCGGGAATATATATATATATATATATATATATATATATATATATATATATATATATATATATGTTGTTTTGAAAAAAGAAAAATCGAATGAATTTATAAAATGGTGATCAATGTTTCGTCCCTATTGCAGGGGACATCCTTAGGATATTAATAGGGACGAAACGTTGATCACCATTTTATAAATTCATTCGGTTTTTCTTTTTCCAAAACAACATAACGTCAACCATCACATTATTCATATATATATATATATATATATATATATATATATATATATATATATATATATATATATATATATATATATAGTAGCTGTACCCAGCCATGCATTGTTATAGCTCAGTTTGTTTAAATGGAACAAAAAAAAAATGTAAGTGTCTTATGTTTATGTTATCAATATTTGTGGAAACACTATATTTTGATGTGTTCCTTTTTCTGTGCAGATGTAAAGATTCTCTGATTTTCCGACTGTAGAACACGCAGCATATATTTGTTCATGTGAGAAGCAATCAGGGTGTAGATATGAGTCACACAAATTTAAAAAAAATGTCCTTGAGCCTTGCTAATGGTTATTGCAAACACCAAGCGAATTGTGAAGTGCAATATTTAAAATTAAAATGGTATATCCATTTAAATCATTCAATGCAGAGGGGAAAACATAATGGTTTAATTTTACTATGGACATGTATGTGAGCAAGCACTAGTAAATCTTGTAAATTAAAAAAATAGCCGATTCTCTTTTTGTATGAAAGTATAGTGTTTTATCAAAAATAAATCGATAGAAAAATTGAAAAGAAAACTGTTTAAAGAATAAACCAACAAAGTAGATGAAAAACCGATGATAATCAGAAGAAAGAAAGAAGAAAAGAGTGTTGTAGGATAAGTTGTAAAAAAGGGAATAATTTGGCAAACTGTTGTTTCTTTTATTTAAATGAATATCCTTATTTTCGCGCATTTTTTGGAGAAAAATATTGCTTTCAAATATAATTAATGAGAATATTCGTAAACATTTTGGCGCTTCTTTGTTTTTGTAGAGAAATTCTGAAATCGAAATATTGGTTTTCAAGTGAAACCGATTGCATCTACTGAATTGTCATGTCGCAGTAATGAAAATATCCAAAATTTACGAAAACCGGTAAGATAGAAATTAATTATTAACGATATAGTTTTTGAAGAAATGAGGAATTTGAGCTATTTACCTTGTGTTTACGTCCCATGTCACGTGACAAAACAAACATAGCCGAAATCATGTTTTCGTTGAATCAGGGAAGACTTAAATAATTGTGATATGACAATTAGGTAGATAACATTACTTATTGTTGAAATTGACAAAAAATATAAGTAATGATGTTTTTTTTTAAAGTAAATATCAACTTTTCGGCTGCCACTTTTCGCTACAATAATGAGGACGCACCCTTTTATATCAGCCGACTTGTACATTGAATACCTCGTATGTATATATATATATTTTTTTTTTTTTGGTACTCTTGCAGAATTTGACATGGATCCTCGGGATTTTCGTCAATTATGGTTCGGGCTCGACTGGCAGTCATCGGGTTAAGCCGAGCAAAGTAACAGACGCAGACGAATTTCAAAACAAACAAACTGGAAAAAAATAGAAATTCAATAAATAAAAAATAACAAAAACCTACTGTAAATTTACTGAATTAATATATATTTTTTTATTTTCCTCAAGAAAAGTTGAATTTTGTAATGTTTATTTACTTTTATTATTTTTCTTTGCAATTTTATTTTTATCAACAAAAATTGTTTTTTTTCCAAGTTCACCTAACAATTTACGGTAAAAAAAATTATCTTTTGATAATTTTTTTTACCGTAAATTGTTAGGTGAACTTTTTCTCAAGAAAACTTAGATTTTTGTGTGTGCGTTTTTTAAATGGGTAGTAAACGTTTTTTTTTTAAATTTTATTTTCATTTGTTGAAAACAGAAGGATTCCTTTTATAAGAAAAGATGAATGCTTTTTATGAAAACCGTAAATTGTTAGAGATAATTAACAAATTATTTTTTATCAACATATGCTAAAAAATAAACAAAAAAAAAATACCAAATAAATATATAAAAATTACATTTTTATATAAAAAAACCAACAAAAAGTCGATTTAGTGTTTGAACATTTGAACAGCGCTCGGCTTAATCCGATGATTACCGGTCGAGCCCTAACCATAATTAATGGAAAATCCCGAGGATTTAGGTCAAATTCTGCAAGAGTACAATTCTTTTTAATTTCGTCTTTTTTTTTTCAACAATTTTTGCAAACTAACAAATTTAACTAAAATGCAAAAAATTCAATATTTAAAGATTTTTAAGGGGTGCTCAATTTCTAGTACAAAGTTTAAGTAAATCGATCCCCCTTATTGAAAACACTCAAGGGAAATACAAAACCGAATGGTTGGGAGAAGTTCTTTTTTTTTTTTTTTTTTTTTTTTTTTTAAATATTTTCAACAGATTATTAATGATTTGACACTCATCTGCCAGTTTCTGCATTTTTTTTTAAATGCCAAAAAGTCAATATTTAAAGATGTTTAGGGGTGGCCCAGTTTCTAACACAACGTAATAGATATAGAAGCTTGTAACGGTTTCACGATGAAACTTGTTATAACTTAACGTATTAATGTTATTTTTAAGTAAAAATAATATTTATGTTTGAATATAAATTCCAAAACTCATTTTACTCCAAATAATTTGGGTGACTGAAATAGGAATCTCATCAGTCACTGAACAAATATACGTCAAATTCGATTTGAGTTCTTTAATTTCCTGAATAGTAAAAACAAAGTAAAGAAAAACGACCACATTTTGGTTAATTTAAATATGCTGCTAATATCCATTATTGAAGAGTACTCGACCAAACGTGGTTAATTTGAATTAAATTTTAATCACATGATTATATTTTCAATAATCACGTGATTAAATTTTATCCATTTAAAATCTGTGAAACATTTCTAATATACCCATATTGTTCATTTCATAAATCTAAGCAAATTCTGTTTACATTAAGTGAGATACTTGTGTTGACCGAAAGAGTTCCTTTTAGTAATTACGTGGTTCGAGAATATTTGTGCAACTAAACGGAAAATCTGCCTAAAAAACTAAAACATTATAAAAAAACAAACAATTTACTGATATTCTGCAATCATTTATTATATGTGAAAATTTGTCTGTATAAATTCATCCTACAGCCTAAACAATTGTTGTGAAAGTTTAATACTTTATCGATGTCACGTGACTGGTGATATTTCCCCATATAAAAATAGCAACATCGTTACAAAGAAAACCACCTAATTTATTAAATAAAAATTAAGTATGTACGCTGGCAATGCAAAATATGGCAGAAACGGTCATTGTCAAAACTTCCAGCTTCCACTGATCAGCATATTCTTTCCCTTGTTTTGATTATCAGGTATATATCCATTGATATCTTAGATGTTTTTATGTAGAGTGATGTGGTTCTCGGTTGATTAATTGTGTCTAACTGTGTCAGATATATACTCGAGAGTCAAAACAATGAAAAGAATATGTTGTCGTCATATCCCTGCTGATCAGCAATCATGATTGGCTAGTTGTGAGTTAGTGTAGCATTGGCAAGACCAGAAGCCATTTGTGTATCTTATTGCAACAAATATTCGTTGCATGGATGATATTTGTATGTCTTGCTGATACATTAACACATCATTGTAGCAGTTGTCGTCGCAACCACAGTGTGTAGACTTTGTCTGTTTCTCTTTTTTTTGTCATAGTCGTGATGATTATTGATATATTTTTCTTCATTAGCGTCTGTAATAGTAGCTGTTGTATGCTCTTGGTTTTTTATTCAAAATTTCTGTCTAAGTTGCTTGTAGCTTAAAGTAATATTGCATAGAGCTCTCCATAACGATTGGACAAGAATCTCTGTTCTTGTTGATAGATAAAAATCAGACTACTTTCATGTCAACTTCTGCTAAAGCTCTTTCCTTAATCACATTACTTCAATTCTTACTCTTAATTTCAAGTAGAAAATTCCTGTACATAATTTAGTTTCAAAATGTGGATCTTATACATAAAGTAAGGCAAGTCTGGATCTTGACAATTGCTACATATTGTTTCAATATGCTCACGATATGAATTCAATATGGAAACAATTAATTAAAAATAATATTAAAGAAAACTAAAACTAAAGACTGCCAATGTTACATTCTGTATTGGTCCTTCTGTCACGTTTAAGTTATAAATAGGTTATTTATACCTTTGAATTCCTCTGAGGAGTATACATTACTAATAACAGGACCCACTCTCTGTATTTAAAAGAGGTGATTTGTAAACACAACTAAGGCCAAAAATGAAGATTTTATTTACTTCCCACGTCTCACTTGAGACTTCCTGTGACGCCATTTCCTTAAACAGATTTGGTAAATTCCTAACCTTAATTTCGAGTGCAAACTTCCTCTGAATTATCTAACTTCAAAATGAAAATTTCCCTTTCTACACCATATAGCACATCACACATTTAATATCGCTACATGATGAAAAGCAGAAAGATGAATCGTCCAATCTGAAGCATAATAAAGGACTAAATGGTTCTATTTGAGTCAGTAATCAGATTTTAAGAAATCCAGAATTCAGAAATTGTTTAACACTAGCAGTTCAGTCTGGCTTTACTTACTGTTTAAAACTTTGTGTGCATATGTATGTATATAATAAAAAGTTTGACATTTCCAGGTAACCTACATTTAAAATTTCAAGTGTTTAAACCCCCCAAATTGGTGGAGGAGTTTGGTAGAGTCTGTAAAGGTCAACTCTTTCAACTTTGACCTCTTGTCAGACAAATTTTTTGCCCAAAACTGATTAAAAATCTTGCTGCATGTCTGAATACCCTTTATGCAAAATTTCAAATATTTAGACCCAAAAATGACTGAATAGTTTGCTAAAGACCGCAAAGGTCAAATCTTTTGAACTTTGATCCTTTGGCAACCAAATTTTCTGCCAAAAACCGATTAAAAAGCTTGCCCTAGGTCTGAATACACTTTATGTAAAATTTCAAATGTTTAAACCAAAAATTGACTGAGTAATTTGGTAAATACTGTAGAGGTCAATTTTTTTAAACTTTGACCCTAATTTTGACCCCTTAACATTTATTATTTTGGGCTCAAATCAAAGTAAAAAGTTAGATCTATGTCCAAGTAACCTATATCTGAAATTTGAAGTGTTTAGACCCAAAATTTTCGGAGGAGTTTGGTTGAGTTTTCAAAGGTCAAATCGTTGAATTTTGACCCATTGACAGTCAGATTTCAGGCTGAAAACCTATTAAAATTTTTTCCCAAATCTCAATACCTCTTATGTCAAATCTCGAGTCTGTAGACTGAAAATTGATAGAGTAGTTTGGTAGGGAAATGTACACACACACACACAGACAATTTCACTTGTATAGATATATAGATTAATACTAAGATTGACTTGTTGATCCACATCAGTCAGAGACAAATGGCAAATTATTTCTAGATTCTAATTATTGTATCATGAGTTCGGCCTAATCACATCAAAATACAAAATCAGCAAGAGTGATGCATATTTTAAATCGAAAAAATAAAATAGGAGTTGTCTACCTTATTTTCGTGTTATTTTTGTAAAGCAGTAATAATGGTACATTACAATTTTGCAAAACGTTTCTGGTTTCTTTGGGTAGAAACCACTTGATACGAGATCTCTCAAAATTTTAATTTACCCCATGTGAGTATTCATAGTGTAATTGATTGAAATTGATATATTGGCTAAAAATCTGTTGATTAAAAAAATGTGCATTAAAAAATATGAAAATAAGCTTTATTTAGTTCATAACAAAGTTTCGGTGTAACTAAAACTTGCCAACTCAAAGTTATGGCATTCAGACCGGAAATATTCTGAGCATGTTCGTAAAGATCATGTCTGCATTGGAAGTATTTCTGAGGCACATATTCTCATGGACTTAGATGACTGAATTGTCAAAAATCAGGATCAGCACATTTTCAGTCAGCAAGTCGTTTTGATACAAAATTTCCTCTAAAGAAATTTAACATGTTAAATAATCGTTGGAAATTTTAGTCCTAAATAGCATTTAAGCTGACATATCAGACTTTGATTCTGACTAGCCAATTTTCATTTGTTATTGTTGTAATATATTATCTAATCTAATAAAAGAAATCACTTGGATTTTAAAAGTTGAACCTATATAGTATTTAAACTGACACATCGAACTTTAATTCTGACTAGCCAATTTTCATTTGTTATCGTTGTAATATTTTATCTAATCTAATAAAAAAACTAATTCGGATTGTAAAAGTCGGACCTAAATAGTATTTAAGCTGACATATCGAAATTTGATTCTGACTAGCCAATTTTAATTTGTTATTGTAATACGTTATCTAATCAAATAAAAAAATTCATTTGGATTGTAAAAGTTGGACCTAAATAGTATTTAAGCTTTCATTCTAATTATCTAATTTTCAGTTGTTATTGTTATACTATGTTATGGACACTATAATGCCATACATTACTACCTGCTTAACTTATTTGCATACTCTAGAGAGCTTTCTCACAGGCTTGAAAACAAAATTCCTCCACTTATCACGACTTTGGGGACCAGACTTTCATTTGCCAGGAGTGGCATGTCAGTTTCAACTGGTTGGACCAGTTCTTTTGATATTTCTTGAATTAAATTTTTTTGAGATATAACTTCTTGATATAGCTGGAGTCTGGTAGCTGAGAAACATGTTCAATCTAACATTAATCACTTTTTTTCCGAATAAGGTTGTTGATAGATGCGTTAATATTAAACTTCTTCTTGATACCTGCATTTCTTAGTCTATCTTGCAAAGTTACTCTAAAAGATATTGAGCTTTTTGTTTGCATATTACATGTCAGAGAAACAAATAAAGGCAACAAGCTTTTACAATTAACCCTGCGTTAGTCCAATGGGGTGTTTTGTCACCCCAATTTTGCTTAAGTGCTCATAATTCCTAGTTGGCAACTTATTTCTTTTTATCCTCTCAGTATTCTCTTGACCCAGTGAGGTTATAGCACACGTTGTATGTATTGAAAGGTAATGTTTATGTAATGAACTCCTATTCATTTTTCTTGCTATTTCAATTTATTCAAACATTTTGTGTCCATCATAGATATTAAAAAATAACACAAACTGACAGACTGTAGATATATATTGAACCAGCAGATATGTTTTACAAAATAATAACACTATAAACATTTTTTGTATTGGGGTGTTTATACACCCCATGAAACTAAACATGTTAGGAACACACCACGTGACTAATGCAAAAGTAGACAGTGAGGGATAAAGATATATAGAATAGTTTAGGTAAGCGGTTCAGTTGGAAGAGTAGGCTAATAAAAAACAACGTGAAGTGATAAAGATGGATAAATAAAGACCTAACCAGAGATAGGTTAGATTAGAAGTCAAGTTTTAAAAGCCATCCAACACATACCAGTTTGTTAAACAGATGTTGAACCGAATATAATGATAGATTAGAATAGAATAAGAATGCAAAACTCAGTGAAATATTTCCGTATTTTGATAAATTTTATTTGTCAATTATAATGGAAAAGAAAAAAAAAAAGCAAGTAAACTATGCAATCAAAACAAAAACAAGAACAAAGAACAAAAAAATAATACAGTTTGTGGAGGTTATCTCCCCCTGCCAAGTGAAGACGTCATTTATGAGTAATAATAATTTGCCTAAATACCATTCACCATCTTTGGTTGAAGGCTTCAAAATCGAAACTAAAACAGGCATATATTTGAACAAAGATAAAGAAACTAATATTTTAAACATTTTTTTTTAGATAAAAAAGCTTGATTTAGACAAAGATAATATCTTAACTTTGGGAGAAAATTATTTACAGAGAACTGAGCTTCAGCAGGGTCTCATTGCTCATAAACCGTTTGTTTTAATTTAAAACTATGATTAAAAGTACAGAATAGTTAACAAAGCCTCCTCTTGTTAAGAACGAGTTTCTAAATTATTATATTATTTTGAAACTCTTTGTTAACTATTCTCTCCCTACACGAAACTATGTTTTAGTAAAAAAAAATGTATTAAACGTTAAAAACTGTAAGTTACAACAAGTTTAATTAGCTGTGAAACATAGGCAAAACAAGATGACTGGGGAAAGAAGCATGGCCGATATATAAATAAATAAAGGGAGATAAGTTTCATTTTTAACTTTAAAAAAAATCAGTAAAATTTTATATTAAGGAATAGGATTTAAAAGTTTCAGTGACCAGTAAGTAATTAAAGTAAAGAAAAAAAAAGAAGCAAAATAAAAAATAAAAAATAAAACAATAACATTTTACTATAAAAAATGGTAAAATTGGGGTTGTCTACCTTATTTATTTATTTATTTATTTATCCGATATGTTTATTTTCCAGATCGTCTTGTTTTGTCCACGTGTCCCGGGAATGACTCAACTTTTTATGACTTACTGTTGCCACTGTCTAATTTATTTTTTTAAACTACAATATGGTTATGAGACAAAATAATTTGAGAGCAATGAAACAGTAAAACACTACTGAAACGCATTTTACTACTAATAATTTCCGACTAATCAAATATTCTCCCTTATTTATTTATTTATTTATTTATTTATATCTATCGGCCATGTTTATTTTCACCGTCATCTTGATTTATCCGTATTTCATATAGACGATTACATTCCCCCCACCTAAAAAACATATTTTCGAATAATGATTAATTTCAGAATTTTGCTTTCTTGAAGAAAGGATTTGTTAAAAAAACACATATTCAAATAGTAACTATTTTCGTTATTTCGAGATTATAATTTAAAAAAAGGTTCGTCTTTTAAATGATTCCCGAGTCGAACTCTTCAAAAATGAAAACAGAAAAATCTAAAATGCAGAAGTACATGGAAAAAACAAAAAACAAAAAGGATACATAATATATTGTCAGCTATAAATGTTCAATAAATATCCAATACTAAAATCATGTAAGTAAAAATAAGTTGTTTGATGCAATGGAACTATGTTGAACAAAATCAATTCCACTGTGAATAAATGTTAAGATATTACGAATAATTAAATTATAATAATTAAAAATATTCACTAATAAAATCATCTTTTTTTTAATAAAGTTGAGAATTTTATAAATTTTAAAACAACAATTAAAAATGAGAATGAAAAATTAAATGTGTAAACAGGATTTATTGAATCTCTAAGTCAGAGTGTCTACCGTTTTTGAAAAAAGAAAGGGAGATTGGGTTTAGGTCATCCATTAATCTCAAGAAGAGTCTATCAGTTTGTCACATTTCATTTTGGAATAAGGATTTTCATCACTAAACGTGCAGACTAAATGGGCGCATCTTCTTGTAGATATAGCCAAGCAAAAAATGTCAGTTTAAATTTTCGTTAGTCTTTTACGTCTAAGTTTCAAATAGCATTTTCGTTAGTCTGTCATACCTAAATTTTAAATAGCATTTTTGTTTTAGTCTATCATACCTAAACTTCAAATAACATTTTGTTTTTAATCTGTCATACCTAATTTTCAAATGGCATTTTGTTTTAGTCTGTCACACCTAATTTTCAAATAACATTTTGGTTTTAGTCTGTCATACCTAAATTTCAAATAACATTTTTGTTAGTCTGTCAAATTCAAGTTTCAAATATAATTTTTTTCATCACTAAATTCCCAACTTGAATGGATGCATCAGCCAGTCAGACTGACGTGCTTAAGTTTGAAATATCATTTTTAGATGCATCTTCTTTTTTATAAACATATATACTGTCAGTTCTCCGATCTGTCACGCTTCTCTGTAAGATTCTATGTGAGTCTAATGGTCTGTCACGTTTGTTTGAAAACATTTTCATCATGAAACGTGTCAAGTCGATGGTGCCACCATAAGAATGGATCCTCTCTCTTTTTCATTTGAAAGTAAATGATTGATTTTGTTTGCATTCTAAAAAAATGAATTGTGGATGTTGGATCATCTGTTGAAGGTGAAACCAAAACAAATGTTGATTTTCAGATTTGTAGAATGAGAAGACATCATTTACTGGCATCAGCTTGGCCGGACAACTTGTCCGTTTTCCAACTTCATATTTACAAGACAAAAACAAATGACAAATAAGGTGTTATTCAAATAACCTGTTGTCATTTTCTTAAGTAAGGTTCCATCATAAATCTGTCTCGTCTGATTTCCACATTCTTTGTTCATCGGGTAGATAGCCGCTGGACGGGGTGGGGGGACAGAGTCGGAGTTATTGATCTAGAGTTCCGTCATAGGAACAAATATTTCAAAGACTCTTTGGCCAAATATTGCATCAGAAAAAGAAAAAGATTAATCCGTCTGTCTAATATATATATATATATATATATATATATATATATATATATATATATATACATAATATATACATATATATATATAACATATAAAATATATATAATATATAATCTATATATATAAAAATGTAATTCTTGGTTCGTTCAAAGTTTATACAACCATATTTCTACATTACCAATTTATTTGAAATTTTCAGACAAGTCGAGGGATGTTTTTATGTTATTAAAATAAATTTACATCGCCAATTATTAAAATATTAAATAAAATAAATATATTTTCGTAAGCCGTTAGCGCGAACATGTTTTGTTGATAGAACTGAACTTCCGGTTTGATTCATTTCACATCCACGAATTGACGAAACGAACTAGAAGATTTCATTTTCTGTTTACTCGATAAGTAAAAAATAAAACAAAACATAATTCATTTGTTTATCTTCCAAATTTTTTAATTTAAACATTTTTTCTTTATTATATCAGGCAAAAAAAGTTTGTCGCTTGCTTTTTTAGTCGAAGTCGATTTTAAAAAAATTTTTTTTTATTTTTCGATATAAGAAAATATGAACTTGTTTTTTTATTATTAACACTATACATTGTTTAGTAAAAGTACAGTTGTTTTTCGAATAAATTTTATGGATTGGTAACTTGCTTAAATAATATTTGGTGCTAATGCAGAGAGTGGTCCGCGCTATTTTTTAAATCGTATTTCCAGGTTTAATTAAAGATTTATTATATGTTTTTTTTATTCAATTGTAAGGTTAAAATACAGATTAGGTACAAAACACCCTCCCCTCCCCATGTTAAGAATGGCTTTTTAAATAATAACATTATTATTTCAGCACGGATCACTCTATGCATGAGTACCGTACTTTCCCCTAACAATTTAATAAACAAAACATGGTTCTTATGCAGAGAAAGTACCGTGCTAAAATAATAACGTTATTTAGAAAGCCATTCTTAACATGGAGAGGGCGTTTTGTAACTATTCTATACTTTCACCTAACAATTTAATAAACAAAAGATGGTACTTATGCAGAGAAGGTACCATGCTGAAATAATGCTATTAAGAAAGCCATTCTTAACATGGGAAAGGGAGGGTGTTCTGTAACTATTTTATACTCTCACCTAACAATTTAATAAACAAAAGATAGTACTACCGTTATTTAGAAAGCTATCCTTAACATGGAGAGGGAGTTTTGCATCTATTCTATACTTTCACCTAACAGTTTAATAAACAAAAATAGATAGTACGTATGCATAGAAAATACCGTGCTGAAATAATGTTATTTAGAAAGACATTCTTAACATGGGGGATGGTATTTTGTAACTATTCTGTCCTTTCACCTAACAATTTAAAAAAAAAACATGGTACTTATGCAGAGAAGCTACCCTGCTGAAATAATGACATTATTTAGAAAGCCATTCTTAACATGGGAATAGGGGTGTTTTGTAACTATTCTGGACTTTCACCTAACAATTTAATAAGCAAAAGTTAAACTTAAGCAGACAAGGAACAGTACTGAAGCATTAACATTATTTAGAAAGCCAATCTTAACATGGGGAGGGAGGATGTTTTCTAACTATTCTGTACTTTCGGTGCTAATGCAGAGAGTGATCCGCGCTATTTTTTAAATTGTATTTCCACGTTTAATTAAAGTTTTATGATATGTTTTTTATTCAATTGTAAGGTTAAAGTACAGAATAGGTACAAAAACCCCTCCACATGTTAAGAATGGCTTTTTAAATAATAACGTTATTATTTCAGCACGGATCACTCTCTGCATGAATACCGATTAATGTTTTGTTCTTTGCTTTTTTTACCATATTTTTTGTTTTTTTAAGAAAACCTTTTTTAACAAAAATTGAAAATACACGTTTTTTCTTTTTTACAGAAGTTGTTTTTATTTAAGAAAATATGAATGCTTTTCTTTATTAAAGAAATTGGGTACTCGTGCACTTATTGATCCGTGCTAAAATAATAACGTTATTATTTAAAAAGCCATTCTTAACATGGGGAGAAGAGGGTGTTTCGTAACTATTCTGGACTTTCACCTAACAATTTAATAAACAAAAGTTAAACTTAAGCAGACAAGGAACAGCACTGAAGCATTAACATTATTTAGAAAGCCATTCTTAACATGGGGAGGGAGGATGTTTTCTAACTATTCTGTACTTTTGGTGCTAATGCAGAGAGTGATCCGCGCTATTTTTTAATATTTTATTTCCAGGTTTAATTAAAGTTTTATATGTTTTTTATTCAATTGTAAGGTTAAAGTACAGAATAGGTACAAAAAATTGAAAGTGCACGTTTTTTCTTTTTTTTTTACAGAAGTTGTTTTTATATAAGAAAATATGAATGCTTTTAAAGAAATTGGGTACTCGTGCAATTATTGATCCGTGCTGAAATAATAACGTTATTATTTAAAAAGCCATTCTTAACATTGGGAGAAGAGAGTGTTTTGTACCTATTCTGTACTTTAACCTTACACTTGAATAAAAAAAAAGGTAAATTTTTAGATTAGGTCCACCTCCACAATTTTCTTTTAAATGACGACTTTTATAAGTTTTCGACTATGCTGAATACGAAAATCGCATTGAAATTTTGCAAAAATAAGTAGTTATCGAGATATTAAAAATTTGTATAATGCATTGTAATCTCTGGCAGCCATCTTTTTTACATGCTTGCACGCGTCATAAACAAATCAATGCGCATAACAAAGATGGCCGGCAAAGAATACAATGCATAAAACAACTATTTATATCTCGATAACTACTTATTTCTGCAAAATTTCAATGCGCTTTCTGTATTCAGCATAGTTGGAAACCTTTAAAAGTCGTCATTTAAAAGAAAATTGTGGATGTGGACCTAATCTAAAAAAATACCAAAAAAACATAAAACTTTAATTAAACTTCGAAATACGATTTAAAAAAATAGCGCAGATCAGTAAGTGCATTAGAACCCATTAATCGACTAACGTGACCTTATTGCCAAATAAGGTCCGGCTACAATGTTGAACGCGCCGTTCACATTGTTTTTTCTTTTGTTTTTTTTTCAAGTTAAATTCAACTTTCACAATATCTTTTTATTTTTTTATAATTTCACAATATCTTTTTTAATAATAAATTGTTAGTTAAAAAAGCACAGAATAGTTACAAAACACCATCCCCTCTCTATGGTAAGAATGGCTGAAAAAATATTAGGTACTCATGTAGAGAGTGATCCATGCTGAAATAATAACGTTATTATTTAAAAAGCCATTCTTAACATGAGGAGGGGAGGATGTTTTGTATCTATTCTGTACTTTAACCTTACAACTGAATAAAAAAACATATCATAAAACTTTAATTAAACTTGGAAATACGATTTAAAAATAGCGCGGATCAGTAAATTCATTAGCACCAGAAATTGTTAGGTGAAATACACAAAAGTTTCTACCAAGAAAACCATTATTTTTTTTTCTATTCTTACCAAGGGGAGGGGATGGTGTTTTGTCACTATTCTGTGCTTTCAACTAACAATTTATTAAAAAACAAAAGGTAAATTTTCACATTAGGTCCACCTCCACAATTTTTAACATGGGTAGGTTGGGGGTGTTTATTCTGAAAGCCACTCTTAACATGGGGAGAATGGTGGTATTTATTCCAAAAGCCGTTTTTAAAAGACGAAAGACAGGTAAAAGGTTAAAACATGTGGTTAGGCATGGGTGTTGTTTATTCCGAAAGCCGTTCTTAATATGGGGAGGTTGGGAGTGTTTATTCATGGCCGTCAGTGAATTATAGTGCATAGTACAGGTCTTTACATCTCGAAAACTAATTGCCTCTGCAAATTTTAAATGAGATTTTCTTATTCAGCATAGTCGAAAATTGTGGAGGTGGACCTAATGTAAAAAAAAAATACCCTCCCCCCAAAAAGATATGAAATTTAAATTTAAGCACGGTACTAAAAATAAAATTAGACAGAAAAATACACCTTTTGGTTTGTACTTGCACAAAGACTTGAAAAAGTTGTCAACAAAAACAAATATATAACAAGTAAATATTTTCAAAGGCAAGATAAGTTACTTTTCTACCTAATTGGATACTTTTTAGTGTTTTTATTGGGTTTGTACTACTGTACATATAGATTCGAAAAAGTTGTCAAAAAATAAATGTATAACAAATATTATCAAAGGCAAGATATGTTACTTTATTACCAAAATGGATAGTTTTTTTGTTTTTTAATGTAAAATGTTTATTTGGCTCAAAAAACACAGCGTTTATTGCTATATTTGAAAATTACAAATGGTGGCAGACTGTGTTAAACACATTAGGTTTGGGAAAATGAGTTAAAACTAAAAAACTATACAAAATACTGTTAAAAACCACCGAATACATATCTGCCTATGTCATGGTAACATATATTGAGTGAGTTCCTGACAGTATTTTGTATAGTTTTTTAGTTTTAACTCATTTTCTCAAACTTAACATGTTCAACAGTCTGCCACCATTTCTATTTTTCAAATATACAGATAAACACTACATGTTTTCGAACCGATTAAACATTTTACACTAAATAAAAACACTAAAATCTTATCCAGTTAGGTAGAAAAGTAACTTATCTTGCCTTCGATAATATTTATTTGTTATATTTATTTTTCAACAACTTTTACGTTTCTGTGTTTAGTAATACAAACCCGTTTTATTTACTATAACGTTTAGTCGGCTCCAAAAACAAACGGTGATGGACACTGCTGATGATGTTAAGTTTGAGAAAATGATTTTAAACTAAAAAAAAACTATACAAAATACTATCAGAAACCCACCGAATATGTCAGCCTATGTCACAATAACATATAATCAGTAGGTGTCTGACACAGTTTTGTATAGTTTTTAACTGATTTTCCCAAACTTAACTTATTCAACAGAGTCCGCGACCATTCGTCTTTTTCAAATACATAGATAAACACTGAGTTTTTTGAGTCGATTAAACATTTTACATTAAATAAAAACACTAAAAAATTATCCAGTTAGATAGAAACGTAATTTACCTTTCCTTTGCTTTCATTTATTCGTTTTTGGACAACTTTTTCGAATATGTGTATAGTAACACGCCCCCCCCCTTACCCAAATATTAATTAAAAACTCACATTTTTGAATACAATAAAAAAAAGAAAACTATTTAGCGTTTCAACGTTTTAGCAATTTCGGCTTAATCCACTGAATGTTGATCGGGCCATTGCAATGATTGATGGTAACTCCCAAGGATCCGGATCCAATTCTGCAAGATAACCATTTTTTTTTTCATTCCCGCCTTTTTTTTTTTTTTTTTTAACTTTTTAGAGTGGATTGCTGTACTAAGAATATAAGAAACATCCATTTTCTCTTTTTATTAGAATTTTCCATTACACGAAATTAAGCCTCAGCAACGCGTTGCAGGGCACAGCTAGTATATGTACATATATAATATATACATATATATATATATTATATATATAATATATACATATATATATTATATATATAATATATACATATATATATTATATATAATATATACATATATATATATTATATATAATATATATATATATATATATTATATATAATATATATATTATATATAATATATACATATATATATTATATATAATATATATATATATATATATTATATATAATATATATATTATATATAATATATACATATATATATATTATATATAATATATACATATATATATTATATATACGTATATATATTATATATAATATATACGTATATATAATATATAATATATACATATATATATTATATATAATATATACATATATATATTATATATATTATATACATATATATATTATATATAATATATACATATATATATTATATATAATATATACATATATATATTATATATAATATATACATATATATATTATATATAATATATACATATATATATTATATATAATATATACATATATATATTATATATAATATATACATATATATATTATATATAATATATACATATATATATTATATATAATACATACATATATATATTATATATAATACATACATATATATATTATATATAATATATACATATATATATTATATATAATACATACATATATATATTATATATAATACATACATATATATATTATATATAATACATACATATATATATTATATATAATATATACATATATATATTATATATAATATATACATATATATATTATATATAATATATACATATATATATTATATATAATATATACATATATATATATTATATATAATATATACATATATATATTATATATAATATATACATATATATATTATATATAATATATACATATATATATTATATATAATATATACATATATATATTATATATAATATATACATATATATATTATATATAATATATACATATATATATTATATATAATATATACATATATATATTATATATAATATATACATATATATATTATATATAATATATACATATATATATTATATATAATATATACATATATATATTATATATAATATATACATATATATATTATATATAATATATACATATATATATTATATATAATATATACATATATATATATTATATATAATATATACATATTATATATAATATATACATATATATATTATATATAATATATACATATATATATATTATATATAATATATACATATATATATTATATATAATATATACATATATATATTATATATAATATATACATATATATATTATATATAATATATACATATATATATTATATATAATATATACATATATATATTATATATAATATATACATATATATATTATATATAATATATATATATATATATATTATATATAATATATACATATATATTATATATAATATATACATATATATTATATATAATATATACATATATATTATATATAATATATACATATATATATATTATATATAATATAAACATATATATATTATATATAATATATACATATATATTATATATAATATATACATATATATTATATATAATATATACATATATATATATATTATATACATAATATATACAAATATATATCAAATACATAATTCATTCATATATATTATATACATAATATATACATATATATATTATATACATAATATATACATATATATTATATACATAATATATACATATATATATTATATACATAATATATACATATATATATTATATACATAATATATACATGTATATAGTATATACATAATATATACATATATATAGTATATACATAATATATACATATATATAGTATATACATAATATATACATATATATAGTATATACATAATATATACATATATATAGTATATACATAATATATACATATATATAGTATATACATAATATATACATATATATAGTATATACATAATATATACATATATATATATTATATACAGAACATATACATATATATATATAATATATGCATATATATATTATATATTTACATATGTATATATTATATATATAATATATACACATAAATATATATAATATATACACATAAATATTATATATAATATATACACAAAAATATTATATATATAATATATGCACATATCATATATAAAATATATACACATATCATATATAAAATATATACACATATCATATATAAAATATATACACATATCATATATAAAAGATATACACATATCATATATAAAAGATATACACATATCATATATAAAAGATATACACATATCATATATAAAATAGATACATATATATATATTATATATAATAGATACATATATATATTATATATAATAGATACATATATATATTATATATAATAGATACATATATATATTATATATATAATATATACATATATATATTATATATATAATATATACATATATATATTATATATATAATATATACATATATATATTATATATATAATATATACATATATATATTATATATATAATATATACATATATATATTATATATATAATATATACATATATATATAATATATATAATATATATATATATAATATTTATGATATATACATATATATAATATTTATAATATATACATATATTTATAATATATATAATATATACATATATATATTATATATATAATATATACATATATATTATATATATAATATATACATATATATATTATATATATAATATATACATATATATATTATATATATAATATATACATATATATTATATATATAATATATACATATATATATTATATATATAATATATACATATATATTATATATATAATATATACATATATATATTATATATATAATATATACATATATATATTATATATATAATATATACATATATATATTATATATATAATATATACATATATATATTATATATATAATATATACATATATATTATATATATAATATATACATATATATATTATATATATAATATATACATATATATATTATATATATAATATATACATATATATATAATATAATATATACATATATATATAATATAATATATACATATATATATAATATAATATATACATATATATATAATATAATATATACATATATATAATATATATAATATATACATATATATAATATAATATATACATATATATATAATATAATATATACATATATATAATATATATAATATATACATATATATATAATATATATAATATATACATATATATATAATATATATAATATATACATATATATATAATATATATAATATATACATATATATATAATATATATAATATATACATATATATATAATATATACATATATATAATATATATAATATATACATATATATATAATATATATAATATATACATATATATATAATATATACATATATATAATATATATAATATATACATATATATAATATATATAATATATACATATATATAATATATATAATATATACATATATATAATATATATAATATATACATATATATATAATATATACATATATATATAATATATATGATATATACATATATATAATATATACATATATATATAATATATATGATATATACATATATATAATATATACATATATATATTATATATATGATATATACATATATATAATATATACATATATATATTATATATAATATATATACATATATATATATTATATAATATATACATATATATATTATACATATAATATATACATATATATATATTATATAATATATACATATGTATTATATATATAATATACGCATATGTATTGTATATATTATATACATATGTTTGTATATAATATATACATATATATATTATCTATATAATATATACATATATATATCTATAATATAAAACTGAATGTCTGTGTGTATGTGTGTGTGTCTTTATGTGTGTGTGTATGTGTGTGTGTTTGGTCACGAATAGGCTCCTATATGGTTGGCTATTTTAAAAAACTGATTACATATGATCATAGAAGGTGTATCGAGACACAGGAATGGTTATGTTTGATCTGGCAGAACAGTGGTTCATTAAAATTGTAGGGGTCTGCGCTCGCGCCTGGTCCACAAAATATGGAAATAAAAAATTTAAAAATTAAAAAAAAAAATGTTTACAAGTGTTTTTGATATAGATGTACATAAAAATACTTTGATAAGTATGTTTTAACTTAAATAGGGATGGTATAATAAAATTGTGGGGTGTTCGTTCGCACCTGACCTCCATAGAATGGAAATATGTCAATAAGTTAACAAGGTTTTTTTTAATATAGATCCACAGAATATTGTGATAAGTGTTTCAGTGTGAACAGGTATGGTATAATAAATTATGGGGTTTATCTATTTTATTTTTACTTTCATCATATTTTGCTTTCGTTTTGATACCCCCAAATTCGAAGCTATCTCTTTACAACCCTTCCTTTTCATAACCTATCATACTTTCATAAATCAGAGTCCATTTTCTGTAGGCTGTTTTTGAACCCAGTCAACGACGGGTACTTTTGCTAGTTATATATATAAAATATACATATATATATTATATATATAATATATACACATATATATATTATATATATAATATACACATATATATATATTATATATAATATACACATATATAATATACATATATAACATACATATATATAATATAAATACATAATATACCTATATAACATACATATATGTATAATATACATATATAATATACATATATATAATATAAATATGTAATATGCATATATAACATGCATATATGTATAATATACATATATAATATACATAATATACACATATATAATATACATATATATATATATATATAATATACATATATGATATACATATACATACAATATACATATATGATATACATATATGATATACATATATAATATACATATATAATATACATATATGATATACACATATATAATATACATATAATATACATATAATATACATATAATATACATATATAATATACATATATATAATATATACATATATATAATATATACATACATATAATATATACATACATATAATATATACATACATAATATATACATATATTTAAACTTCTGTATCTCAGCCAGAGAATCAGGTAGCATGAAGGGAAATCCAAAATGTAGTTGTTATTGGGAAGAAACTAGTAGAATATACCTCAACTGTGAACGGGTGAAATTTAATTGCTTAGCAGGCTTATCGAGGGGCTACAAGTGCACAATTTAAAACCCTCAGACCAAAATGAAAATTTTTGGCCTAGGACCCCGCAGTCAACAAATTAACCATGTTAAAGAAAGAATTATTATTTATTCATATCTAAGGAAACAACCACATCTAGAAACCGTTTATCAAATGTCTAATATTAGGCTGAAATTTAGTATTGCACAAATGTTCCTAAGAAAAATGGTGGTTTGTGATATTCAATTCTATATCTTTAATGTTATTTTGTTATCTAATATATAAAATATAATCTGACATAATCACGTTTGCACACTAGTTCTGGACTCACTGGTCCTTGTCAATATTAAATAGATGTCTGCATAAGGAATATCAGGCGCTGTATATGGGACAATGTTGATACCTCTCTACAATAACTGAAAGATTGAGAATTGTCATCTCTGACTGGAGTATATATGTGACTGGGGACTGCCTGTGAATTCAAAGATCCATAGAAACTTCCTCCTTTAGAGGAAGCCGGCTCAACTAGCTGAAGATGAATGCTTCATTTTTTTTTATTAAATTTATAAATAAAGTCTGCCGAATTTTTAATATTAGACCCATATAGCAATATATATGACAGATGCCTATTTGATTCTAACTAACTAATTTTTCTTTTTTTTTTTATCTTTCTAAAATATTTCTTGATATAGAAAATTGTTTTTGATTTAGTTTCTTTTTAAACATTATTTTATCCGATCAGGTCTAGTTCCTATTTTAGTAACTAATACATACATAAATACACACACACACACACACACACACACACACACACACACACACACACACACACACACACATTTGTGTGTGTGTGTGTGTGTGTGTGTGTGTGTATGTGTGTGTAAGAACAAGTAGTTAATAAAACATGTTAAAAAAACACTTTGAAAAAAATTAAAAACATATTTAATTTTAAAAATGAAGCACAAAATAAGTGGATAGACCTTAATCCACAGAGTTTCGAAGAAATACTTTCCTTCCCATCAGTGGGTAGGATTTAGCAAAATGCGGGATCAGATTTTGCTTGCAATATATATATATATAAATGCGGGATCGGATTTTGCTTGCAATATATATATATATATATATATATATATATATATATATATATATATATATATATATAATGTCACCTGACTACAATTGGAACAGGTTCTGAAAAATAGGACAACTTTTAGCCAACGTTGACATAATTGCTTGTCCATCAGGTCTACAAAGTTATGTAAAATTCTGCCATTGTATTTTATATTTTCTATCCATTCAAATAGTAGCCATTTTTGTCAATTTATAGAAGATTTTCTCATCAATTATTAATATCTTAATGCACTTCTTTAATATTACAAATGCTTTTTTTTACAACTATTTCGTTAATCTTTAACATCTTAATTTTTTTTTTTTTTATCATTCTCATAACATTAAAAGAATCGGCAACTAATACAGAACATTTTTTCTAAGAGAATTGGTGCAAATAGAATTTTCGTGCATTTCTTCCAATTTTAACTCTCGTTTGTTACTTGGAATTGTTCATGTTGCCGTGTTACACAAGAGTGACTGCTCAGCTTTCAATAATCTTTCTTTTCTAAGGATGCAAAGGGATGACACCGTTCGGTGGATTTCTGGGATGTATCTTAACGACAGTTAGTTTTGATTTACTAATATCATGGTTGGAAGTGCGAAGATTGTATTCGGCTCTTCATTATATGTTTCTATTTACCTACCTACCTACGAGGGACATAGTCGGTTTTTTTTTATGTGGGAAAAATTCAGCTCCTCAAAAAGAAGCACTCTGGGTTGGGACAAATATTAAAATTGCTTCAGCCTAGAAGGATTTTTCTTTCACTGACTGAGTACATAAAAGATGATGTGTAGCATTAGAACAGGTATTAAACTTTGCTCGTAGCCAAAAGACCAAGAAGAAGCTTGGTGTGTGATAGACATGCTGAATGAAACTCTGGTTGTACAAAAGCAAACGTATCTCCCTTGAGTGTAACTAAAGAAAAGGTAATTAGACGAATTGGAATGACTTTGTAAACATGTGCAGTTGGTGGATGTGTCAGACGTTGCAGTAATAAATGCTTAGCCAAAAAAAGGCAGTTGCAGTAATAAATGCTTAGCTGCAGAGAGTTGAAAATATCACCTACCAGAGTCAGACCACCTAAGAGATATTCTCTTTCTGAAAAATGTAATGCCTCATTTAATGAGAAAGTCATACTGTAATCAGGCAATAAAATAAAATAATAATAATTTTACTTGATGGGCTCCATAAAATCTCTATAAATAGAGTTAGTCCTAGACAGTATTCATGGGGTGTCTTCTCTGGGCGGCTGAACAATGACCATGAACAAAAGACCAGAATCAGTCAAATGTGAAGAGATTCCGAAGGAGTGAGAGTTAAACCTTGGAGAGCAGCAGTTAGTTTTGGTGAGAACGACTGAACAGTTGAGTCAGTTTGCTTCTCCATGCCTTGAAAGCGCTTGACGAAAGGACTATAATGGGACTCAGATATGTTGGTCTGGTCGAGCAAAGATCTGCAAATCTGCAATTTATCCTTGTGAAATCGAGTATCACTTACTGAAGTTAGTAAAAATTATTATTTGTTTATAAATTGAACTTGTTTTGTTTTGGATGGAGATGTTTTTGTTACACAGCAGTGAATGCAATTCACAACTCGGTCAAAAATTACCTCAACCAATGATACTTTGGAAGTGAAATAAATGATAGGATTTTACAAAGAAAATCACTTTGTATCGCCATCACCAACGCACAATTCACATCTGATGTGAAAAAGACAATGAAGAATAGAAACGCGAGAATCAATATATGTTAGCCTATCTATTTTACCTAATGCAGGATTTAAAATGTTGAAAGTACCTAGATATGTACTTCTTTTTTTATTCAATATGGTTCTATGGTAGCGATATCAACTTGTATCTGGTAACCTCTGCCGCTAAGTGTAAGTGACCCATCACTAACAGTGATTCATACAAGCACAGTTCAACCAATTAAATTCAACCTCATACTTTTGGACCGACAGAACAGTTTTAATGTTTATAAAAAAAAACACACACACATAAGCACATTTCTATGAAGGGACATATATATATACTGAAAGGACAGCAGTAGAATCTTAACCTGTCTTCTCACCAGTCTTTTGGTCATCTAATGAATAATTTAATAAGAATTTGTTTCTTGAATATTAGAAGTTAATAGCTTTCTTTCTACAAATCAATGTTTCATTCTGATTCACAAGATTTTTTGCGGCATTGGTCCATGTTCTTAGCAACAAAATTTACTTTTTTTTTTTTAATTCTTTTAAAATGTAATTTATCCACTTAGGAAGATTTTAAAAATAAACGCCATCTTTAATAATAACCACAGCAGCAACAGTTAATATGGAAACAGTACTTGAAAAGGAGGAAAAAGAAGTTTTCATGTTTTATACATCTTTGTTTTGTTGCTAAGAAAGAAGAAGACGAAGAGACAGTTTGTTTTATGCATTTAATAAATAGCATCACTGTATTGTATCTGCCCTTGAATTAATCGTTTAGCATATACCATTCAGAGACAGAACCTAAGAATTCAAACCTCAACAGAAGCATTATTATCTTCATTCTGATTTTTTTAAAACATAAATTTCAATGCTTCCAATTATTATTATCATTATTATTATTATTTTGTTTACTTTTATTTTCTGTAATTTACATAATTTACCGAAATTGGGATCCTGGGTGATGCCGGGTAACCCTACTAGTAGAGGAAGAAATCATTGATTGCTGCATTTTTGTTGAGCATTGTCTTAATTTCATTCAAGTAACTCTGGTCACTTGATATAGTGGCAAATCTTCAGAGACATCTGCATTTTATGCAGAGACAACTCTACGCTATAATGTAACGCTACTGTAATGGCTACCAATCTGATTTTACTCCATTATCCTAGATTCTTGGCAGATTTAAGTCATATCAGATCTGTTTCAAGATTTAACAAATATTGATAACAGTCTAGTTTACAAGATGGCATCCAACATTGTTTTACATAATTATAGAACATTTAAAGATTTACCTTTTTGGCCATCATGAAAATAAGACTTTTCTGGTTTACACCCAATACTAAAAAATATTGCTAAACCACTCATCTAAGACAACATTATTAACCAATCTGTAATCAACAACAATCCAGAACATTTTTTGATCTTTACGTGTGTAACTGGCAAATTATCCTCAGTTTTGGAGGATATATGGTAACTGAAGTTTGAATAACACCAAACCAAAGAAAAACAAGGTTTGATTTGAATTAAATTTGAACAATTGATTTTTAATGACTAAAAATATTATAAGAGTTGACATCCAACATGATCATGATGTCAAAATATTTAAAACTTTTTAGAGATATGATGTGACTACAGTTTAGAATCCTGTAGAAAACATTAACTGCTTGGAAACCAAGCGGATATATTCCATTAAACACCTCCCATACTCAAAATGCCTTGCTTCTCAAGGTTAGATTCATTGGAGCTGTGATGATTAACAATTGATTTAGTTAACATAAAATTATTAACCATCTCACCAACCATAACCTAGAGTGCTTTTTTCATGTGTCTAACACGTGTGGATATACATACAAAATGATAAAACAGCACAGCTTTCATGATTTTCAGAAACATTATGTCACACTCGGTCTATTGACTAAGCACGAAATGAACACCTGCATCAGTCGTTAACTGCGGAGACATTGCATCTTTCATACTTCCTGAAATTTGCCAAAACTACATTTGATGCATATGCACAATGTGCATTGCACATGCATACACTGTCACGTTTAGTAATTCATTTAGTTAACACATGCAAAAGATTATTAACCATCTCATCAACCATAACTTGGAACTCTTTTTTGGTATCCATGTGTCTAACACATGTGGACATGGCTACAAAGTAAAAAATACAGTGCAATTCCCATGTCTTTAAGGACATTTTTTTTTACACTCAGAATTGCTGAAGTATGAAACAAACATCCTTTGAAAGCTGCATGCTTCGCGAAATTTGCCAAAATTACACCTGATGAACTTCTTATACAACTCATACACTGTTCATTTCCTTAACGATTGTACATTATCCTATGTATCAGTTTGGTGCCGGTTTATAGAAGGGGTATTGTATCAGGTTGGTGCCGGTTTATAGAAGGGGTATTGTATCAGGTTGGTGCCGGTTTATAGAAGGGGTATTGTATCAGGTTGGTGCCGGTTTATAGAAGGGGTATTGCATCAGGTTGGTGCCGGTTTATAGAAGGGGTATTGTAAACTATTGTAAATCTATTTTATTCATATATTGTTATTATGTAAAACATATCATCATGATTGAGAACTTTTTCTTTCAAATTATTAAAGCATAATTCATATTTTTCTGTAATATTCTCATCCATGTTGACCAGAAAATGACCTTCTTTAGTCAACAGAACGGGAGTCATCTTCCAGCTTTTTACTTGGGGGGGGGGGGTAACCGCTTATCAGGGCCGGGGTGGAACTACTCTAGAATAAGTGTTAAGGAGTGTTAGGTAGATGATGAAACAACACTGTAATGATCAGTAATAGTGGAACTTGGATAAGATTTCATTACAACAAGAATTTATTTACATTAAACTTGAAACGACCATGCTATAGCCAGCTGGGAAACAGTCCCATGATATTTTGTTCAACAGAAAATCAGTTTGAGGAGAGAAACTTTGTTCATGGAATTTTTGTTTAGTCTTAGCGAGAGACTTAGATAGAGAGTGAAGGAAATTGTTGACACTTGTTGTGGCATCACGTGTGCTTGTTTACATGCAGCACTACTGACCACAGTGCTCCTAGCAAAATTTGGTTGCGAAATCTTGTTCTACCTCGCTTTCTCAGATTACCACTTATTTAAAAAATTAAAAAATCATTTAGATGGCCTTAGGTTGACATCACAAAAGGAGACTGAACAAGAGTTAGATTCATATTTCGCATCAAGACCTACAGAATTTTGCAAACAAGTCATTTATAATTCCAAAATGAAATTTTTAATCATCAAATAACTTTTGCCCAACCGAGTACGGCGCATGCAGTTTTCATGCATTCATCATTAGTATTATAAAAAGGAGCATTTTTGGTCGCTCTCAGCCACCTGATTCCTGATCTGTCAAGCGATTTGAAGAAGGTGAACTTAATCATTCTGAAGCAGAAAGGAATACAGAACAGCTAGAGCATTATCGGGATGAAAATCAGAATGTCCTGTGACCAACACCATCTGGTTTGTCACACAGTGGTAGCAACAAGTTCTGAGACCATATACCAGAAAACAGTTGGAAATAAGTCATGCACCATCCACTTTGATGATGCAATACTTACAGCTACATACCTAAAAAAATGGAGCTATTAAACCTGACAGTGATATGGACAAGGAGAAAGAGTAGTAGCAGAAGTTAGTGTTATCAGTGATGTTAGGTTAAACAGAGTTGAGAAGGAAAAGATAACGAAATACAAAGATATTATGTACATTAAAAGAAACTGGAAACATAGGAAGATTGTCGTCATTCCAGTCATTATAGGAGCAACTGGATTCGTGAAAAAGAATTTCAAAGACTAACTTGAAGATATAGTCAATGCACCAAGTGTAAGAGAGATGCAAACAATTGTATTTAAAGGGACGGTTAGAATCTTAAAAAGCTCTCGTGGTTGAAATGTATGATAGCAGGTGAATGTCTGGCATCTGGTAGAATGCGCCATCCTGCTAAAACAAAATAAGAAAATTGAAGAAGAAACAAACAGACCCCCCCAGCTCTTCTAGTAGATGACAATCGTCTCAAATCTACTCTCATGTTCCAGGGTGTCCAGCATCCACAGATGCTGTTGTGGAATGCAGGAAGTTCCCCTAGATGTAGCACTTTCAACAATGTCGTCCAACTGGCCTGAACATCACTGATCTTCTGTCAATTCTTGAACCAGTTGGCCATAATGGCATTTCTCTTCTCAAGCGACCAGTCATTAATACAGATTTGTATTGAGATGTTTTCATCATAATCAATAATAAAATCGACAAAAAAACCTGCCCAGGTGGTAGAAATAATGAAGAATTGCAAGTAATTCAAATGCTAGTATTTTGGCAGATTTGTATTCTAACCAATCACTATGGAGACCAATGGAGCAAATCGTCTTCAACAACCTTGGTCTATCAATGTTACATCACACCAGGGTTCTAGGAATGCCTCTCAGTCGCCATTATGTAAGCCTTCTATCAAACTGCTCTACCAGCATGACATCTGATCAAACTTCCTGATATTTGTGATATATTCCCGAAAACTTTTGAAAATCTTGTAGTTGAAACATATTTAAAATAGCATGGCAGCAAAGTAAATGTTTACAGCAGCTTTTTAACATGTACAAATTTGAACCTTTATGTTCCTGTTTTTAATCTATTGCAGCCATTTGCTTTTTAATAATTAGTTCTTCTTAAATTATTGATATTGAATCTATGTAGCAGTTACTATGTCATAGATCAAAGTAGGAATAATAAGTCCTGCAATAATGCCTAAAGTTTACTTATGTAATTGCATATAGACTACAGTATAAAACAACGTAATAAAGAAAATTTTTGTACCTACTGTGATGCTATACAAATAAGTTTAATAATTTTTTAACGTATTACAACTACTATTTAAAAAAATAGTTTGTTATTCTTAAACTATCGACACTTATGTTTTAGAATTTTAAATCTGACATAAGAAGAGATGATCTTGTGCTTGAAACAGATTCTTTCAAATTGCAGAGATTTATGAAGAATAAAAAAGAAATAATTTATTTTGTTATTATTTACTAAGATTTCTCTCAAGAAATATCATTGATTACTGATTGGCAATAACAAGTGGGATTTCCTACTCAATTTTATATTCTTCTTTGGCTAGGTTTCTTCATCTCTTTATGATATATTTGCTGTTTCATTTCTTTATCTGCAGAGTCTACAATTTCAGTTACTCAGGTCATATTTATGTAGCTTGTTCCAAGTTTTTTCAACTGTCAATTATCATCATCTATGTAATAACAAGGGCTATGACAACAGCATATTCTTTTCATTGTTTTTACTCTCGAGTATATATCCGACAGTTAGACACAGTTAATCAACCGAGAACCATATCACTCTATAAAAAAGCATGTAAGATATCAACAGATACACACTTGAGAGTCAAAACAATGAAAAGAATGTGCTGTTGTCCCAGGTCTAGCAATAACATAAGATAATTTCATATTCTTATATACGTTACCAGCCTCTATCCCTTTTAAAAAGATAGGATTGTCTGACCGGCAAAAAATTTAATGCAAAAAAAAAAAAAAAAAAAAAATTAAAATCTCATCTGACGTCATTGTCGTATTGAATATAAAACTAACTAAATTACACTATTTTAACATTGTGTAGTATTTGTTAAGACTCCATAACCACATATATTCTGAAACAACAATTCCCACGGAAGAGTCATTGCGAGCCTGTCTCTGCTTTATCGTTATTTTGATGGCAATTGCTCATCTGAGCTCCAATCTATGCCCCCCCCCCATTGCCAAACTTTCATGAAAAACACTCGTCTAGCTGTAACCACTATCAATAATTTCGGCCACTGTGCCTAAACCTAAATGTAGACTTCATGAACAAAATTTCTTTCTTAGAACTGCATGCCTGTGGAACTCTGTCTTCTTTCTAGCAGACTACAATTTGGTCGTCTACAGTCCAACATAGACGAATTCTTGATGAACCGTCATAATTTACCAAATTTGAAGTAATCCAATTTACCAAATTTCCACTGCTAACGATTACTATACTATTGTCCCATTGACTACTGTACACTCGAGTGGCCTCCGAGCCTTGATAAGTGGTGACTCCTATGTAACCCCCCCCCAAAAAAAAAACCCAGCATACTTAGATAGGTATGTTTGAACAAAGATGCTACAATAATTTTGTGGAAGTCTGCGCTGGAACCAGGCATCCATAGAATGCACAGTAGCAATATACAACAGATGAAGGCTACGACCATGGAATTTCCACAGATCCTGATAGTTATTTACTCGTTAGGAGTTCACAGGAGTAACAACCATCTTGTATGAGACCAACCGTGGATGATACTGCCACATGTGTCTACATGTTTTGGAGGAAAGGAGGATATGTTAAGTATATTATTAATTATTATTTGCTTCCTAGGAATTCTTACACAATTGCTGGCAAAAACAAGTAGAGTTCCTTGGAGTCAGAGTGACAGTAAGTCTTTCCAGATTACCAGCATTCTTTGTCTATTTCGATAATCATTTAGTATTATCCCCAAAGCCATTTAGCATTGACTTTTCACCGGCAATGACAATTGGTATTCTTTGGAATTCAAACAGGAATAAGCTTCACAAGGTTTTAGTACTCATCCTTCCAATAAAAGTCTTGTTGTTACCTTTCCTTTTTTTTTTTACATGGGCGTCACCACTTATCAAGGCCCAAATATAAGGGTTATTGCGTGTACAGTAATCACTGAGATAGTATTGTAGTAATCATTAGTATTGGGGGTTTTTATAGAGTGTCTTACTTAAGGGGGCGGTTTGTCAGGAGTTTGTTTATGTTGGACTTGAAGACGTCCAAGTTGTAGTCAGGTAGGAAACAGGCAAGCGGCAGAGAGTTCCACTGGTGTGCAGTTCTAAGAAAGAAGCTTTGTTCATGGAATCTACGTTTGGATTTAGGCACAGATAAAGAGTGGGGAAAATTATTGACAGTAGTTTCAGCCAGACGGGTGTTTCTCGTGAAAGATTGGCGAGGGGGGACGAGGGATTGGAGCTCGGTCTTTCCATCCTCCTTGATTGTTCATGTCCATGTAAGAGCAGAAGCTGCTTTTTTATTTTACTTTTTAAAATTTTTTATTTTATTTTAATTTTTTTTTACTTGGGGGTCACCACTTATCAAAGCTGGGATGGCGCTACTCTAGAATAAGTGTTAAGGAGTGTTAGGTAGACGATGAAAGAACACTGTAATGATCAGTAATAGCGGAACTTGAATAAGGTTTCATTGCCACAAGAATTTATTTACATTAAACTTGAAACGACCGTGCTATAGTCAGCTGGTAAGCAGTCCCACGATATTTTGTTCCATAAACAGTTTGAGGAGAGAAACTTTGTTCATGGAATTTTTGTTTAGACTTAGCCACAGATAGTAGAGGAAATTATTGACAGTTGTTGTGGCGTCACATGTGCGTTTTCTTGAGAATGTGTATGTGGGGGTGGGGGTGGGGGTTAGTTTATTATTATAACTATTATTATTTTAGTTTATTATATTATTTTTAGGACAAATTGGGATGTGGGGTGCATTTGCTGGCCAGATAAATAAAGTACTTAGAAGAAAGTGGAATGGGTATTTTCTTTTATATTTGACAGACAGAGAAACGGTCACTTGGCTTAACAAAATTAAAAAAAATGAATTTAAAGAAAAAATTTGAAAGATAAAAAAATTACATTTTTACAAAAAAAAAAAATCAATCTTCAATTGGCTTTAAAAAATCTCCACACAACAAATAAAGAAAAACGAGTTGAAAAAATCTCAAACTAATCCTTGTTGGAGGTTGATTTGTATTTGAATTTTTCATCTGTGATTCTGCCAGCCCCACCATTCGTACAAAACAATAAAAAACGATAATAATATAATAAAAAAAGTTTCAATATTTTTTTTTTTACATTTAAAAATATTTTTTTTTTATAAAACTCAAAATGCAACAAAACTTAGAAATGCTTAAAAAAAGAAAAAAGTTCTTGTTTAGAATTTCCCCTATATTAAACAAAACAAAAATATAGAAAAATCTGTATGATGTATGTACCCGTGATGAAACGAAAATATCATATTCTAAAAATCATGTAAATTAATCAAGTAGTTTTATAAAAATAAAACTACTTGATCAGGGAAAATCATTTTTTTTAGTGATTAATGGGATTCATAAGCATTACAGCATAAATCTTTCAAATTATTATTTCTTTCCTTTAGACTGTTTTCAAAATGGCGGACATGATGGTTGCTCTTCTGTTACTCATAAAATTTCATTTTCATATTTAAGAATAAAAGTACTTTATTAATTTATGTGATTTTTGGAATATGATATTTTCGTTTCGTCACGGCTACGTACATTCACACAGATTTTTCTTTATTTTTGTTTTTTTATATAGAACGAATTCTGGATAAGAACCAAACAGTAAATTATTCTTTTTTTTTTTTATTAATTATTCTAATGTATACAAATGGTGCCAACAACATGTTCAGATTAATTTTTTTTTTTGTAATAATGAGTTTATTTTTGGTTTAACAGTATTCAGTAATCAATCACTTAATTCATGGGCGGAAATTATTTACTTTGAAATGGATTTCAAAATTACTCTCAAACAACTTATTTTAGATGTTTATCCTTCTCCCATACTGAGATGACACAAGGATAAGGAAAGTGCGATTTGAAAAGCCAGAACCCTAGAGGTAGAGCACTCTGGCCTTTAAGAAAAAAAATGTCCTGGATAGCCGCAACATTCTCTGGTAGTGACACCTCAGGCGATTAGCAATAAATTAACCCATTATCAACAGGAGAAGGTAGAGCCTGAAAGGATGGACCTCCTAGAACTGCACAGGATCAGAAATATAGCCCCGCTAACAGGGATCAAGCTATCTCAACAATGGCCTATACTCTGTTAATTTTAGTGCTGAGTCATCCCCATCCACAGCTGAACTTCATGAACTGTCCTTTTCTTTTGGGATGATATGATGCAAGTGTTCATCAAGTGCGATTAGAAGAGCTAGCACCCTAGAGAAGAGCACTCTGGCTTGCAAAAAAATGCCAAGGCAATCCCATCGGTATTCCCTGGTAGAGATGTTTCAGGCAATTAGCAATGAACTAACCCATGTGCCAATAACAGATAAAAAGATATGCTATTTTTCTGAAAAGACATGTCGCTGGTAATGTGTAAAGAAAAATAATGGCCATTGAATTCTTAGAATGCATCCAGCAAGTCTTGTAAATGATCTTCATGGCTGAAGAAATAACAATATTCCAACTTGTCATGGAGCTGCCTCATAATTTCGAAATAATTCAATTGATTGCCGAGCATCGGTTAATAGCCAATTCTTGAGGTGTGAAATTTGTAATTTACTATGCAAATTATTATCCACAGTTAATTGATTGTTGGAGATGGAAATGATTAAAGATGGATTTTATATGAAAAATATGTTAATATGAAAAAGTTTCTTTTTTGGAGTGAAACAAACTTTCCTTATGGACAATTATCCTTATAATTTATATGGGGAGTAAGAATTTTTTAAAGTCTCAGTTTTTACATAAAATTCGAACACTGTGGCCATTTTCTTCTAAGCAGTTGTAACTACACATTACCATTGTAGCTATGTGTATTTTCAGTTCAAGTTTCACATCAAATATGATGTCAACTCGTGTGTTTAGTGTTAGCAACTAATACGTGTTAGGGATAACAGCTAATATGTGTTTAAGGTTAGGGATAACAGCTAATATGTGTTTAAGGTTAGGGATAACAACTAATATGTGTTTAAGGTTAGGGATAACAACTAATATGTGTTTAAGGTTAGGGATAACAACTAATATGTGTTTAAAGTTAGGGATAACAACTAATATGTGTTTAAAGTTAGGGATAACAACTAATATGTGTTTAAAGTTAGGGATAACAACTAATATGTGTTTAAAGTTAGTGATAACTGATGTGTTTTATGTAAGGGATAAGAACTAATATGTGTTTAAGGTTAGGGATAACAACTAAAAATGTGTTTAAGATTTGGGATAATATTGTTTTTACTAAAAAACAAAAAACAAAAAAATACAAAATAAGTTGTTTGAAAGTAATGTTGAAATGTATAACAATGTAATGAATTTTCAACCAATCATATTACTGATGTTTATTAGTTTTTCATGGCTTTTACTTTGTGAAAGTATCATCTGATGAAAACAAAATTATTTTTAAAAAAATACTAAAACAAACAAATAATTAACTGTTGCAATTTTTCCATTTTAAAAGAAAAAAATGTTATGGCAAATATGATGTTTGTATTTTTAAAGGTCCAACTTTTCAATCATTTTTCTGCTCTTCTGAAAAGCATAAAAGCCCTAAAAATATTCTTCAATGACAGATTTTTTTCCAAAAAATCACTTTGAGACTTCTAGGTCCTTTGGTCAAATCTTAGTCAAATATTGGTCATAGAATGGTTTTCATAACTAAAGGTGCCAGCAAGACAGAACGGTTTTTGCAATGAGTTTCATTCAAAATTATGCGTTGCAGTATCCACTGATTAGGGTTTTTCAAAATTGCGATTTTTTTTCTATGAATTATATAATAAAATACCGAATAAAAAATGATTTGCACCACATACCAAATTAATATTGTGAATTAAAAAAATACTTCCTACAGCAAAAGAAAAAAAAAAAAAAGAAACTGGCATGAATTTAAAGGCTTCAGAAATTGTCTGTTTAGTTTTACTGCCACCATGAAATTTCTTTGGCTTCTACAATTCAAGAAAAAAGAAAAAAAAGAAGAAAAACAGAGCCACCTTTTTCCAAGCGGTGAATTTATCACATTCTGGCAGTGAATTTTTATTTATTTTATATTTTTTTTGTATTTTATTTTTAAATAAGATTTGATTTTTGCAAAGTTTAAAAATCCGAAAATAGATTTTTAAAAAAAAATTCTATTTTAAAATTTATTTCTTTGAAAAAAAAAAAAAATGGGGAATCCTGGGAGTAAATGGCGATTTCAGAATAATGGAAAGGGAGGTGGAAAAGAGAGGGATGAAGTGAGAAGAGAGGTAGAGAGAGAATAAAAGCGTGTTAGAATGAGAGAAAGGTAGATGAAGAGAAAGAAAAGAGAAGGAGAACAGGAGATGGAGAGAGGGGGAAAAGATAAAGAGGATAAAAGAAAGGAAGAAAAGAAGACAGAGGGGAAAATAGACTATGAGAAAGGGAGATGTAACAATAGAAGAAAAGGAAAGGGAAGGGGAGGAAGTAGGGAGACTATGGAAGAGGAAAGAATAAAAAATATTTTTTAATTTTTTTAGAAAAGATTTTTAAGATGAATGATGATGTTAATGATGATGATGATGATGATGATAATGATGATGATTCGGATGATTTTTTTTTGTTTGTTTTTTTAATTTTTTTTGACTTTGGAAGAATTATAATTTGCCTGCAAATCCAGCAATTCGTTTTTGAAAAAGAATGTTGTTTTATCACAGTTAAAAGAAGCATCCGTGGCCAATTCTGCAGAGAACAGAACTTCGCAGTCAGTTGCAATGGCGGAAACAGAAAAAAAAGTGTGTGCGTGCAGGTATAATTATCAGGAAGATTTTTTTAAATTCTCGGTTAACTTTAACTTTAGAAGAAAATAATAATAAAAAAACTGCTGCTCGACACTATTTTGAAACACCTTATTATTGTATTAAATCATTATAGTGATTTTTTTTTTTAATATAAAATACAATTTATTTAATATAAAAACAAAATTTGGTGCTTTTTCAGAATCACAAATCAAAAATATTGAATTTCAATCAAAAGCAATGTTATTTATTTGTCATGTTGAAATTAGTAACATATTATTACACAAAACATTTTTATGATCTAGCATTCCACCATTAATACTTTAGAATGCACTGATTTCACAGTTACCTTCCCTGTTACCATGAAAACTATTCTGTTTATTATTTAACTTGTAATTACTTCTAAAATAATTTTCATAAATAATTAATTTTTTACTTTATCATCCTTCATAATTTTTGGATATGCTACTAATTTCGACATGGCGAATAAGTAGATAACATGGTTTTCAGTTTAATTTCAATTTTTGTTCTTATTCTGAATAAGCATCAACAATTTACCATAACCATTTATGTATGCCAACTACAAATACATTTCAAAATGGCTGATTTGTTTACACACTTTCCGGAAATATTTTTAAGATGGCTGTTCTAAGTTGAGTGATGCATTATGGTCAGGAGGAAATTTTTTGGTCATTTGTAAGTAAAATTACCAATTCTGAAAGAGTAAAAAGTTTGTAGAAAAAATATTTAAAAAAAAAAAAAAAAGGAAAGATTCCTTGATGACCAAAATGCATCACTCAGTGTAGAACAGCTATCTTAGAAATATCTTCAATTAACACATATAGATTGTGTCAAACAAAAAAGAAAACACAAGAGAACTCTTGACTCTGAATGATCGTCGACACGCACCCAACAGCAGAGACGGTATGGATTCTAGTAATAATGTCAATACGAACTTGAATGATAATGAGTGACCTACGAAGCCACTGACAAATGACTCACGTGTTGTCCTTATATCGTTCCTGGGCAAATGCATTCTTGTGTTAGATAATAGCTGTGTACCTTTAATTGTCTGTTATCTGTCTATCTATCTATCAATCTATCTGTCTGTCTATCTGTCTATATAATATTCTATCTATCTAGCGATGACTGAACAACAGATTTAAATGGTGACATGTTTTGACATGCATCAGACTTTGTAACCGTGTTCCGGTTTGCACAAGCATAGTTTGAGTTGGATTTGAGATGTGGAATAAGCAAGATAGGCTAAAACAGGTTTCCCAATGAGGGAGGGGATGGTCTCTGAATGGAGACATAGAAGAATTCCCCAAGCCAAAGATCGTTGGTCACTGCATTTCTGCTGAGGGATGCCGGAGGAGTGAATAAAATATAAAAACACTCATTTGTCTTGAAGTGTTTTTGTTACAACAGGTCTGGTTTCACCCAAGATGATTGACGAAGCGGCCAACAGTGAACAGGTATGTCATCATGTGACATGTATTATATGTTCTGACATGCACACACAAAAACTAGATGAGTCACAGGTTGTTAAGATAGACATTTAGGTACGAGGACACCAGTCCGTTATACCACAAACACAACGTACATACTTTTACATATTTCTGACCTGCTAATTGAAGGAAATATAAGTATGATTTAGATAATAACAACACACCTACACAACAATCGTATCTGAAGGTATTTACAGTGAGAACACACAAATACTGTTTTCGTCTGTGTATGTCCATCATACTCCTCCCTGATCTCAACATTACATAAAATGGCAATGTGGAAAAGCCTGGCACTCTGTCTTAACAGTATTATCTCAGATACCTCTTCTGTGGCATTTTCTTCATACGTCTCACTTAAAGTCCTGGCTCATCACATAAATTGGTATAAACAGAATGCTAGAATGTTATTTTGACATTCGCTGCATCAAAAATCATTGAATAATCATGGTTTATTACAATAATAAGATGTTTGGATATAGAGCCGAGCAGCATTTTCTTTTAGGATTCCTCAAAGTTAATATTAAATAAATTTTTTTTTTCTTTTTAAATCAAGAGTTTTAGAGAATATCTTCATTATGCCATTACAGAGTTAACTCCCTTTGCCAACAAATTTATAGAATGTGCTGCAACGATTAAATAAGCTTTGCTACACGTTAATGTGAACACTTAAGTCGCTACAGAACTTGTTCATATAGTTCTCTTCCTAAATAAGACAAATGTAGAGGACAACTGCTTTTAGCAAAATCTCACCCCTTCACTGTCGAAGTCCTTAGAAAGCCTTCTACTCTAATATTTTCTTCTCTCACACTGGTAGACTTTTGAATTCCCTTCCCATTCCCTGCTTCTCTGACTTATTAATCTACAGAAGTTTAAAAATAAATGTGACCAGAAATCAACTCTCCACACTCCCAAATGGTAGCTCCTTACATTCTAAGTGGCAATATGTGATATTTAAGGAGAATAAAAAGTAGAAAAAGTTTACGTAATACATTGCCCTTATGTTATCTTTTAGTCCTCACATTCCATGAGCGATGTTTCTGACAAATTGCTGTTTTCTCGGTCAGGATCTAATCATCTCACACTTATTATTGACTGGTTTTAGACCTTGAAGCAGTATTTTTTGGTTTTAACTTATTATATTAAGTGGCTTCATGCCTTGTCTGGAGCGATTTCTATTAAAAAAATATACCTTGTTTGAGGTAAAAAAATATCTACGCACATATTAATAAAGTTCTGTCACCGCTTTATAATGATGTAAGTGTTGCAGTACTTAACTTATTGGTTAAGTAATCCTAACATCTACAAAATGTGAGATGGGAATTTACCAGCCAAACAGAGAAGCATTTTTAAATAACCAACTAAATATAAGAATTAGCATGAGTGTGTGGAGGGAGGGAATTTAATTAATTTTTTAATTGAAGAATATAATAGGAGTTGTCCACTTGAAGTTTACAAACGTGTAAAAAAATAGAAAGTAAAAGCTAAAATAACTTTCCTGCATCCTGGGCAACGTCGGGTCAGCACAACTAACTAATAAAATTAACTATATATATATATATATATATATATATATATATATATATATACACGTTGGTAACGTAGCACTCTGGAAATACTTACACAGAACAAACGTTCTAAACACATACAATTTGGAGTTGCTAGAATTGTAGCGAATACCTGCTAATTGCTAATTTCTATACAGAAAAATTAAATTAATTAGTCAAAGGAAACATTTTTTACTTTATTTAATTGTGTAATAATTAATAAATAACCCCCCCCCAAATGTGTATTTATTTATATATAAATCCGTCCAATCACACAAAAGTTAGCAGGTAAAACACATGTCTTTCTTTAGCACCCCACTGGACAAAATCATTGATGTGGCGTAGGAAAGCGAGAAAGCAAATAACACGTCAGACAATTCTCGCTGTCTGAAATGAATTTGTAAAGAAATACTTCACTCTAAGTAAAATGTCAGTGGTTGTAGTTTTTTTTTTTTTTTTTTAGGTCATCAGGAAAATGATAGTGGTGAAGTGGTTAATGACAGATTGACAACCTGAAGATGCCAAGTTCGAATCTAGTCAATTCCACAGTATCACTTTTACCTAAGGATGTTGGCAACCTCCACGTGATCCCTCCTGTGAGAATGCCAACAACAGAATAAAGCTGGTTAACGAAGTTGTATCATGTTGATTCATACCAATCAAAGCTGAAAGGGTTGATCGGTTTAACGTTGTTTTTGTTTTGTATAAATTTGCTTACTAGATTGTTTATGACCACTTTACCTTTCAAATTCTTACTATTCACCTTACTGTTGACAAACATTTTTATTGTTACTGACCCCTCGGTTAATATCTTAAATAATGAGAGGTCACAATCTTAATGCTTGATTCAACATTCCTACTGAACACATGACTACATGGATAAGGACGTTGGTTAAGAGTGGGAGTTTTATTTCTGGAAAAAAAAAATATTCACTGCTTTTATTTAGCAAGAAAGAATGATTTTTAATCTTGATAAGCTAACGTGTATTTCCTCAGTTATAATCGAAAGCAACTGAAGTATCGATTGTTAATGGATAATGATGCAGATTGATGACTTGGGTATGCAGTTTCGAATCCAATTGGTTCCATAATACCTCTTTAACATAGGACTATTGGCAACCATTATATGGTCCCTCTTTCAAGAATGTCATCAACAGAATTAAGCTATAAATAAAATAATATAAAATAAAAATTTAACAATGTTGATTCATACGGATTTACTTTACTATTAGAAATTCTAATAATAATTTATATATAAAAATTTTAATTACTAATTAATTATATAAATTATTATTATAATAATTATAAATAATAATTTATATATAAAAATTTTAATTACTAATTAATTATATAAATTATTATAATAATTATAAATAATAATTTATATATAAAAATTTTAATTACTAATTAATTATATAAATTATTATTATAATAATTATAAATAATAATTTATATATAAAAACTTTAATTACTAATTAATTGATTCATACGGATTTACTTTACTATTCTAATAATAATTTATATATAAAAACTTTAATTACTGACGTAATTCTGATTTTATATGAGTAGTGTGAACACTGATGGAGCATAATTTTTGTTTTATGTCATTGTTAATTAAAATAAAGTCATCACATTTCATATAGCTTATGAATGTAACAAATGGCCCTGATGTGTAGGCAACATTGCATATTTCACCGATATAATGTGCACATCCGATAAAGTATGGGCAAGTGGAGGTAACTCTGACATGACTCAATGGCTTAATATTTTTCGCATAGAAATTTGGTCAGGAAGAGTCTCTCTACACTTTGGTAGACATTCTGGCCTGATTCTTCATTAAGTTTTGTAATTTAGCTAAATTATCTTTGGTCATGGAATCATCAGGTTTCAGTCTCAGAGCTTCTTTGTAACTCTTTTCTGCTTCTTCCAATTTACCATTTAAATGCAAGATGGCGCCAAGGTTCATATGAGCTGTGGCCGTCTGCAAAGACAGAAGATGGAGCAAAATAAATAAAACTTTGAAAATAAAAAGAATTTGGAAGAAAAATATATTTTCTGTGACAAAAGTGAGTCAATAACATAGATTACAGATTGGAACGTAATTTTTTTGTGTGATTTGGAAATTCAAGTGAAATTCTTTTGACAAGTTGTGAGAGTTGAATTGTAAAATAGACATGTTTTGTTGTTTAAAGGTAAAATGTGTAAAAACAATCTTTGAGAAATATGGTGAACTGATCGAAAACAGAAGAAGAATATTGGCACCAAGTTTTGCTGCCTTGGTAACGATTGTCGAAGAACCCATGGTACATAAAATGAGTGTTTTGAAGTATTTCAGGATCTGCTACCATGTACTTATTAAAAGGCCCCAAATGAGTCTTATTATCTTAAACCTGCTATGTGACGGGTTCTTCATTTAGTAATTAATGCTGATGAGGAGAGGAACTTACTTTGGGGTTAAGAATGGCTGCACGGTGATAGAGTTCTTCTGCTTCCAAATTGTTTCCAGATTGTCTGAGGGGAAGAAATAAACAAAAAGAATTATTAATTTCCATTTTGCATGAGAAACAAAGGCAATAATGGCTGATAACTAACATTACGTACTAAGATGGACTACTAATATACGAGTCATATACAGTCTAAGATTGAGTACTGCTGCCATATTTTGGGAGGTGCTGCTCAGGGCACTCTTTCTTGGCTCAACATAATACAAAATCGATTTTACGATCACATGGGGAATGATCTCTACAACCTCCTCTCTTCACAGAAAAGATGTTGTCTACTCTATATTACCACAGAAGATGCTCGACTGAGCTCCAATCTACGATTCCTTCTTTTCACTACCACAACTGCAAAATCGTTCCTTTCTTGTTCCCCATACCTTACATCAAACAAAATTTCCATGAATAGAGTTTCTTTCCAAGACCTTCCTATCTTTAGAACATTTTCCCAGGTCTATTTCCCTAAAAACCAAAACACGCTCATCTTCAAACCGGATGTCAACAAATATTTGTCATACATTGTTGTCATAAGTAACCAAAGGCACTCCTATTGATCACATTGGTGCAACCAAATCAGGCTATCCGAAGATATCGGCTTCCTGACCTAAAACACACAAAACATTGATGTTATTGTTTTTATCTTTCCCTTTGCAAAATTCAATCATGTTCTGCAAAGCCAAAAACTTAAACAAATTTACCCTACAAAACAACCAAACCAAACACCATGAATAAATACTTGAAGATATAAAGAGCTTGAAGCATAAAAACTTTTGACAAAATGATGAAACTCAAAAAGAGTTGATATGCCAAAAAAGAAAACAAGTAAATTAAATATGAATTTGAAGAGATAAAAAACTTGAAGCATAACATTTTTTTTTCACCAAAATTACCAGATTCCGCATGGAGTAATCCAAAAATGGTTGATATGCTATCAAACAAAACAACTAAACCAAATACAATTAATAAATATTTGAATATATGGAGAACCAGAAACATAACTTCTTCCAAAATTATTTCATTCAGCATTAAATAACATGAAAAGTGTTGATATGTCATAAAACAAAACAATCTGTCGATCATTAACAATGAAATCTTTCTTTTGGACCCCACAGATTTTTTTTTTTTTCATGATTTTCTTAGTATATATGGCAACATCAGATCCAGGCTTATTTTATTTGTGATTCTATCAAAGAAATAGTGTTGATTTATCCCATGTGTAGAAATAACATTACACTATACATGCATATTGAGCATGTTAGATGTTTACAACCAAGAATGTTGATCAGTATTTGTTTTAATATGACCTATAACTCGGAAAACATATATAGAACATGATTCTGAAGTTAAATAATCAACTTTTCAAATATCCTGCATAACTACCGATATCTAATGTTAAAACAAAGACAAAAGCCAATAACAAAGAATATTAGTGTTCTTTCAATACAGGAGTCGAGAAAAGTAGATGAAAAGGTCAACAGCCAATATGGGGGAAACAATTAGAAAAAAGTATCTACAAAACAAAGCAGACATGATTCAAAGGACTTGGGGAGGGGGTCTTTAAAGGAAAACTGATGATATGTAACTTTCTAAAAAGAATAAAACTAAAAAAAAAATATTACCCCCCCCCCCCAAAAAAAAATAATAATTTGATTTTATTCTGACATGTTGCTGACTACTACAAAGAGAGACACAAACAATCTACTATACTCAATGCTACTACTATGATCATTGCCCAACGTTACATCATGGAATGCTATGCTACAACTTTTACAACTGCTCTTATGAATAACACCAAATGCAAGACTACACAATAGATTATTAAATGGCAAAAAATTGTCTGCTGTGTTTCAGACGAGTCAGTGGGCATTAACTGGTGATTCATGCAAAAGTTTTGATAGTCCATAAAAATATTAAGATATTATTTTAATTTTTACGAAACAATTTAGGCATGACTAAAAAGAAACCTTATCAATCTATCATGCAGCAAGAGTCTCAAAGCTAAATTCCAGTAATCTTCATCAAAATCTTGGTTTTGACTCTCTGTAAACAATGAATACTCATCACTTTATGAAAAAGCAATAAACATTTTGACCTGATTTACAAGAGCATATTTTAATTTGTCAAAACATTCAAAACTCAGTACTGATCTCAACTGGGAATAAATGCAGAGACGTAATTAGAACCAAAACTCCACAAACTGATGTCAAACAAACAGAAAAAAATATCAAAAAACTGTAATACATAAATAAACTTTAAATTTATTTTATTTAAATAATAACACTAGAATTTTGTTACATTAATAAAATGAAAGTTGTGTTCATTATCATTACATTTTTTTTCCTAAATTCATATTAGTGGTTCACTAAATAAAAAATTATAGTGATCTTGTGACAAGAGTCTCAAATGTACATTCTTATGAAGATCTCATTTTACATTTAGTGGTCTATGAACTTCAAAAGGTTGCTGACTGCTGTTCCAGACAACAATTTGGAGAGCCCCACTCCCAAAGCTGTTAGCAGGTACAGTATTACAAATATTAGGATTAAAAAATAGCATTATATGCACCATATTGTCATATTTCTCTGTTTACTTTATTCAAATAAATCAGAAATATGTGAAAATTGAAGAAAATTGTTTTTTTTAAAGTAACTGTCACATCTGACTTACCTCATGGCATTGGCTGCGTTGAAGACCAATTCAAAATCATTACTGTTGTTCTGCAAAACATGTTTATAAACTTCAACTGATTCCGCATGTCTTCCAAGTTCTCCAAGAAATTGAGCTGCAGGAAAAGACAAAAGAATTCCAAAAAATAAAATTGCAAACAAATTTTTAATTCAATGTCAAAACTGATTTTAAAATATTTCCAATTCATGTCTGTTTTGACGATTCCATTTATTTTGTCTGTTGAAAGGCAATTCTACTCTTTTTGGCATTTTAAAATGCTAAAGTGATGCAGGGTGTGCCAAATTCAAGTTCTGCTAATTGCTTTTACTAATATCCTCAAGAAAAAATATGAATCCAGATATCCTCTGATATAGATTAAAGAGTAGGATAGACTGTACTCTCAAATCTTGGTGGTGCAACTCATCTAGGTGAAGGGAAACTCTGAAATAACTGCAGTGTTTTCAGTTGTCCTGGACTTTTTCTTGCAACTGGACTGAAGCAATGTCAGTTCAGGCGTTCTGCAGTTGGAGATTATACAACCTTTGATTTATAATAGATTTACAGTATCCATTGTTTCTTGTGACTGAAAGGAGGCAAGCACATTATGTACATATAAGATATATATATATATGTTTGACTGGTATTAATTGTGACACCCTCCATTGAAGATTCCCGAAAAGATGAAACACTAGTGTCTGTAGGTATTTAATAATTATTATAGTAGAAAAAATAATTATGAAAGCCCCTTTAAGAAATTCGTTTCTTATCGTTGAGCACTTTCAGTTGAATTGAAAGTCGGTCAATTTAGCTCTTATGCATAGATCATCGTATAATGATTAGATCACTCTCTGACTGACGTAAATGAACATTTAAAATTAAAATGCTTAAATTCGACGTTATTTCACATGGTTAATGGTAGCCGAATGGATTAGGTCTTCGCTAAACCGAGCCAGAGATGTCTCGTGATGCGGGGTTTGAATCGTTCGACTGGTATTAATTGTGACACCCTGCACTGAAGATTCCCGAAAGGATGAAACACTAGTGTCTGTAGGTATTTAATAATTATTATAGTAAAAAAATAATTATATATATATATATAATATTTATAATATGTATTATGTAAAATATCTAATATATAAAATATCTAATAAGTACAATGTAAAATATGTAATATATATCTATTATGTATATATAATGTATAAAATCAAAATAAACCTTTCAAAATTGGAATGGAGTCATCTCAAGAGTGCAGACCTTGTATATACAAAGAGCTAATTATCTTTTCAGATAGAGTTTCATAACTATAATCAGAAATAAAATTAGGCTATTCTAACACTAGTCTAAGAAAAGAAAAACAAAATAAAACCAGTCTTTCTCTGCTCATTTTGCATTATTTACAGTTGTCATGAACTTCCCTTTAACATTCAACTCAAGCAATGCTGGTTTTAGATGGGTTGGTTTTAGATGGGTTGGGTTAGATGGGTTGGTTTTAGATGGGTTGGGTTAGATGGGTTGGTTTTAGATGGGTTGGGTTAGATGGGTTGGTTTTAGATGGGTTGGTTTTAGATGGGTTGGTTTTAGATGGGTTGGTTTTAGATGGGTTGGGTTAGATGGGTTGGGTTAGATGGGTTGGTTTTAGATGGGTTGGTTTTAGATGGGTTGGGTTAGATGGGTTGGGTTAGATGGGTTGGTTTTAGATGGGTTGGTTTTAGATGGGTTGGTTTTAGATGGGTTGGGTTAGATGGGTTGGGTTAGATGGGTTGGGTTAGATGGGTTGGTTTTAGATGGGTTGGTTTTAGATGGGTTGGGTTAGATGGGTTGGGTTAGATGGGTTGGGTTAGATGGGTTGGTTTTAGATGGGTTGGTTTTAGATGGGTTGGTTTTAGATGGGTTGGTTTTAGATGGGTTGGTTTTAGATGGGTTGGTTTTAGATGGGTTGGTTTTAGATGGGTTGGGTTAGATGGGTTGGGTTAGATGGGTTGGTTTTAGATGGGTTGGTTTTAGATGGGTTGGTTTTAGATGGGTTGGTTTTAGATGGGTTGGTTTTAGATGGGTTGGGTTAGATGGGTTGGGTTAGATGGGTTGGTTTTAGATGGGTTGGTTTTAGATGGGTTGGTTTTAGATGGGTTGGGTTAGATGGGTTGGGTTAGATGGGTTGGTTTTAGATGGGTTGGTTTTAGATGGGTTGGTTTTAGATGGGTTGGTTTTAGATGGGTTGGTTTTAGATGGGTTGGGTTAGATGGGTTGGGTTAGATGGGTTGGTTTTAGATGGGTTGGTTTTAGATGGGTTGGTTTTAGATGGGTTGGTTTTAGATGGGTTGGTTTTAGATGGGTTGGTTTTAGATGGGTTGGTTTTAGATGGGTTGGGTTAGATGAGTTGGGTTAGATGGGTTGGTTTTAGATGGGTTGGTTTTAGATGGGTTGGTTTTAGATGGGTTGGGTTAGATGGGTTGGTTTTAGATGGGTTGGGTTAGATGGGTTGGTTTTAGATGGGTTGGTTTTAGATGGGTTGGTTTTAGATGGGTTGGTTTTAGATGGGTTGGGTTAGATGGGTTGGTTTTAGATGGGTTGGTTTTAGATGGGTTGGTTTTAGATGGGTTGGTTTTAGATGGGTTGGGTTAGATGGGTTGGGTTAGATGGGTTGGTTTTAGATGGGTTGGTTTTAGATGGGTTGGTTTTAGATGGGTTGGTTTTAGATGGGTTGGGTTAGATGGGTTGGGTTAGATGGGTTGGTTTTAGATGGGTTGGTTTTAGATGGGTTGGTTTTAGATGGGTTGGTTTTAGATGGGTTGGTTTTAGATGGGTTGGTTTTAGATGGGTTGGGTTAGATGGGTTGGGTTAGATGGGTTGGTTTTAGATGGGTTGGTTTTAGATGGGTTGGTTTTAGATGGGTTGGTTTTAGATGGGTTGGGTTAGATGGGTTGGTTTTAGATGGGTTGGTTTTAGATGGGTTGGTTTTAGATGGGTTGGTTTTAGATGGGTTGGTTTTAGATGGGTTGGGTTAGATGGGTTGGGTTAGATGGGTTGGTTTTAGATGGGTTGGTTTTAGATGGGTTGGTTTTAGATGGGTTGGGTTAGATGGGTTGGGTTAGATGGGTTGGTTTTAGATGGGTTGGTTTTAGATGGGTTGGGTTAGATGGGTTGGTTTTAGATGGGTTGGGTTAGATGGGTTGGTTTTAGATGGGTTGGTTTTAGATGGGTTGGTTTTAGATGGGTTGGGTTAGATGGGTTGGGTTAGATGGGTTGGTTTTAGATGGGTTGGTTTTAGATGGGTTGGGTTAGATGGGTTGGGTTAGATGGGTTGGTTTTAGATGGGTTGGTTTTAGATGGGTTGGGTTAGATGGGTTGGGTTAGATGGGTTGGGTTAGATGGGTTGGGTTAGATGGGTTGGGTTAGATGGGTTGGTTTTAGATGGGTTGGGTTAGATGGGTTGGGTTAGATGGGTTGGGTTAGATGGGTTGGTTTTAGATGGGTTGGGTTAGATGGGTTGGTTTTAGATGGGTTGGGTTAGATGGGTTGGGGTTGGAAATTGCACAATTCTACCTTCCCTACAGCCTTTAAAATGGGTACCAATTGTCTCTTGACACTGAAAATAAAATGCATCCAATACTGAAGCACAACACTTATTATAAATAATTCTATACATGAAATTGAACACAAGTCGTCATTTCATAATTTATCTCGAGTTCACAAGCAATTACAGTAATTGTAGTCATCATCACCAGTTAAATGTCTGCTTTAACTACTGGTATGTGTTGGATGGCTTTTGGAAATTGAATTGCAAACTAAACTAGATTTTTATCTGTCAATCTTTCTCTTAAATCTATCCTTATCACAGCCTTCCAGATATCTTAGTTTTCCCCTGTCAACTAACTTTATTCCATAACTTTTCTACATCTACTAACCCAAGAACTCTCATCTTTCAATGTGACACACCAAAAATGTCACCTGTAAACATCTGCATATACTGTTCAAATTTAATCTTCCTCTGAAGTCATCAGATCTAAGCCTGTATTTAAGACTCACGTTACACATCCATCATATCATTCTCATATCATTTCTATCTATGCCCACACTGGTCAGGTTTCATTTCAATACGTCATCACACTGCATATACATGTCTAATAGACTCTTCCCTTTATCGACAGTGGTAACACTCTGCTGGTTAGTTATGGCAGAAGTTCTACTGTATCATTCTCACATAATTTCTCTTTATGCAATACATATCCTCAACCTTCACTTACCATAATGTTGATGTGCAGTTCCTTCCGGTGTGTCGATGGCCAAAGCTTTTAGAAACCATTTTTCAGCTTTTACTATTTCGTTCTGCAACAAAGAATCACCAAATAAAAAATGTGTATATGCGATAAAAAATAAATATAAAACAAAATAATTGAGATTTACTCTTTAAAATTGCCAAATGTTTGTCCTTCCCGCATCAATAGACATTGATTAGTCAGATTTGAAGGTTTATTTCTCAGTGCGGGCGATCCTAAGAATACAATTATGAATTACTTCTACTCAGTTATGGCTGACCGAATGAAAGCAACTTCCACCCATGGATAAAATAAGGAGTTTTTCTTGAAATTTCATACAGAATTTTGGAGTTTACCAAGATGCATCTGAAGAAGTTTGGAGGTTATATTGACGGAAATATTATCAGATCCATGAACAATAGTCTGAATCATTTGTAGCAATTGCATATTTATAAACTATTTTCTTTTGTGCAAATTTAATCTTCTGAGAGGAATGATTAATACCTTATCCGATCTAAGGAGGCATTTCTGCTGAACTGTTTGCACACTGTTTCCCTCACCTTTTTAGGAATCAAATAATTAATGGCAAACTGAACAAACTCAATATTTAGTTTAATATCTTAAGAAGAGGAAGGCCCTGAAATGGCCCGTGTTTTCTTTTGACAACCAATTATAAGCCGAAATGGATTACTGCACAAGTGAAAACCGCTGATAAACATCATTATATACTAGCCTACAAGGTAAGCTGTTTATTTCAAAACACTATATCTTCTATTGTTCGCTTGCTTCATAGCAAGTTTCTGCTACTGTTCTGGTAGTATTTTTATCCTCTAAAGACATGGCTAATCTGTCGACTTTCAGGAATAGACTGAATGGCGACTGAGAATAGACCAGCGACATCTGGAAAGGCCAAATGAACTCACCGGGTCAGCAAACAGAGTTCTTATAACATAAGCTACAGTCACAGATAAAGAAAAATGCTCCCAAGATCCTCGCTTTTTCATGAGTCAGATAATTAATGGCAAACTGAAAAAACTCAATATTTAGTGTAATATCTTCAAATTGTCTTTGTATTATTTATATGTTTATGAACTATTTTATTTTGTGCAAGGCTACTCTTCCAAATGGAGTGATTAATACGTTATCGAATCAAAACATTTTGTGTGTGAGATATTTCTGCTAAATTGTTTGTATACCATTTTCCTGCTTTTCAGGAATTAAAAAATTAACAGCAAACTGAACAGATGTGCAATGTTCGTGTTTCAGCCAAACAAAGATTTGACATGTGCAAGACACGTGGATGAAAGACCCAACCTAGGCATATGCACGTGTGTCCATATGATTCTGTATTTGTTCCGACTTGTTACTTAAACCTATTCATGCTCACTTGTTGTTTGTTGGTGAAGCGATGTTGTAATAAAACGGATTTAAAATGTAGATAATAAGTTTGTCTTCGTAATCAAATTAATGGTGATCCTAAGCTAACATCTGACTAAGTGGATTTTGCCAAAACTTTTAAAAATAGCAGTACAGCACAATCATGTTGACACACCGGTTCTCGCCAGATTACTGACCCGAAAAAAGAACTCCTCACTACAAAAGCATCTACAAAATTGTGGATGGCCTATGCCCCTCCAGGGACTCAAGCCTATGATAATTTAAAAATAGCAATGTGGAGGTCTTGATTTATAAATACAAATTTCCAAAACTTGCTGACTCATTAGAAATATCCCGGATTGCAAAATTTTATAACTCTTCCCTCTGATTGTAAATTTTGAAAATTTACACACTCAGCATAAAACGTTAGCTGAGAATATATATATATATATATATACATGTTTTTACAAGCAGGTCAGTCATGATTAGTTAATATCTTATTAGAATTGTTGTGCGAATTAAAAAGGATTATATTATTCAAAATAATTTGAAAGCATTCCCAGAATGTTGGGGAAGAGAGATTTTCACTTCAGCCATTTTGAAATTTCTTGAAACGTTTATCAAAGAGAAAGAAGTAAAATAAGAAGCAGAAGGAAAAGAGAGAGAGAAAAAAAAGGAATGTAAGGAAAGGAAAACAGAAAAAGTAATGAACAGAACCGTTAACCTATTTATCTTTCATTAAATCATATAGAAAAGGAAAAAGAAAAAAAAATGAAGGGAAGAAGAAAACAAGAGAAAAAAAAGAAAAAAAAAAGTAACGATTAAAGTCGTTAACATTTTTATCTTTCATTAAATTACATAGAAACGGAGCAAAAAATTTAAAAAGAAAAAGGAAGGAAAAGAAAAAGAAAAAGGAAGGAAAAGAAGTAATGAATGAAATTAAGATTTTTATATTTCATTAAATCGCATGATGAATTAAATACAAACTTTTCTCTGCAGCAGTTTTGCCATTGTGATATGAGCTGGTAAATGGCTGGGTTTTACTCTTAGGGCTTCTTTGTACCAAATCTCGGCATGTTCGATGTGACCAGATTTGAAATAGGCTTCACCTACAATAATAAAAAAAAAAAAAGAAATCAAATGAAAAATTAATTGAAGGAGAAACTTGCATTTCAGATGTGTCTTAAGATAACTATAACATCAGTGCTATCTCACTCACACATAAAACCAAACTTCGTTTCATCTATGCTTATATGACTTCTTAAGATTTGCTGCACAACTGTTGAGTTTATATGCCGGGCCCTTCTGCCACTGAAGTGATAAAACTTCTGGAATTTACTTACGATGTTAAGCTATATAAGAGTGTAAACTTGGAGTGTAAAGAGTGTAATCGGACTGTTTCTTCTTTAATCAGATTTTTTTGTATTTATTGGAGGCATCCTCATACAAAATCTTTCTAAGAACACTCCCAGACACATCAAGTGCCTTTGTGTGAAAGTTAAAAAAAAAATCAACCCAACCCTTTTGGAGTCCACAGAGAATAAACTCATACACAGACACACACACAGACAACAGAGTGTTTTTTATATATAAGTTATTCTCTTTATTTGTGATCATTCTCTTAACCTTTTTCAAGATACACTGGTTTTCGTTAGATCACCAAGTTAAGCAATATTGAGCTTAATTAGTACTAAATGGGTAACCATTTGGGAATATCAGGTGCTGTATGTAGGATAACGTCAATATCTTCCTGCAAGAAATGCAAAAACCTAATGTTGTCATCTCCCTTGATCGAGATATATATATGACTGGGGAATGCTTTTAAATTTAATATTCCTATGAAACTTCCTTCTCTGGAAGAAACCGGTTCATCCCAACCAGGGTAAGTTATATTTTAGTTTCTTGTACTGGTAAGTTTTCTCAATTGTCACTGTTTGACTAAAACTGCTTTTTGCAACTCATAAATTTTCTCATTTCCATTAAAATTTAGTGTTGTGGTTGCAAGGTTGAACAATAATTAGTAAGGAAATACAATGAAGACGCAAACAACAAGATAACGCAATAATAAGTGTATTAAAGAAAAGGTATATTTACAATATGTACAAGTGACGGTGTCGAGTCAGAGAGTCTTGGTGGGAGGACATGTATGCTCTTCGGCGTCACTTCCGGTGGCATTTGAGTAAGACACACCAAGGCCAACCTAGGCTTGCCATTTATAGTGTTATGTTATTCGCATATGCAAATAAGTGGTTGCCACCACAACAGTTAGTATTCAACAATTTCGCATAGTGGCACTTCCAAGCATCCCTTGTGTCTTATTCATTTGTTGCTAACGTTTTATTGTCATTTAAAATGTACTTCTCTCTAACAATATCTATGTTTATCTTTGCCATCTGTTAAGCTTTTGGTCATATCTTTGTAGTATATCTGGAAACCTGGTTTTCTTAATCTCCTTCTTCACTTTATTGCCCTTCTTGTTTCCCTCTTTGTCACGAAATACATATAAATCCTTATCCACTAAAGCTTTTCTCCACTCACTTCATTGTTTCTGGTTTTAATATTTACATTTTTTTTTTTTTTTTTTACATGGGGTTCACCACTTATCAAGGCCCGAAGGCCACTCAGGGATAAGGGTTATTGCGTGTACAGTAATCAATGAGATAGTATTGTAGTAATCATTAGTATTGGGTGTTTAGATAGAGTGTCTTACTTAAGGAGGCGGTTTGTCAGGAGTTTGTTTATGTTGGACTTGAAGACGTCCAAGTTGTAGTCAGGTGGGAAACAGGCAAGCGGCAGAGAATTCCACTGGCGTGCAGTTCTAAGAAAGAAGCTTTGTTCATGGAATCTACGTTTGGATTTAGGCACAGATAAAGAGTGGGGAAAATTATTGACAGTAGTTTCAGCCAGACGAATGAATTGAGAATCTCCACACACATGTTTGTGATTCTGAAGAAAAAATATTCTAATCATTCAGATATATTACAAAATTTTTGGTTTGAAGATAAAAACAAGCAAAGTATTTGTAGAAGAACAAAAAAAAAAAAAAAAAAAAAAACAAAAAAAAAACACAATCTTACCGAGCATATTATAAATGCTTTGCATTGCATAATGGCTCGGAGCTCTTCGGATGGCGTCATTGTACGTATCAATTGCAAGCTAAAAAAATATAAAAAAAGAACTTTTATTATATAAGCCAAAAAGATTTTTTATTAGTTTTGTTTTTCTATGGCATATCAACCCTTTTTTTTAAGTATAGCGTCTCTTGTAAGCGATTCTTACGGATATTTTTATGAATTCAAATCGCTATTTTACCTAAAGTTATAGAGTGGCAAGTTCATATATTCTTTCCCAACAAGATTCAAGTTTTAACAACAGAAATAGATTCCATGGTTCATTTCAGTATCTTATCAAAAGATGTGTATCTATATTTTTATTAGTGTTGGGACGATTGATCAGAATCGGTATCAGAAAAATTTTACTCCAAGTTCCAGTTCCAAAAAACGATTCCTTAAAACATCTTGACCTTAATTTTGCATTATTGGTATTAAAGATAAAATGATGATTATTTATTGTTATTAAGCTACCAGTGATATTAAAATCTATGCACCATAAAAACAATGTAAATTTATTTTTCTTGTGCCAAAAAAGAAAAAAAAAAAAGAAAAATTTTGGCTTTTCCCCGGTTCATCAGTATTGACAACCCTGAAAAAGCAACTTCAGTGAATTAGTGGACCTTGAGATTTTTCACTTCTATCAGTGTTTCTATGACTTTTTTTTTTTGGGGGGGGGGGGGGGAGGGGGGGGGCTCTTCTCTGTTAAGTAGTGTTTACCTGTCATAAATCAAGTTCTCAATATGCTGCTAAAAGGTCATAAACTCAAATGGAGTAATAAACGATTCATGGTTTTAATTGAAGCAATTTTGTCAGTTTATATTCTTTCCACTGATAAGGCACAAATACACAGATGAAAACTGAAAATTTGGCAACAAAAATGTAAGTGCATATTTTTAAAAAATATATTTTCAAGAAATTTAAATTATATTTCACTAAGATGTTTTTCTTATATTTCGTTTCATATTTAAACTTATATTTTCATGTAAATATAGAAGTGGATTATTTTACTAAAAATTAATGTAGTAGTAGTATGTGAAAGTCTTCAATAAATCCCTCAAAACAAAAGTGAGATTCTACTTTTTTGAAGGCGATACCCTGAAAAATTTGTCAGGATGGAAAAAATAAATTCTTTTAGAATTTAGAATTTCACATAAATTTAATGTAAAAGACCCGAATTTCTGAGCTATTTTAGTGTTTTAAGGCAAATTTCTAGGCGCTTTTGTGTGTGTGTGTGTGGGGGGGGTAATATTAACTTTTTAAAATGATTGAATGTAATTTTATGACCATTCCAGTCAAAATTGGGGTTAGTGAAAAAATTTAAATCTATAGAAGAAACTAATCCCCAGCCCAAATTCTTAAATAATTCTTTTTGTGTTTCCTTTTTTTCTGTTAAGTTTTTTTAGAATGCTCAGTCACACATAATCGCCTAAAAAGCAGAATCTCATTTTGGAAGAGAATGATTTAATTATGGGTGTTATTAATTATGTGTCATTCCATTTACTTATCTTCCCAGTGAGGCAGATTTAGGTACAAGGTCGGTTTATAATGTACAGAATTTTTTTTTTTTAACAAGGTGGTCACCACTTATCAAGGCCCGGAAGCCACTCAGGGATAAGGGTTATTGTAAGCACAGTACGTTAGTGTGGATATTTAAAGTGTCTACTTAAGGGGGCAGTTCATCAGAAATTTGTTTACGTTGGACTTGAAGACATCCAGTTGTAGTCAGGAGGGAAGCAGGCAGACGGAACAGAGTTCCACAGGCGTGCAGTTCTAAGAAAGAAGCTTTGTTCATGGAATCTACGTTTTGATTTAGGCATAGATAAAGAGTAGGGAAAGTTTTTGACAGTGGATTCAGCTAGATGGGTGTTTTTTGTAAAAGATTGGTGAGGGGGGACCAGAGATTGGAGTTCAGACGAGCACCTGCCATGGAAATAACGATAAAAAACAAGATAAGCTTGCAACGTCTCTTCTGTGAGAGAGAGGTTGCAGGGAAAAGAAAAGGGCATCCCCCACTAAGCCACGAAGTCTATTTTGTACTCTGTCAAGGCAGGATAGGCCGTTTTTAGCAGCTCCTGTCCAGATATGGCAGCAGTATTCCATCCTTGGACGTACTTGGCTTTTATATAGATAGAGAATTGCATCAGTAGTGAGATATCTTCTGGAGCGGTAGAAGGATCCCACCATCTTTCCAGCGACCTTGGCAACAGACTTGATGTATGTGTTCCATTTCAGATCAGGAGTGAAGGCCAAGCCCAGAAGCTTGTCAAAACATGGGGCTTCTCCTAGACGAGAGCCATCCATTTCTATTGATGCCAGATGGGGAGCAAAGCGTGATGATGTAAATCCAGCGTTAAAAGAAAGGGCATTCTAAATTGAGATAAAAAAAATTGTCTCAGTCTAGAAGGATTTTTTTTCACTGACCGAGGACAGAAAAGATAAAGTGTAGTATCAAAACAGGTACTGCACATTGTATTATTTATTTGCGAAAAAATATAACATAGAACAACGTCATCAAAAGTGTGGGAAAGTGGAGCTCTTTCACTCTTAGACAGAATCATTTCACTCACCACAATACCACATTTATTCCCTTTCAAAATAGTGAGAATATGTTGAATATATATATATATAATATTTTTCAATAAATAATACAATTTTAATTAAAAAAATATTTTCCATAAGATGGCTAAAACTATCACTAAATTGTCTGCCAATAATAACTTTATTCAGTGTTTTAAAAATCAAATCAATAAAATTCACACAAAAATATCTGCCTGTCCCCCCCCCCCCCAAATCCCTCGGGTTTAAAGAAAAAGTTTCTCGGTTTTGGGTCCAAATTTCCAGCATCCTTTATAAGATTGTTATGAATTCATAAGTTTCCATCACATAAAAAGAATTTATGATTCATGTATGAGTTTCCCAATGTGTATTCTGTATATAAAAAAATCGGTGAGGTACAAAAAAATATTTTTTATTTATAGATTTTGTTCAATCACAAAATTATAAAAGAGAGAAAAAAAAAACAAAAAAAACAAAAAACAAACTGACGTAAACAAATTGTTAGTTGATTTTTTAAAAATAACTTTGGTATCTTTATATCTGAAACTTATTGTTCTCTTTGCGATGAGTAAATCTCCAAATATCTGAATATTTCTATATAAACGAACTTAAATTGATGCCATTTAATGAACTCTTTCGATAGGGGTGGCGACGGGTGGGGTCTATAATACTTGTATGCTGTAGTTGTGTTTTTTCAGATATTTTTGTTATTGAAATCGGAATCGGTAAATGTATCAATATAAGAAATTTAGAAGAAAATCTGTAATTGTATCGGAATCGGTAATTGTATCGGAATCGGGGGAAAATAATGGAATCGTCTCATCACTAATTTTTATAAATGCATATCTAATCTGAAAAAAAAAATCCTTTGCTCATAGAAATTTATATATATATAGAATTAAATAATTATTATTCTTTTCTACAGATGCTAGTGTTTCATGCTAGTGTTTCATGCTTATGCAATTATCAGTGTAGGATGACTCAACCACAAAGTCACCTTATAACTCCATTTGCTAAGCCTGTATCTCTGGGCTACCAAACAATTGTCACAAGAACGAAAGAAATTAAGAACTAATAAATGATTAATTCGGGTGCGGACATTAGAAAATCCATATATAAATATATAATCATTTCTACAAACAACATGATACGCAGCATACGCAAACCATGAAAGTCACAGACTGGAAGTCCTAGACTCAAGTTTCATCCTCATTTGGACTCATCAGTAGAATATATCTGCACTCAGGGTTCAAAAGTAATTGAGCCATTATAACACGTGAACGTTTATTTACATACACAATCAATGTAAAATTGTTTGATTGGAAAAATAATTATATATCATCTCACATTTAAATACATACATATATATATATATATATATATATATATATATATATATATATATACATACACACACACACACACACACACACATGGGAGCTTTCTTTAGTCTTGACAGACCATAGATACCCACTGTAAGGGTGCTTGCATGGTAACATTTTGTGGCAAGAGTTGCGCCATCTCTAACCACACATCTGAGTTGACATTGTTAAATACCAGTGGCAAATGGAAGTTCAAGGCGACTGAAAACAAATGCCGAGATAAGCGGAGAGCACATACAGTGCCTAGAATTCCCAAATAGGCACCCATCTGGTACTGGCCAAGCTCAATGTTGCTTAACTTCGGTGATCTGATGAGAACCAGTATGTCAACGTGATTATGATATATATATATATATATATATATATATATATATATATATATGAATTTAGGTAAAAATGGCACCGGTAAAAATGGCATAAGTGAATAAATAGGTAAAAATGGCACCGGTAAAAATGGCATAAGTGAATAAATAGGTAAAAATGGCACCGGTAAAAATGGCATAAGTGAATAAACAGGTAAAAATGGCACCGGTAAAAATGGCATAAGTGAATAAATAGGTAAAAATGGCACGTAATGGATTAATGAGAAAAATGACAAAACGAGAACATGCATGAATATCTCACAGTATATTAAAATGTGAAAACGTGCGAAATGTGTCGAATTAAAAAGGGTGCTAGACGACCGATCTGGTCTCAAATTTTACCCTCGTTTTGAGTTTTCCAAAAGTTAGGTCATGTACTGCGACGTCACCGGTGTTACAGAAAATAATGAAAAGTTTGTCAAATTTAAATAGATCCTAAATGCGAATCTCGTTTTTGAGATTTCCCAAAGTGCTATTACGTCACAGGTGTCAGAAATAACTTTTTTCATCTGTGTGGTAATTCATTCACCTCTTCTCCCCTATCATAAGTTGAACACTGGGCAGAAATAAATAAAAAAAATCTCCCTTATTTACAAACAAGTTCCTTTTATTTTAATTAGTTACTTCTATTTATTTGTTTCTTTACCATATATTCGATTCGATGTCTATACTAATAAATGCCTTAAAAATAAGAATTATCGAACATTCATTACTATAGACAATAAAATGAAAAAGTAAAATATACAACAAATAAATGCTACCAAACGCAAGATATGCTAAAAGTAAAAATAAAATAAAAATAAGCAGTTTATATATTTTTCAAAAATACAAACAAAATAACTTAGGCATAAACAATTATAGCGAGGAACAGTCCATTTGATGACGGCTTCTGATATTGAAATCAGAAATTAACATTATGTTATTCGTTCCTCGTAATTTATGTACACTTAGTGTTGTTTCTTTTTTATGGAACTCCTGCATTGCAACATGTCGGCAATGGAGACGAGTTATCGACCCTTTTATGAAACTCAAATATAAAGAAGTTTCTTCATAAATATTTCATGTTTTTTAAATTACTACATTGATGAATTAAAATTATATTTTGATACATTTTATACAGCCTTAATGTAAAAAAAAAAAAAAAAAAAAAAAATACTAAAAACAATCTATAAATGTTTTTAGCATATTTTCTTTTCAATTATGAATCACTCATTAAAAAGAAATATTAAAACTTAAAATTATAGTTCGATACATTTTTATACTTTAAAATTAAGTACTCCTTGTGCGTTGAGTCTTATAGCTCACAGCCTAAATATTCAAAGACCTCTCCCCTTGGTGCGGAAATAAACTTTTTTATTTTGTAAACAAACGAACGTATTGTACTTATGGATGTTTGATACCGAAAGAAATATGAACTTAAAAAAAATAATGTTACTTTTATTTCATTAAATTGTTAGGTGAAAGTGCAAAATAGTTCACCCCACCTCCATGTTAAGAATGTCTTTCTAAATAGTTATCATTTCAACGTTGTTTGTACTCTCGGGGTGTCAAACATGTATAAATACCTATTTTACTGTTATTTATATTGGAATCAGTTTATAATTTTATGTCAGAAATATACTCAGTGACCGATTGACCCCAGAAATGTCCCCAGAACGGTTTCATACTCAACTGTGAGCATGAAACTGTGAGATGAATTGGTCATAAAACCTTTTCGCACGTATACGCGACAACACGTGTTATCTTTCACTTTAGTTTATGTGTCTATTGAATTTGTTAATAAGGCAATAAAACTATTTTTGGTAATTAACAACATTGATACAGTTTAGCTTTGAGAATTTTGTGTTACTGTTCCCATTCCAGCTTTGGACTACTATTCTCATCTTGAGTATTTCTATTTACTTGCTTCCCCAAGAGGGCAAAGTTAGACACAAGGTCGTTTTTTTTTATGTGGGCAATATCCAGCTCTCCTACAATAGGAACTCTGGATCAGAACAAAAATTAAAATTGTCTCAGTCTGAAAGGATTTATTAATTCTTCGTTGAACGGGGAGATAATAGGTGGAGTGTAGCATCAGAAGTGATACTACACTTTGTTAACGTATCAGTCGATGCAACCTCCAACAGAAATTCTGTGCAGATTCTCGAGTTCAACAGAAACATTCCAGAGTTCAATATTTATTCAATAATAGCAGTTTTGGATAAATAAGAAAAAATGGCAAAGCCCAACTTATCAACGATAAAATACATTCAATGATAAAATAAATTTAGAGTGCACCAAAATTAGTTTTTTCTTTTATCAAAGATAAAAGCCAGTCGAGGATAAGTGTCAACCAGGGAGCTTTTAATTACACTAAACAAAGTGCATCTTTTCTGGATCATTTTTATTTTATTTTGTTTTAGGGGAAAAAACTTATCCCCGTGTGTGTTTTATCCTTGATAACTAGCGATTCATTATGAAAAAGAACCCAAAAATACAACTACAACTTGTCCAGAAAAGATGCATTTTGTTTAGTGTAATTGAAAACTTCCACATTAACCCTTATCCTCGAGTGTGTTTTATCCTTGATAAGTTGCGATTCATTAGTCCTAAGTACCCCATTTTGGGGAGCTAGATAGTCACCAGATTAAAAACCAACATTGTGTCTAACTTTGCCCTCGCAGGGTGCAATTAAATAAGAACCTTTAGATAAACAATGCTTCTAGACTGAGGTAATTGTAATTTTTTGTTCCGATCAAAAATGCCCCTTTTTGGGGAGCTGGATATTCCCCGGATTTAAAACCAACCTTGTGTCTAACTTTGCCCGAGCGGAGTGCAATTAAATAAGAACCTTTAGATAAACAATGCTTCTAAACTGAGGTAATTGTAATCTTTTGTTCTGATGAAAACTGCCCCTTTTTTTTGGGGGGGGGCTGGATATTAAAAATCGACCTTGTGTCTAACTCTGCCCTCGTTGACGGCAACAAAATAGGAACTTTTACAAAACCCAAAATGAGGTTAGAATTTGGAACCCCATAGCTTCAGTAGCACCTTTTGGTGCTATTTTTACCTAGTTATTCACTTGTGCCATTTTTACCGGTGCCAATTTTACCAGTGCCATTTTTACCGAGCACCATATATATATATATATATATATACTAGCAAAAGTACCCATCGTTGACTGGGTTCAAAAACAACCTACAGAAAATGGACTCTGATTTATTAAAGTATGATAGGTTAAATAAAGGAAGGATTGTGAAGAGATAGCTTCGAATTTGGGGGTATCAAAACCAAAGCATAATATGATGAAAGTAAAAATAGATAAACCCCATAATTTATTATACCATACCTGTTCACACTGAAACACTTATCACAATATTCTGTGGATCTATATTAAAAAACCTTATTAAACTTCGTGACATATTTTCATTCAGGTGCGGTCAGGTGCGAATATTTTCATTCAGGTGAGGTCAGGTGCGAACGAACACCCCATAATTTTATTATACCATATTTCTTCAAACTTAAACATAATTATCAAAGTATACTTACGCAGATAGATATGAAAAGTCTTTATTAAAGTTTGTGCCTATTTCCATTCTATGGAGGCCAGGCTCGAACGCAGACCCCACAATTTTATTATACCATCCCTATTTAATTTAAAACATACTTATCAAAGTATTCTTATGTACATCTATATTAAAAAAACTTGTAAACGTTTTTTTTTAATTTTAAAATTTTTTATTTCCATACTTTGTGGACCAGGCGCGAACGCAGACCCCACAATTTTAATGAAACACTGTTCTGTCAGATCAAACATACCCATTCCTGTGTCTCGATACATCTTCTATCATTATATGTAATCAGTTTTTTTTAAATAGTCAACCATATAGGAGCCTATTCGTGACCAGACACACACACATACACACACAGACATTCAGCTTTATATATATATATATATATATATATATATATATATATATATATATATATATATATATATATATATATGTTTGTAAAAATTTAAGGTTTTTGCATATATTTCCTATTCTTTATGAAATCAGAAGTTCGCTATTTAAGATAGAATAACAGTTTTCCTGATAAGTCCACAGAGAAAATATCCAGTATTGACATACAAATATAGGTTGTTTCCCCATAAATGAAACAGATGATTAATAAATGAATAAAATCTTGGACTTCGAAATCTAGCAAAATTATTATTTATATATTTATAATAACTACCCATAATAAATATATGGAGGTAAAATGAATATGAAAAGAAAAACAAAAACAGAAATTTAAGTACTCACAATACTGCCATTATTAATACCAGCTCAATAGTTGAATATTTAGATCAAACAGAGCTATTATAAAATAAGTTGAAATAAATAAAATTAATACAGTATTCACACTAGTTCCCAGAATTACAAACAACAGTGATTTAGTGTATGGTCATTTCTAAAACAATTTAAAATATTTTACAAATATCAGTGTCAGGTTCAAAATAATTGTATGAACTGAACCGTTTTGCGTCATTGTGTCCTCTTACACAGATTAAAATCAACATATAATTCTATTAAACCTTACGTTCATTATAATTTTGTTCATAATCCTTTACGTGATTTTGGTTCTAAATTAAAATTCAGGGATTCTTTTTGTTTAGAAAGCATTACTTCAAAATATGAACTAAAAACTCTTCTTTAATCGACGTAAGATTTCCGAATCTCACCTGATAATTATGAAGGTCTGTATACATTCGTCCCAGGTTGTAAAGGGCTGATATCCGGGTACTTTCATGAAGTCTTGGATCACGCAGACCATTAATGTCAATACTGGCACATTCTTGGTAACTCTGCAAAGAAAATAAAATAAATAAACCATCGGCCTAATAATAATTAGAAAATAAAAATCGATCCACTGATAATTATAATAGTAAAATGTTCCTCTAAACTAAACTATAATTAAAAGTAGCTTTTTGGAAATTAAAGGGAAGTAATCCTGTAAAATCATACAGAGTTATTTCCCCTGGGTTCCTTTCGCAACCAAATGTTTACTTAGATAATGGTTTAAAAAACAAAAAAATAATTTATATTAATAAATTTACAACTTTATAAGTATCTGTATTTCTCGCATCTACGTAACTTACTTTATCATCGGTTCAAATCAGAACTGTAACAGTGTAAAGTAATAAAGCGTATTGCATTATGCAATAAATTAATTGCAAAATACAATCAACCGTAATGCCTTTTGATTTCTTCCTAAACAAGTTAGTCATCTTTAAATTAGTTTGTGACTTTTCAGAATTTGAAAGGAATTTAGAAGCATTTAAACTGTCAAATAGAAAGCATTATCTATTTACGTGCCTTTCCCATAAAGGCAGAGTTAGACATAAAGTCGCTTCTAATGTAAGGAAATTTCTAGTTCCTCAAAAAGGAGCACTCTGGGTTAGGACACAAATATTCTTAGCTAATCCTTATGTATTAAAAGGTTGAAGCTGTCAGATATATTAAACTTTAAAAATCATTATATATATATATATATATATATATATATATATATATATATATATATATATATATATATATATATATATATATATATCAGTACAACATAATCATGTTGACACACTGACACTGGTTCCAGTGGTTCCCATCAAATCACAGAAGTTAAACAACGTTGAGCCTGGTCAGCACTAATATAGGTGACCATTTGGGTATTCTAGGTGCTGTATGTGCTCTCCGCTTATCTCAGCATTATTTTTAATCAGTCTTGGGTCTCTCCTTGCCACTAGATCCAAGCAGTGCTGATTCAGGAGAGGTGTGTTGGGATTGCGCAACCCTTGTCTCACAATTACACATGCAGCTACCCTTACAGGAGTGTCCATTGTCTCTTGAGACTGAAAGGAGGCATCTATCTATATCTATCTCTCTCTCTCTCTCTATATATATATATATATATATATATATATATATATATATATATATATATATATATATATATATATATATATATATATATATATATATATATATATATATAGTGGGGGTGATAAGTAGTTAAATGGATTAATCCTAATCTTATAAATACAAGACTGATAAATTAAAAAATTAAAAAATGTATCCATTTTAAATGTGGAAATTGATGAATCGCACAGGTAAGAAATTCAGTTTTATAGCGTGAAAAGGTTAGTAATTGCAATTAAGAATAGGAAATTGGATCAAATGTTTGTAACATGTCTTCTTCCTAAGATTGAGGGAGGTGGTGTTTGATCAACACTGCTGGATGTAATATACTGTCTTGTTTTTAAATCCCCGAAACAGTGTTTCATGGTAACCAACTGATGATCCCTTGAAAAATAAATTATTAGTACTATAGTAAATTCGAGAGCGAGTTGATGCAGTGATTGCAAGTGATTAAATGACTTACTGACTAGATGGTTTTCTAACGAATGATAAAAAATATTTTTTTTTGTATAGTTTTAAAGGTTAAAAACTTCAAAGACTATATATATATATATATATATATATATATATATATATATATATATTGGTAAAAAAAAATAGATAACATAAAAATGATAGTTAAAAACAATAAAGGAAAAAATAAAGAAAAAAATTAAATAGATGTTGGAAACATTAACATGCCCCCCCCCTCCTGCACGAATGCCAACAACAAAATCAAACGGATCAACAAAGCTGGATCATTGTTAATTCACATGAATTTATTATTTGTCATTAGAAACGTTTCAGCCGATGTTAACTCCAACTGTAGTCAAGCGCATCAAGACAACTCGAGTTGATTGTTGCCAGAATCGGTTGACAGTGCACTGATTATTACATCTGCAATACTAGAAATTAAAGAGAGGTGACAGTCATTAAGTGGGTAATGACACGGACTGACGAGCTGGGTGTGCCAAGTTCGAATCTGTTTGGTTCCATAGAAGCAATTTCACTTAGAAATGTTGAATAACTGTTACGTAGTCACTCTTGGAAAAATGCCAATAACAGAATTAAGCCGGTGAACAAATTTGTATCATTTCGTTAAAAAAAAAAATAAATAAATAAAATAACAGGTTGAACTGCTTTAATCGATTAAAAAAAAAATTGTATTAATCTGCTAACTAGATTGTTTACGACTGCTTCGCCTTTCAAATTCTTTGGACACGTATTTGCTATGGAACTTACTGTTGATAAACTTTTTTTTCTTACTGACCCCTCAGTTAATTCCTTAAACAATGAGAAGTTAAACTTTTACAAAAAATACTCGACTCGCTACAACCACTATCAA
>NC_136506.1:65492934-65567934 GCF_053919585.1 Euprymna scolopes | reverse complement strand
GGAGTGTTTTTAGATAGATTTTCAATCGGAATGCCTTCGATAAGTATCGAAAATTGATAATCGAAAAAATCCGATTAAAGAAGAAACAGTCCGATTTTGATCAAAGTTAACTTAACACCCTTATACAGGTTCTCTACAGTGCAATGTAAACTAAAGTGTATTGTGAACTAAGTCACTGCGGGAAGGCATGTGAAGCTTCTTCCTGGTGCACTAGGACAAGCAATTAATTTGATTGAGAAATAGGCAATTTCACAGATTTTGATGTCCGTAAAAGTAAAGTGTGGAAATTCATTCATCCTCATTCAATCCCGGGCAATGTCAGCTCTTCCTGCTACTAAAGTATAAATTTATTCTCTAAAATCAAACCATAGCATATGCTGTTAGTTTCTTTAAAAAAAATTTTTTTTTTTATTGAACTTGAAGTGTTCATTGAATGGGTAGAAGCCAATCATATATATATACATATATATATATATATATATATATATATATATATATATATATATATATATATGTATGAGCAAACAGTTTATGAAATATGTTAAAAACACTTTGAAATGAGTAAAAAACATGTTTAATCTGAAAAGGAAACACTAGATAAATGGATAGTCCTTAATCCGCGGAGTTTCGAAGAAATACTCTCCTTCTCATCAGAGGGTAGGAATTAGCAAAATGCGGGATCGGATTTTGCATGCAGAAGTATTTGATGAAACAACAAGTAAGTCAAAGATCTTATTTGAAAACAAAATAAGTTAAGCAGAGGGAATATGGTAAAGAAAAAGGTGATTACACATGAATGGATAGTCTGGTGGAAGATAAAAAATCCAGTGACGGTAAAATCCAAATGTAAAACTTCAAGAAAGTTAAAAGAATTTCCATTTGTACAAGTAAAATCCAAGGAAATCCCGTAATTGGACGAAGATGGTCCATAATAATCCAAAGGTAGAAATCCATGGAATAATTTACAAAAATGTGTACAAGGAAAAAAATAATATTAATAAAAGAAAAATAAGATGTGCTTTTCACTCTACTTCCGAGACATAGCTATAAATTAAAAAAATCTGGGAAGAGAAAGGAGAGAGAGAGAGAGAAAAAAATGATAAAGTTAAATATAAAATATAAAATAAAGGGAAACAAAAGTCAAAATGACCCATAAAGGAAATGTTAAAGGCGCGAAAAAATATGTAGGGCAAAATAATATAGGTCAATTGAAATGTACAGGTCATCACTTAAAAAATGTCAGCAAGAGTTGTTAAACGACACTAAAAGGAAAATAAAAATAAATAAATAAATATATAATAAATAAATAGAAAATAAAGAATAAATAAAAAATAAAATATAATAAAAAATAAAATATAATATATAATAGAAAATAAAATAAAATAAGAATAAAAATAAAAAATAAAAATTATTTAAGGGGAGAAGATGGCTGGTATCTGCAATTTCAGGAAAAAAAAAGTAAGTAAATTCATATAGTAAAATTTAATAAATATACATACAAGATATGAAAGTGTGGGTAGATTGATATATTAGATAGATAGGAAAGTTTAAAGAATAAAACAGAAAATGCAGATAAAAAACCGGCCGTGCAAAAAAGAGATAAAAAGGATTATTAAATTATAAAGTATTAAGAAGTATGTCGAAAAACGATAAAGTTAAAGAAAAAATATTTTATATCTATATAAAGGGTAAAAGTAATAACTATGTAATTTCAAAATTGCCATAATTAAATTTGGACTTATGTTTACAGAAAGAGATCAGTTCATTTTTAGAATTTATTATATTGTTACTTTGAGGGGAAGTAATTATTGTTATAGCTTCGGTTGTGCAGAGGCGACATGACTTAGAGCCTGGAGTATAAGACTTAACTATTTTATAATAGTCCATTTGATTGAGAAGGGAGTATTGTTAGAGTTAAGTTTTTTAATTAAAGTGGTTAGAGAAGTTCCTTGGTTATTATTAGAATTATGGTTGTTAAAAGAAGAAATGTGGTTTGATATTCTTTTCTTAATTAATGTTGAAGTAGCACCGATATATGTATCTACTTTATTAAAAGCTCGAGGTCTGGTATTAATATTAATTTGCTGATTTGTATTAGTTAAATAGTTTGAATTTTGTTCATAGTGTTCAACAAATGGTGGGACAATGTCTGTATGAGGACTATTTTGGAGGGGATAATGAATGTTGTTAGTGTTAGGATGGCTGTTAGGAGAAATATTATTATTCTCATTAATATTATGATTATTATTATTATTATCATCATCATTATTACTAGTTGTATGATTGTAGGTGGAAGGGCTGCTCGAATGGTGTATTGGATTAGTAACTATATCAGATGGAGGACGGGAAGAAGAATAACTTGAAGACGAAATATTAGTGTCTGTTATGGGAGGATTGCGTGGGAGCTCAGTAATAGTGCAAGAATATATAACATCTTTATTTAATTCTTTATCTCTTCTTTGCATGGCCGTTGTGTTTGTTTGGTTTTAAATATAAATTAGTAAGTTAGAGTAAAACAATTTAAAAGAAATTTTTGATTAAACCGATTTAGTTTAGAGTAGAATTTTTAAATGTAGAATGCCAAATGAAAAACAAAGTTGTATTATAAGCAAAAATTTCGGATTTTAGACTATTTGCAATTTTTGTATTTGTAAGAAACAATTTTATTGGGTAATGAACAGAGATGAATAGCCAATGAAAAAGACCGATTTAGATTGGGAAGCATGTCTTACTAAAGGAAATATCGGTCCGGATATAATTCATAACTGATGAAATAGATAGGATTTTTAATTTTTTTTTGTTTGCAAATAACGCAGGTTGATAATTTATATAAATGTCTGGCTAATCAGAATCAAATATTGATTTTTCAGATACACTGCTACATAGGTCTAACACGAATCTGACTGATTTAATTCATATATGTTTCAGAATTTGTTAGATGATGATCAAATTGCATTATCTGAATCTTTCTGCCGAACTCTACAAATTTTTACATTAATTTGACTGCTATCAAGCTATGGCCTGGCGAATCTCATAAGGCAATAAATTTTTTTATGCCATTTGTTTTTGTAACAAACGTCGTAATTCAATTGGTTAATGAACAGAAATGAGTATCCAATGAAAAAGACCGGTTTAGGTTAGGAAGTTTATTTTACTAAAGAAAATATCAGTTCGAATATAGTTTGTAATTGACGAAATAGATTGGATTTTTAATGTTTTGTTTGCAAAGAACACAAACTAATAATTTACATAAATGGCTAGCTAATCAGAATCAAATTTGGTTTGCCAAATACATTGCTATATCGGTCTATCTTTGAGAAACGAAAATTTAATTTTATACATTAAATCTAATGCCAAAAATTTAATTATACATCCATAAAAGGAAAAAATAAAGATTTGCAGAAATGAAACAAAATAAAAAGAAAATGCAAAAGAAAAATTGGAAAAATATTAAAAAAAAAATTGTGATAATAAAAGTATAATTGTATTTCTTAGAAATTTTTTAATTGTTCCGGCTTTTGAGCAGTTATCCTTAATGTAAGTTCTAGAACCACCAAGAGGGTTGTGAAAACTTTCAGAAGATTGGGTGGGTTTATAGGTGTAAATAAAAGGAGGTAGATCTTAAATTAAAATAGGGTAATAAGATTATTGAGAGAGAAAGAGAAATAGATGGAGAGTAAAGAAGACAGAATGATAAGAGAAAAAATGAATGTGCGTGTGTGTGTGTGTGAGAGAGAGAGAGAGAGAGAGAGAGAGAGAGAGAGAGAGAGAGAGAGAGAGAGAGAGAGAGAGAGAGAATCCGTGGCCTGGGAGAAAAACAGGTTAAGACCCCAAAATTGTAAGTTAGCTCCCCCCCCCCCTGAACCTCTGCAGTGCAAACTTATCATGATTACAATAATAATGGAGTATTCATTTCAATATAAATCTAGCTCAACCCATCAAACACATGGCTTCTCTTGCAAGTAGTAAGGCCTGTACAGACTAGTTGTATCTACTCGGAGTTGGCCAAAGTCTTTTGACTTTATTTTTCTTTACTGTACAGTTGTTGTTGTTGTTATTGTTGCTGTTGTCATTATCATTATTTTTTTTATTCACTAAGGGTTAATTCACAGGCCGTCACTAGCGTTCACTCACTGGCTTGTGGTCTAAGTGACAACAAGTCTTCCCAGATTTCCAGTGCTCTTCACCCTTCTCAATATCCAGCATAGATAACTTTGTATTATCGCAACAGCTGCTTACCATTGATTTCTTACTGACAACGGCCGTTAGTATTACCTGGGGTTTGGGTAAAAATAAACCTCCCCAAGATCAGTCTTCTCTGCAGTCTTCCAGTGGAGGTTTGGTTAATAATCTTCCTCAATCCTTCCATCCACCCTGACCCTTCCGGAGTTTTTGGTATGGTGCCAGCTGATGCCAGCACCACCACTTTTTGATGGGGGGGGGGGAGGTAACTAACTTACAATTTTGGGGTTTCAGTTTTCTTAGTTCCCTGTCGTGTTTTTCTATTTGCTTTATTTCTATTGAAATATTCACGTTACTAGTTTGTTTTTGCAGTTTATGTGAGTTGGTTTACGCATTCTAAGATTTTCATTAAGATCTCAGCTGTTTTCAGCATTGCTATCCATTGTATCTTCTCAGCCTTCCTTCTGATTTCAATTTCTCCCATTCTTTTTATTTTTGTGGGGGAGGGTGTTCCTAGTTCTTCTACAATCATTGGTGTTATTTATGTTCTGTATCCTTTTTCAGTTCTTTTTCTTGCATTTGTTCCACTTTTCTGTCTCCTTGATATTCATCATGTGGTCTGCTGGGACAGCAAAATATGGCGGGATGTTTTCTCTTTGTTAATTATTATGACATCCGGGTTCTTTGCTTGGATGAATTCATCTGTTTTTACCTTCACGTCCCAGAAGATTTTATGGTTTTTATTTTCCAGTACCGCCACCAGTTTGTAGTTGAACTGTTTCTCTGGATGTTCAAGATGCAAGTGCTTGTATAGTTCCCAGTGTACTTCCTTCTCCACTTGGTCGTGTTTGTTCCTATGTTGGTTTTGGGTAAGTTTGCTGCATTCGCTTATTATGCGATTTACTGTTTTGCCTCTTTGTTAAAGTCTACATCAGCTGTTTTGTTGTGTATTATTAATATTATTATTACTATTATTAAATATGATTTGTATCATCTAATTATTAATTTACTTGTCCGACGCGTGGTGTCACACAAAAGATTATCATCACAAATATTAATTAATGAGAAACGAATTACCTCCCTTTATAGTTGCTTTTTTTATCAGTTAAATATCATTAAAACAATTTCATTAAATATCATTAAAAATTTGTAAACGACAAAAATATAGCTGTCTGTTTTCGGTTTCAAATTGGTTATTTTATTTTATAATTTAAAAAACATCATGTTGGAAGGAGACTGTAATTTATTTTTATTATAGATTTTTTTTTAATTAAAAAAATGTGCAAGTTAATTGACATCTGTTCATTTATAATTTTTATTAAAAATAATTCATAAAATAACGTTCATTGAAAAATGTAATTTTTTAAAATTAATTCTTTTAGCTTTAAAAGGTTAAAAACAATTAACTAATATTTGTTTTAAATTCGTCGTTATTTTAATTTATTTTAATTTTAAATTTAATTTTTGTTTAGCATGTGTTTTTAAAATTTTCAACTATCGTGGAATTTCCCCATTATTATTATTATTATTTTTAAATATGATTTGTAAAGTCAAATTAAATTAGTACAGTTTAGTTATTACATCATTACTGAATGGAACCAAATTGTAAAACTATGAATAATTTTGTTAACACTGTTTTTATGTGAATCAACAAATTATATTTTTATAAATGTTAAATATATATATCTTATATTTAAATAAATGCAAAACCTTTTCTCCTAAGTATACTGACATCAAAACAAGTTGTACTCATTCAATTAAATGATACATTACATTTTGAGTAAATTGTAAATGCCACAAACACATTTAAGTTTCTTAATTTGCATATTTATTTTATAAACAGCTTCTAATAAATTCTGTAATATGCAGTTGTAATTTTACAATGCTAGCAAGAGGCGCCTGGAGTTGCCCGGTCGTAAAAAACGTTTAAATATATTTTAATTTATGCAGGTTTTGTAGATATTGTTATAGAGCCAATTCTCTATCGATTATTACATATTATATTGTACCCAATATATAATAGTAATTTCAAAAGTAAAAAAAAAAAAAAACGATCCACAAAACATGCAATCATTTGAGCTGCCTTATGCTGCTTTGCGATCTTTCGTTTCAGGGGAGATGCAATTTGAAAAATGGAGACAAATAGACCTAGTGAGTTTTATAAATGAGATTTTCGTTGACAGTAAAACATCTGATGTTACTTGAATACTGAGAATAAGTACTACACTTTGATCTTAGGTTAAGGCATCATAAAAAATATTTTTTATGGCTATGGATTTTTAAATAAAAGCAAAATGATTTATTGTATTATTTGTATTTTCTTTTATTGGAGAGTAGCAGCATTGGTTAGGTTGACATACCATCATTCCATTTTTTGTGTGTGAGGGGGGATAGTTTATATGTCCTGTCGTTATATCGTCCTCCCAGGCATTAACTCCTCTTTTTGGTAGCGGAAGCTCATGATATCATCCTTTCAATCAGAACTTCTTCCTTTCGGTTTCAGTGTAGTACATGTTCGTTCAACATGGTCTCATACAGATTATTAAAAATATGTGACAGAGAGAGAGAGAGAGAGAGAGAGAGAGAGAAAGAGAGAGAGAGAGAGAGAGAGAGAGAGAGAGAGAGACCGAGAGAGACGTATATTGAATATAAATATGTATATGCGTATGAATGTGTGTGAATCACAATTACTGGTGTAAAGTAGAAGTAGCAGTCACACATATGCATAATAATAATGTGAGAGGTGGGGATATTCGCTTTAATCTAAAGTCATCTGTAGGCCATTTAACATCTGTTTTTCTTTTCTTTTAATTATTAAATTATGTTAGACTGGATTTCTCTTATTATTACAGCTTTCGCATAAGTGTAATGTGTAGGCTTATGTGTAATTGGGCATGTACATGAGTGAGTGTGTGTGTGTGGCTCTTATGTGTATATGTGTGCATATATATGTGTCTGACTTTTTTTTTCTGCAACTTTTCAGAAACTATTGGAACTATTAAGATTGTCTCCCAAGAGAGCAATTCAGAAAGTTCGACATAAGATTATGTGGGGCTTCTTGAGAAAGAATAGCAGGGTGCGGTGGGGGTCAAAGGGCATATCAGAAACAAATTCAACTGGCAGACAAAAGACCGTTCTTCATGGATGACCTTTTGAGAGTTATTAAAAACATGATTGACCCCAGGGGAGGGGGGTATGGCTTCACACACACGCACACACACGCACACACACAGCTTTTGTGGCTGGAGATGGGGGATTGCAAGAGAAAAATGCAAACGTCAGCAAAACATCCAAATGTAGTATAAAGTTAGGGGATGGAGGGAATATTATTATTCTTTAATTAATTGAGTAAAGAATTTACTTAGGTTTTGTTTGATACAAGAAATGCTTACAGATGGAAAATTGGAAAAGTTGCAGAAGGTTTGTTTCGTTTTTGCTTTAGAGCATATCAACCCATTTTTGAGTTATTTAATGTCGAATCCGGTGATTTTGGAAAAAATTTTATGCATCAAGTTCTGCATATCTTCAAATATTTATTCATGGTATTTGGTTTGGTTGTTTTGTTTTACGGCATATCAACCCTTTTTTGACTTATTTAATGCTGAATCTGGTAATGTTGGAAAAGCTTTTGCATTTTCAAATATTTATGTTGCTTGATTTGGTTGTTTTGTATAGAAAAATTGTTGCTAGTGTTTTCGACTTTGCAGTACATGATTGAGTTTTGAAAAGGGAAAGGAGAAAACAATAACATCAATGTTTGGTGCATTTTAAAATCAGAAAACCGGTATCTTCAGACAGCCTAATCTGGTAGCACCAGGTAATTTACAGAAGAATTTGAGGGGGGTGGTGATAAAACGGATATTAATTTATAAATTTTATTGACACTAGCGATGCAAAAAGTAAATATCACGACAAAGAATTACCATGATTAACAGGTGAATCTTGATGGAGGAAAAAAAACAAAAAAAAAACAGCAAAGGCCTTTGCCTTTGCGAAACAAACGAGTTCAATATAAATATAAGTATGGTGCATCCGTCTGTTAGCCGAAATCTCCTATTAGATTATTACGTACTTTCATTATTCGTTGTATAGATTGAGTCACTGCTGCTACTAGAGCAGGCTGTCCGAAGATACTGGCTTCTTGATTTAAAATGCACCAAACATTGATGTTAGTATTTTTTTCCTGTCCTTTTGCAAAATACAATCATGTTCTGCAGAGTCAAAAACAACAATTTTCCTCTACAAAACAACCAAATGAAACACAACCAATAAATATTTGAAGATATAAAGAACTTAAGACATATAACCTTTTACCAAAATGACTGGGTTTGACATTAAAAAAACCTGAAAACGGTTAATACTTCATAAAACAAAACAACCAAAAAATCCATAGGTGGACCCCCCCCCTCCAGTGCCATCAAATGTTAGAGAAAATTCACAATCATTTTTTTTACAATCCAAACCATATTTGGTACAAATAAACTTCTACGCCTGACTTATCCACCAAGTTTCAGTTATGAATCTTCAACAGCCTTTGTTTTTTTTCACTATTCAATGATGTAAGGAGAAAATTTGGTGATCGTTAAAAATTACAAACTAAACCCTATTGTTTTTAATGGTTGCGTAACAACCGCAAGGGCAACTCTTTCAACTGTGGTCAATTTCAAGGAATGGCTTGAAGTGAGTTGGTGTGAATACCTGCCTGCCTTTATCACAATTAGAGTAGCCGTTATGCATGACACAGGTGATTCTATGTTGCTTATGTTGGGAGAAGAAGCTCTGTCTACTATAGCTTGAAATTGAGTGGCAAAATAACATCTAATTAATTAGAGCTTGTGATGATCGATTGCCGATCAGGTATATTAACGAATCACAGAAGTTTTTGCTGAGATCATTATCAAAGGGGAAACACTGTGATAAGTTCTGTATTATTTCTTTTAACTTTTAGTTTACGTTGAAATGGAACAAAGGATGAATGTAAACATGCACTCTGCCGCACGTTTGGTTGCAGGTTTGCGATGCAAATGTCAGACTTGTTCAAGGTGAATGATGTTTGGCAAAGAGAAAGCACCAAAGAAATTGAAGCTGCCTTTGATTTTGGTTTTGGCGACACAGAATTGAATTTCTTTTAGAAAAAAATAAAAAGGATTCATGCTGAGGAATGATTCTGAAAAATAGTATTTATCTTGTGTTTCATTTTATTTCAGTAAAAGTTCTCAGAAATCAAGGGTCCCCTTTCCTGGGACTAACACTTGATCTCTATATGAGTTTGAGTTTGTTTACATTACCTATATATATATATATATATATATATATATATATATATATATATGTGTGTGTGTGTGTGTGTGTGTGTGTGTGTGTGTGTGTGTGTGTGTGTATAGGTATTTTCTCGTTTGTTTCAGTCGAGTTTCTCAGAAATCAAGTAGACCCCTTCTGGGACTGACAGTCGATCTAAATACGACACACACACATCGATATTCAAATATTCCGTTAAAGTGCTCCTTTACCTTTCAACCATAATTTTCCTTTCCCCAATTGACCATTTAAATATGTTATAGGATATCTTTCTTTTTGTCTCTTGGTCTTATTGGATTCCAGGACAAGAATTCATCTAGTCTGGTGGAGTATCCAGCTTCGTATTATTACTTGAGGCAATAATACATAGAGAAAGTACACCATTCCTCGTAAAAGCTAGTGTGGGTTAACCACGAAGATAGTGTCTAGTAGGCATTCAAGTTTCTGTTTATAGATTGTTTGCAGATATGCCATTTTAACTAGACACCGGCTAGCCATTATTTCAAGTGGATATCTGGATGGTCCTTACGGATGGTTGAAAGGGGATGACCGAGAAAATGATCAGAATCTAAAATTTCCAGTCAAAAGTACATACGTTTCAGGAGAAAGTCAAAGGGAAGCAGTTAGTCTTAGCTCTCTGGTTTTCCTAGGGTCTGACAGGAGTTGGGTCTGTGGATCTCTCTATGCAAGATGGGCCTTTGGATGCGTTGTGATTTGGTCCAACAAAAAATCTTTCATTTGACAAAAACGGGTACCAGTTTAACCTCCAAAAAAGAAACCTATATTATTCGTTTTAAACTGGAGTTGTGACCTTATTTGGAAGAAGAATGCAGTGGAGATCACACACAGTTAACACTGCGATTGGCATCAGAATCAAACAACAAACTTTGACTGGCACAACGAGCTATCAATCACAATGTGTGTAATGGATACACATAATACACGTTCATATGAAAGCCGTCCACCAGTTGAATAAAAAAGACTTCAGTCTGAATTTTCTGGAAGGTCACTAACCAAAACAAAAGACATCTGAAGAAGGCCAGTGAATAAAATGGCCAAAACATTGTGTAAATAAAGTAGGTTAAGCTCAAAAGTCAGAAACATGTAAATAATGGACATTTTCACCTGACTCGAGTCATCCATCAATTGACAGTGAAATGTTCAAAAAGTTCATTCACTATGATGCTCACTCACCCATTGCGGATAAAATCATGAGAGACCAATCTCCTTCTCCAGAAGAGTCTTGATCATATTATGATGCCATGGACCATTACTTGAGTTCTGGGAACCACATGAATATTTTTCTTGCAGGTTCGCTGAATCGTTACATGACCAGCCAGCTCTTAAAATCAATGTAAAAGAATTGCAGATATCTATAGAAAGCAATCGTACAGCATTTTGTTTGTTACATGAGCGTGTCATGATCTGTTATAGATGAAGCATAGCATCTTGGTATATAAAATCCATCAAATCTCTTAGACCAGGGTTTCACAAACTTTTTTAGGCTGGCGCCCCCTTGGCTTCTAGAATATGCTGCTAACGCCTCCTACCCCATAAACATATGTAAGTTCTTTTTTGAAGTGAAAACAACAATATTATAAAAAAAATTATTTAAAAATAACGATATGGTACGCAAGCTCAAATTCCTAGGCTTGTGAACATTTTATTTGATCTTGAACTTTAATTAATAAACTTTAATAATTAACTCAAACATTTTTTTTTAAATTGAAAATATTAAACACAAAATTTGCTTTTCAAAAATAATAACCTACTTATCTACTAATCGCACACTTTGGGAAACATCGTCTTTGATTAAGCAACATTTAGTGTTTGAAAGTTTAATCAGGATGGTTTTAATTGGTGAATTGAAAACATGATTTTATTCTTTTGGCTGATTAAATCTAATTTGAATATTCAAGAAAAAAAACCTAACAAATTCTAATTTGAATATTTAAGTAAGAAAAACCCAACTTACTGGTGAGCTTTGGTCTGCATAAAATGGCCATTTTATAACTTTCGATGGCTTCATCATATCGTTTTTGGTCTTGTAGAAGAATTCCACTGAAATTTTAAAATAAGAAAATTAAATAAAATTTACTGGAATGAATTCCACAAATCTTTTTTGAGATTTTGAAAAAAATTTGTTTTATATTTCATGCATTTTTGCTTTTCATGAAATTTCTGCAAAAGTAAATTCAATATTAGTTTTGTTCGAGTTTTCTTTCATTTCAAAAAACAAAATCCTGGAATAAAGCTTTGTGTGTGAACACGTATATCAAAATTTCCAGTCATCATTGGTTCCATTTAACATGCTGACATTTATTAGACATCTTTAAGAATTTGAAACTAACCTACCTCTGGTCAGGTCTTTATTTATACATCTTTCTCAACTCCATCTTTATCATTTCCGATGTTTTCCTTGACCTTCACCTGCCAACTAACCCACTACAAACTCAACTAAATATCGAAACTCTTATCCACTCTTTCTTGATTATATTCAGTTTAAAGTTCGTTTTTATATGTTGGCATGTCTTGGATAGTTTTTAGAAATTTATTTCCAAACTAACCTATCTTTGACCAGATTTTTTATTTATACCACTTTCTCTTAATTCTATCCTTATCACTTATGCCTGTGTTTTCCTCAGTCTTCCTCTGCTAATGGAACCTGGTGCCATAACTGTTCTATATTAACTCTGCACTCTCATCCATTTTTACAATGTGACCAAGCCAAAAAAGTCTCCTGTTCTACACACATCTGTTGGGGAATAAAACAAGTTTTTTTTAATGACTAGTTTTGTACCTGACCAGGGTTCCCCCTTTGGCGGAGCTTGATTCTTTTTTGCCTTGTCTCAAATCTTCTTGCAGTGGAAAACAAGTAAATACTGATTCTTTGAACCAGGCAAGATGTCCGACTTCACATTCCAGAGAGCTGGATGTTTTTACTCATCCTATTGATGCTCCCTATATATCCATTCTTTTCACACACACACACACACACACACACACACACACACACACACACACACACACACACACACACACACACAATTTAAATAACACGAACGTAGTGCCATTATTAATTGTTCAGGATTAGTTTCTTGTTTTTTTCCCTATAGTTTAAGCATAAACCATTAAAGAATAAAATTTCAAAAAGAAAACCAAAATACACTTCTAAAGTATATTTCTCCTAAGCTCTAATTGTATGTTTAAAAAACAAATTATATAAAAGGGGTAAATAAGGGGTGAGGCAGAAAATAAAATCCTATCGAGATGTCTTTCAGCCAACCCTTTTCAAGAATAACGTTGGCAAAAAGGGTTTTATTTTCTGCTCCATCCCTTTTTTTACCCCTTTTATCTAATTTATGTTTGTTAAACATACAATTAGAGTTTAGGAGAAATATACTTTAGAAGTGTATTTTGGTTTTCTTTTTGAAATTTTATTCTTTAATGGTTTATGTTTAAACTATAAAAAAACAAAAACAAACAAAAAAATAAACCCTCAACAATTAATAATGGCACTACGTTCGGTGTTATTCAAATGTTTTATAAAATTATGTACCCATAAAAATCTTATATATATATATATATATATATATATATATATATATATATATATATATATGAAATAATGTGCGAATAGAAATTTAACCAATTTTCTTGGATTCTGCATTTTTGGATTTTACCGTCATTGGATATTTTACCCTTCACCAGATTATCCATTCAGGTGAAATCACTTTTTTATTCACCCTATTCCCTCTTCTTCACTTTTTGTTAACAAGTAAGATCTATGACTTACTTGTAGTTTTATTAACTACTTTTGCAAGCAAAACCCGATCCCGCATTTTGCTAAATCCTACCCTCTGATGAGAAAGAAAGTATTTCTTCAAAACTCTGCAGATTAAGGACTATGCATTTGTTTAGTGCTTCCTTTTTAAAATTAAATGTTTTTAACTCTTTTTCAAAGTGTTTTTAACATGTTTTATTAACTACTTGTTCTTTATATATATATATATATATATATATATATATATATATATATATTCTTCACTTCTTGAAACTAAAGTGCATGTAACGAACTTCTTCAATTCTTTATACACCTATATATAGCATCTTCATCTCGAATTTCACATACCAAATAAATGTTCTTATTGTTTACAATGTATCATCATTTCATCAATTTTCTCCTTTCATCTCATCCCAATCCACCACCGCCACTAATATATCGTTTGTATTCACCAAAAATGGAAGATAGCCACCTGTCTCCTGAGGAGTCTGAGAGATAAGAGGCCATTCATATTCCACAATGGGAAATATCTTCATGAAAACATCTGCACAAAATTGGATTTACTTCCTTCCCAACCGAGGAAAATGTGACACAAGGTCGTAAAATGGGTTCTGGTGGGAAGACTGCTCCTGTAAACACACGCTGGCATTGCAAAATTAGCCATTAACAGACCAAACCTTAAGGAAGCTTCAGATAATCGGCAATAAACCAATCCCTCTTCTAAGAGAGGAGGTAATACATAGGAGTGTTCCTAAGACAGAAGAGGGCCTTTACTTGTCACGACAGCCGCTAGTTTGTCAGACTGAGTGATGATATATATTTGGTTGATACGATAGGGCGAGCTAACAGTCATGCAGGATACAAATATATGTGCAGTAAAAAACCAAAGCAAAAAACAAAACAAAAACAAAACAAAAATAAAAAAAACAAAAACAAAAAAACAACATACGTGTTAGAAGACTGTCTGAAAACCAATTAAAATACTCCACTTCAAATGCTAAAATGTCTTTCGGTCACTCCCTGAACCAATTGTTCAATTATTAGAATCAATTAAGCCGCCTTAATTGGTTTTAACAAAACAAAAACGATCAAACAATTTTTTTTTTAATCAATAACGATTTTGGTTTTCAATTAAGAATCAAGAATCGATTTTCATTCGTTAATGAAAACCAATATTTTCTGAAAGAAAATGGTGGACAAATGACTGAGAATTCCTTATGAAAACAATCTGGAAGTTATATCTTCTTGGCCAGGATTATATCCCGGGCAGTCAAAAATCAAGAAAGATTAGACCATTCCCATAATGACTTTGCCCCTGTTGATTTTGCGGTGGGTGTTAAGTTCTGTGCAGTTCTAGGAGGTCCACCTTCCTAGGCTTTATCTTGTCTTTTTGAAAAGGGGGGTAGTTTATTGCTAATCGCCTGGGGCGCCCTCACTGGGGAATGCCGACCAGGCTGCCCGGGCATTTGTTGCAGGTCAGAGAGCCCCTCTTCTTCAATCCTACTTTCCGACCTTAGTGTCACAGTTCTTGCAGTGGGAGAGAACTAAATACCACGAAGACGAAACATTCACTGATTTGAAAGCATGGGCACACCAGTTTTCATGGATATCGTTTTTAGACTATCAGAACAACATCGAGGTTCATTTCAGCCTATATCTTTATTTTGAACTATCTACCCGACGTTACCAGAGAAATGTGTTACATCAATCCGAATAATACAAATCGTCTAATTTATTACTCATATTCAAATTCTAGTAATCCGACAGCATTTACACATACAAATCCTGCACAAAAACTGTTTGGTTATTTATTCATTTAATATACTAATAATCCATCACTTATCAAGGCCAAGAACCACTTGAGGATAAGAGTTAAAGACAATGATAGATTGCCAGTTGAATGATGAAGAACTTTGAGACAGGGCTCTACGGGCAAATTTATCTGTAGTTGATCTTTACCAAATATTTTCTTTTACTAGCCAAATAGAAAAGTTACTAACCAACCCCACATGATTTTTAGAATATGACATTTTCGTTCCGTGACAAGTACGTACATCATAAAGGTTTTTCTGCATTCTGTTTTTAAATATTTGTAATTCTAAATGTGCACAGACTTTTATGTTGAGGTTTGAAAGTATAAACATTCAAATTTCTTCATGTATTTTTTAAAACAGCTTTCGTTAAAAAAAGAGTATATTGTTGCATTAAATCTTTCATTATTTAAATAATTTGACTTTGCTCGTTTTATTCAAATAAAATAAAGGTCGAAAAAATATTTTTACCTTAGCTTTGGAAGATTGTCGCTGAAAGAAATACAATCGCCAAAAGATAAGCGTTTTATTATTTCCAGTCGCCAATTGGAAAAATCAGTCGCAATGTAAAGCTCTGTGAGAGGATTGAAAATGATGAATGAAATAAACAAGTTTGAAGTATTTGTTGACATTGGATTTAAAGATGAACATGTTGTAGTCTACAGGGAAACAGCTTTCTAGTAGTGAGTTCCACATATGGCAAGTTTGTCTAACAGCATATTAGCACTTTTGTTGAGTCATTTACTGCTGTAATACAACACCTATTGTAAATAATTTATTGTATACAATTAATTGAACAAAAGTTGACTTTTACTTATATGTAGTGGAGAAAATCAGGAGCTCGGACCTTTATTACAAAAAATGTGAAAATAGCATGATAGATCGACTAGAATTGGAATCTAGAATAGCCGATGGCATAGTCTATAAGAGTATCCATTAGGCCAACAAATCGAGATGTAATTTGAAGAAGATTAATACAATTAAAATTATAGACTTTTTTTAAACTTTTTTTCATCACCTATAAAAACGAAAAGCAACTCGAGGATAATTATTAATGAGATTATTGGTTGGATTATGAAGAATATTATGAGCGGATTGAAAACAATGGACAAAGTTTGAATAATCAAGAGGATGAGTGGAAACGTAATTGAACATGTTGAAAACTGCAGGAAAGTATTCCAGTGGCCATTTGTTCCAAAGATGTGAAGTTATTAGAAATAAACTCTGTTCATGGAAATCCTGTTAAGGTTTAGGTGCACAGAGGAAAAAATAAAAAAAATCTTGCTGTGAATATTTTGCAAGGGGAAATCAGATGTTAGAGCTCATTTAGTCATCAGCTATATTTTTATCTCTTACCCATAGCTAAGGGGTCAGTCGTCGGTTCATACCTTTCTTAAAAGTATGAGTAGATAAATGATTATGATGGGAAGTAGCACTAGTAAAGTGGATAATGATGATGTGGGCATGCCAAGTTCGAATCCGGTCGATTCCATAGTACCAATTTCACTATGGATGTTGGCAACCTTCTGAAAGAATCAGGGAAAATCCAATACCAACAACAGAATTAAGTTAGCCAAAAACGGTGTAAATTACCGATTCATACAAATTTACTTTATAACGATCACGATAAGTCTAGTGGGAATTGAACTCGGCATCTCTGATTTACTAATACACAATGGAATCCACAAATACACAACTTTACAAATAACAAACAAAACACCTCGGAAACAAAACAAGAGGCCATCTGGTAATTGGAATAAAAGATTAATTTCTCCTTTGTTCCAATCTGTCAATCAACATTTCGGAATCACAAAGAGAATGAATGGCGGAATCTTGAAGCAGCTGGCACCGTCGACCTTGGCGGATGTTTTTGGCTTTCTAAACAGAAATGAATATTGATACAGACGAAGAACGGAACTCTCTCTCACTTTCTTTCTCAGCCTGCTTTTCCATACAAATATCTACCGAGATTGGAAAACAAACAATACACCTACTCACCCACACCTACACATATATATATACTAGGAGGCCGCCTTGCGTTGCCCGGTCGTAAGATATGCTTAAACATAATATTTTAATTCATGCAGATTACATATTCATTATTACAGAGCGGGACAAGATCAAAGTGAAGTATCTTAAATATAATTATTCACTGACACATGTTTCGTCGGCTATGACTCATCAGAGTGGCTGAATCTAGCGAGATTCGAAATCGGTACCCTATGGTAAGAAGCCCAAACCCTTACCACTTGTCCACCTTGCTGACTGTTCGGATATATCGCGATTTATCGCAAAAAAAAATAAAAAAAAAAAATAAAAAAAAATATATATATATATATATATATATATATATATATATATATATATACACACACACACACATTATTATTGATTGAAGTACATGTTTGTACTAGAGATAGGGTGCAAGCTGAAGAAAAATAGATGACTGATTAGAATGGCGATTTCTTTTTTGTAGGTTAATATTTTCTATATTTCTCTTTGTCTGTTTATCTGTTCCACTTTTCTCGGAAACTACTAGGCCGATCTGGCTGAAATGTTTTATAGACTCTTATTATGATAAGGTGCAGCGAACTAAGTATTATGGTATTTGTTCGATGCATAGTTAAGTATAAATAGATGTTAGAGTTTAATGCACAAATGAGCACAAATTTAACCATATTCAACCATCAAATTGACATAAAGCACCCATCTATGTAAAACAAGCTGTAATTTTTGCACATTTTAACAAACTAAAAAATACTTTTATATTATGGATATTTGTCTGTCTGTTTGTCCATTCCACTTTTTAGCCTGTTAGGAACGGGCTAAGAAGAGTAGTTTATTACTAAATATCTTCCATTTTGAAGAAGGATATTTTACTTGAAAAATTCAAGACCAAATAATTTTTTTTGATTAAATAAAAAAATATTTGCCTTGTATACATGCCCTATAACAGTTTTTTTGCTCAATTTTAATTTTAAAAGAGCCTTATAAATAACTTTTTCATTTTTTTTCTAGCAACTGGAAAAAAAACAAAAACATCGGTGACAAATTACTACATAATAATATTAAAAACCACTCTTAATATCGACGAGCCCCTCTCAATTAATTCTGTTTTTGCTGACTGCCAAACAGCGTTCTTTCTTTTTTATGTGTTGATCCCGAACTGCAGCTGAGTTCACAACAATGGATTTTTGTCTCCACTTAACATGATCACAGGTTTGGTGCGGATGAAAGCCAATTTTACAGAGATCTTTGTGCGGAATGCCATCTCACTTCTGTCAGGTGTTTTTCGCTGACATCTAGTGCAAAGACAAGTTTTTTGATTGTATTGTTGTTGACCTACAGCACATGTCCAAACCATTTGCACATCTATTCCCTTTATCTTGCTGTTAATCTGTGCGTTGACCCGCACCCCTGAAAGAATGAATATTTAACAACGAAATGCTTCTGAATTTTCTTCAAAGCAATATTGAAGGAATATATATATATATATATATATATATATATATATATATATATATATCAACTTCGTAGGTGGTGTCTGTTGGGTTATTCATAAAACTAGCTGGTTTGCTAGTCGGGGTGGTGGTGTTTGTATAATCAGGCGTACTTCAACAATAGCCGTAAACACAAAAGTCTCTTATACTTTTAAATAATACGTAACAGAAAGGAATGATTTGAAACAATGTTTATTTTCCAGTTACAACGCTGACAGCATGGTGGTGGTGGTGGGGGGTGCAGTATAACAGAGATAATGTGTCCGCTTTCCTCTCCCATGGTCGTCGCTTCCCTCTTTGTTGTTGTCTGGCTGTCTCTATTTTATTGGAACTGATGACGTCAGAACCTTCCTCCATGCACTGTCCGAAATGTCGGTCAGTCATACTGACCTATCCCCGGGGATTCTACGTCTCTCATTTTGAACTCCTTTGATGTCATTCCCAGGACACCTGGATCAAGGATCGCTGCCTTGACCAACTTTCCTTTGATGTCATTTTTGCAAGCCTAGGCAGTTGACCGTCCACCTCTGCCACATGGTAGTTTTTAACTTTAGCCAGACACACATACCTTTCCTTTATATACAAAACTGATTGTCCCTTCCCAACGTTACCTGGGATGTAGTGGAGTAATTTTAGTTGTGCTTAGGACGAAATTTCGAAAATCGTAAAACTGAATTTCACATGAAAACAACAGCATCTACATATTCCTCATATTTTTAAAACGATTTTATCCAAAAATTTAAAAAATTGATAAGGTAGAAAATTATTTATTAAAGAAAATAAAAAATAGAATTTGATGAAAACCAAAAAGGAGGTAATTTTCTGTTTTGATTTAAACAAGATGGCCAAAATTTTTCATCTGCTACCATGATTAAAGTTTTTTTTTTTTAATAATTCAGTAATATTCAGTTAATTCTGATAATTTGGAAGCTACCATTGTAACTTATTAGAATTGAAAAAAAAATATCAGTTGAAACCATTGTTTTTTATCTGAAAACTGGATTTATCAACTACGAAATTTCGTTCCCATAGTGCAGAAGCGCCATTTTAGTTTTTATTTGTTTTGAATTGTTTTAAAATCTGAGGCGAGCAACTCCTATTATATTCTTCAATTTAAAATGAGTTATTGCCCTTGCTGATTTTTATGATTAGGTGATTATTTAAAAATCTTTCATAATCGCACAAGACCTTATGCTTATATATAGAATCATGTTTAACTTACAGCATATCAACCCTAATGAGGTCATTTTCTGTTATTATTGAAATTATTTGGCTTATTCATTATTTTATAAAAAATGATATATTAAGGAAAGAAAATTATTTAAAAGAATAATAAGTGAAAACAGAGGTGCAGAGTTGTTGACCTTTTGGCTCAGAGCAAAGTGTTGTATCTGTTCTGATACTACACTTTATCTTTTCTGCGCTCGATAAGATAATTAGAAATTATTCTGAACTGAGGCAATTTTTTTTTTTTTTATCTCAATTGAGAATTCCCCTTTTTGTAGAGTTGGATTTTACCCACATTAAAAATCAACCTTGTCTACTTCTGCTCTTATGGGGATATGAGTAAATAGAGCCAAAAGGACAAAGAATAGATAGAGAGACAGCACAAACAGAGACAGATGAAAAACAGATTAAAACCCGACAGACTGAACAGACATTCAGAGAGAGAGAGAGAGAGAGAGAGAGAGAGAGAGAGAGAGAGAGAGAGAGAGAGAGAGAGAGCACAGATTAAGATGAATAGACACAGACCAAGATTTACAGGCACAGATGAAAGACACATATCGAGATAGACAGACTGAAAGGATAGTGATAGACCAAAATGGACATACAATCAACCGAGAAAGGCAGGTCAAGCTAGGCAGAGACTAAGACAAACAGATGACCAGCAGGAAATACAGACAGAGAGCAAGGCAAAAGCACAGACAGACAGAGGCACACACATATCGAGGCAGACATTGGCCAGAAAATCAAGTCATAAACTTACAGATTGTAGTGTACATCGGCCATATTGCTTCTGTACTGAAGGGCATTTCTGTAGGCGATTTCAGCGTCAGTTTTTTTCCCTTGGCTGTTCAGTACATTAGCAAGGTTTCCCCAGGCTGTAAAGATAAAAAATGTAAATTTAATTAAAAAAAATTCTTCCAAAAAGAAAAGAAAATTAAAAATAGCAAAAAATCCAAACAAAAATTAATTAAAACAAAAAAATGTAAATTTAAAAAGAAATTTTAAAGTATGCTTCTATTTTCCAGAATGGACTCTGGTGACAGTTGACCTGAACCGTGTAAACTGCAGAATAAGCTAGCGATATCAGAAAATACTTGGCCTTAAACACGCAGAAAAAGTGACCTTAAATGAATAGAAGATGGTTGATATTTTCAAGATGGCCGACACAAGTGTTCTTTAGAGGCCATGTTACACTTTTAAACGTCACTTTATTTTCCCTAGGAACCATGAAAAATAAAAATTAAATTAAAATAAAAACGTGTCGTTAATTATTTTAACAGTTTTTGATGGTATTCGTTAGCATTCCACTGTCAATCATCTCATTAAAGCTTATCCTCGAGTGTTGTTTAGTCTTGATAAGTGTTACCTCATTAAGAAATAAAATGATAATTGTTGAACCCCAATCACAACCTCTCCTCCTGTTAACTATTCTCTACTGGGATCAGTTGAAATATACAGCTGAGCTAGAAGTTGACCAAAGTTCAGTTGTGACTTGTTTTGTTTAATCCTGTGAAGATTTAGTGACTTTTAACGCAGTTGTGCTTCTTTTCTTGAAATTCTCATGGATGGCTGTACTTCTGAGGAGAAATCAACTCTGAAACTTTCTTGGAGATCATATATCAGATGGACTGCTATTTCTGTTTCTCATAAATTAGTTTTCTCTGTCATTCCGAACACTTTCTCATATCTGAGGCTATTCTCTATCGCTACAAATTACTATCAGCCCATGCAGGGAGTATTGTTATTATATTTGGGATGGTGAACCTCTGTTCCATTTGGAGGTTTTTGATAAGGCGCAGAAACATATTTGTAATTTGATTGCCCCACCCCTCTTCTTCTCTGCACCGTATCACAGACGTGATGTCACTAATCTCAGTCTTTTCTATAAATACAGGGTGTCCAAAAAGTCACTAAAGGGTTAAAAATGTTCGTCATTTTACCGGTAATGACTTATTTTATTTTTCTCTATTTCAGACATTTTACAGATAATATTTTGGAAATTAATTTTGGATAAGTATAGCATTGGACAATGTATGCAAGTTGTGAAATTGTTTTACCAAAATCAGGGATCAATTGTTTTGACTCAAAGAACTTATCGACGTTCCTCAGACTTGACTAGCCCCGATTTTTTCTTGTGGAGTTATCTTAAAGAAAGAGTGTGTGTTAACAAACCCTAAACCCTGAAAGAATTGAAGGAAAGCATCAGGAACGAAATAAGGGAGTTAAATCGCAATCAATAGATTCAGCAATCTGTTATGAATAACGTTTTGGAAAGAGCACAAATATGCGAAGCTGAAAATGGGCAACATTTAAAAGACATTATTTATCATAAATAAAGATTATTTGAATTTTACATAAAAAAAAACAGCAATTTCCCAATAACTTAGTCAGATTGTGTTAAAATTACAGAAAGATATCAAAAATAAAGAATCTGTTCAAGTTCAAAACCCTTCAGTGACTTTTTGGACATGCTGTAATATAATATAATGGCGTGTGCTCTTCAGAATTGTCTGATCTATTCCATGCTTCATTTGTTTCAGCTCGTTAGTTAGGTAGTCTCCATCAACTCGTTCTTTTGATACCTCATTCTAATAGAGCTTCCTATTCCAATAGTTTCTTTCCAATAACTGCAGGCTTGTGAAACTTTTCCTGCTGACTGTTTTCCTCCTAACGATAGCTGTGGTCTTTTAAGACTAAGGTCAATAAGCATCTCTCATCTTTGCGATTATCATTTGTTCGTGTTAGCTCCTTACATCAAGTGGCTTCATGGCTTGTCTGGAGCCCCCCCCCTCCAAATTACATTTAAAACTTAAATTCCACAGTTGTTTTTTTCTTTTCCATTATATTTTGGAATTTTTGAGATAGGAATTGATATTTTGAATTATTTGGACTACTATTCTTATCTTTTATTTTATTCTCCCAATGTTTCAATTAATGTAATCTTCAAGAGGTGCATTTTGTCAAATTAAGACGGCTTATGTCGAATTCTCTGGAATCTCTACAAAATTTTTAAAAGAGTCTTTCATTGTATGCATTGGGTTAAATCGCTTTCATTCAGCCATAAATGCGTAGAAATCTTAAATAATTTGTATTGTATTATTAGTATCGCCTGTTGAACCTTCAACCTAGAAGACTGTCACTTAGAACTGATTATCATTTAGCAGTTTATCCTGTCACAAGCCCTCGTGGACGGAACAAGATCAAACCACTCTGTAGATTAGATGAATGGTTTTGTTTGAAGTACCATACAGATTTCTGTTTTTGGCAGAAAAGTTCCAAAATTCACAAGAAGCACTTGGGAAAGATCGGAGGGTTCATCGGCCGAAACGCTGTGAGAATAGCATCCAAGATGAGAACAGTAGTCGAAATTAAAATTGACTTTTCTTGGTTTCGAAAAATATAGCAATTTGTGTTGAGTGTTAAAACTTTGGAATTGTTTTCTTATACTCTACCAGCTTCTTTTCTGGAGAATTCCTTCTATGCTCCCTGTTTTCCCGACTGTAACAACATGCAAAAATTTAAATGTCAGATGAAAATAAAAACAACTCCCACCAAGAATGCCCCTTTTAAATTTGCTTCCTAATCTCGGTAGCCCCTTACGTCTCAGTGACAATATGCCTTCGAGTTAAGGGATGAATAAAATGAAATGATTAAATCAATAAATAAAAAAGGAAGGAAATCTGGGTGCTTATTTAGGTGTGTCAGAAATTTCGTAAAAAATATTGGATAATTCCACCCCATCTTTCCAAGCTTATAACTCCTCGAAAAATGTAATTCAAGCCCTAATTTTTTTTTTCAATTAAAATAGCAATGACCAAGGTTTCATTAAAAAAAAACAACGTGTTTTTTTTTAAAAAAAGGTTTTAAACTTCGGACTTTGCAGGTAAATTTCTAAAAAACACTACTTTTTTTTTTGTTTTAAATTTGAATATATTATTTATTGACCTTTTCTCTTCAATTTGTGATATATAAGACTTTGGTGAGTAAATTAATTATTTACTTTTTAATAGACATTTCAAAATGGGAGGCGTGAATTATTCGACCCCCTGTCTTTCCAAGCTTATAATTACTCGAAAAATGTAATTTAAGCCCTAATTTTTTTTCAATTAAAAGGAGCAAGGACCAAGGTTTCATTAAAAAAAAAACAAAAGAAAAAACAAATAACGTGGTTTAAAAAAAAAGGTTTTAAACTTCGAACTTTGCAGGTAAATTTCTAAAAAACACTACTTTTTTTTTGTTTTAAATTTGAATATATTATTTATTGACCTTTTCTCTTCAAGACTTTGGTGAGTAAATTAATTATTTACTTTTTAATAGACACTTGAAAATGGGGTGGGGGCGTGAATTTAAAAATAAAACGTTTGTCTAAAATATCATATTCAGTTTATTGGAAAGAGCATAAAATTTCACATTGACCCTGAAAATATCGTAAAAATAGAATTAATAGAAAAATTTTGATAGATTTTTAAAGTTTAAAAATTGAAAAATATTGAGTTCGCAAAATTCATTACTGTTTAAAAAAAAATATTTCTATTACTTTTAAAACAACTTTAATAGTTTATTTTGGAAGTATAATCCATAAAGAAAATAAACAACCCACTTTTAAAAGAGAAATTACGAGATTTTTATATTTTATTGGCAGTTTCGTGTTAGGGGTGTCAAAAATTCCTACAAAAATTCTGATACACCTAGTGCTAGTCTGAACTTCTTTTTTGAGATGACCGAAAAACCTTGCTAAGAGTAATTCGCAATTCCAACGTTTAAGAGATTTTCAAACTGATGAAACGATTTATGAGAAAGGAAAATAGTTTGAGAAAAAAAACAAAAAATAGGAGTGTTTTTATGTAACAATGGTGTGAGAGAGGGAAAGGAAATAAATAAAGAGAAAAGAAAGAAAAAGAAAAAAATAGAGAGTAAACGAAAAAGAAAACTAAACAGAAAGAAGAAAACTTACAAGGAGAAAGAAAGGGGAAAGAGAAAATAGAGAAAACGAAAGAAAAGAAAAAAAGGAAGAAAGTGGAAGAAAAGGAAAAGAGAAATGAAAACAACGAGAGAAAGAAATATAAAAAAAAAGCTAAAAAGAAATGAAAAAGGAACTGTAACAGCGGTGGAAGAAGAAGAAAAAGCAGAAAACAAAGTAGAAAAAGAAGAAAAGTTGCATGATAGGTTGTTGACTGAATTCCCTGTAATTATTCAATGCAATAAAATAAAAAAATAAAATAAAATAAAAACTAACAAAACAAAAACAGATTAAACAAATCCGAGTTAATAACACAACTGATGATAATCTTAAAAGTTGAAATGGCAAAAAAAGAAAAAGAAAAAAAAGACATTGCTCATAGGAAAAAAAACAAAAAAACAAAAACAAAAGCAAAACAACAACAACAACAACAACAACAATAAAAATAAAAATAAAGAAAAACAAAACAAAAACGTTATAGCTGAATCCATCTAACGTAAATATAATCCTCTTTAAAGCAGATTAAGGAAGATTATCCAATTCTTTTCTTTTCTTCTACTTTTTAAGAAACCAATTATAGCTTTTCATTATTGATTCTTGAAATATTTTGGTTAGACTTTATTTTCTTCTTCGCTGCTAATAGAAATTCGCTGCTGAACAAGATTTTACTTTGGCAGCTGCATGCAGGAGGACGCAGCAGCGATTATCGAGACTGCTGATTGTGGACTCAGTGTGCAAAGTTCGAGGTCTGTCAGTGCTATTGTATCATTTTTACGAACACCAGTGTCTCAGTAAACATGCACTAAGCTGCATGTTTAGTGAGTTGCATATTTGCGGTGCATGCAAATGGCAGACTTGATGCAGATCAGAAATATTTAGCGAGGAGAGAAAAAAAAAAGGCTATACAAGAAAATGGAAATATATCTGATTTTGTATTTTGGCCACCTAGAATTTGATTTCTATTTAAAAAACAAACAAACAACCCCCACCCCCCAAAAACCCTCTTTGATCAGAGATTGCTGTGGAGAACAAGTATATGAGAAACAGTGATCAGGCTAGATCACAGATTGTCAGCAGATTAACCTTTTCTCAAGTGGATATTTGCGTGGTCTCTCTGATGGTCCCAGAATATTTATACATATTCAAGTAGATGGACAGAGGAGAGGGAGTTTGGGTGTCTGTTAGTTTGGTTTTCTGGGATTTGACAGATGCATCAGTGAGCCTCTCAAAAAGAAATGGACTATCAGGCTCCAAACTATGGGATCTGTGTTTTGATTGGATCAGGCTAAGATTTCTATCTGTTATTCAAAGGAATAAAATAAGTACGATTATAATAAAAAAAATTCTTGTTTTAAACTGGAATTATAGTCTTATTTAGAGAATTCGACTGTTTCAGCATTGTTGACATTGTGACGGGTGTCACGATTTTGAGATTATAAATTATTTATTAAAAAGGAAGATAGAAGGTGATAATATACTACAGACATTCAATTAGTATATAGATACGCTAATTTAATGTTCATAGTTTGTTATCACCTGTCTTCCTTTTTAATAAATAGGATCTCCCGATCAAAGATGTAATGTAAAAAAAAAATTTAAATAGAATAAATAATGTTGCTTTCGGGCCGTATGTGAAACTAAAATATACCTTATTCGTCTTCTGGCTACGGTCTAAAGGTAGTATCTGCTTTTTATAATGATATAATGATATGATGGTGTTTCCGTTCAAGACCAGCATCCATACATATATCACAAACTCCTATAAGGATATTGGAGATAAACCGTAATAACCAGATATATTCTGACACTACATTAACCAGATTACTTAGATAAATACTTTTTCAGTTGTAACCAAAGGGCTACAATAATATCGCTGGGTCTCCATTCACAGAATGTCCAGCAGCAATATAATACATATGAAAGATGCCACTGTGGAATTTCCACAGGTCCTGTGGCAGGGGACAGTGAAGGCAATGACTGTACATTTGGCCTGCCAGATTAAAGTTCTGACCATTTCCACTAATACCCTTGAGAAAAATATGGATTTATGTTTGCTACTGTAGCATTACTGCTACAAAAAACCTCAGCTCAAAGAAGCAAAAGGTGTGCTCTCTCTACTGCCAGGACAGAGAAACCCTGGGGATGATGAAGATGAAAAAATATGACGTGTTTTATGGAGGAGGACGAGATAAGTCATACGAAGTGGCGAGAGTTACTGAACATAAAAGGCCAATCTCTAAGGGAAAGGAGCCACGCTTAATGAGTAAACCTCCATTAGCAAAAGATAGACATGCATATGGAACAAAATGGTGATTAAGGAAAAATTTCCCTTGCAAAGAGTTCCGGTGCTGTGAGCCATAATTCTCCAAACTCTACAGAACAGTTATCTCTAGCTATGGATTAAATAGTATCATAGTTTAAACCCTGAAACCTTTGTAAGGCAACTACTTTTAAAAAATTGCTGTAATCATTTTCCTTTGTTCATATTGTATTTTCTATACTTATCTATCTATCTATATATATATATATATATATATATATATATATATATATATATATATATATATGCTATTGCATTACATGTTTGCATGTACGTTATCTAAAAACCACCAGCGCGGCCGCAGCCGAGATTGAACTCACTACACGAGTTTGTAGTGTAATTCAAATCTTGTCAGTAATTGATTACTTGATGCTTCGCCAAGGCTATCAAGGGTATTTTTTTATTGGGATACCATCACTTGATGAGGTGCCTACCACGGCTTAAGAGAGTCCCATCTACCCTCGAGAGGATAGACCATGCCAATTTCTCAACCTAGTATTTTCACCTTGCAGTACATACAGCGTCTCATCTCCCCAAATGGTCACCCATCTGGTACTGGCCAGGCTCAACATTGCTTAACTTCAGTGATCTGGCGAGAACCGGTGTGTCAACATGATTGGGCCATATATTCAATTACGTTATATTAAATGTATGTTGTAAACTTTCACATACATTTAGAAAAATAAGATCATCTGATGTTGATTGGTGATTAATTTGATATTGCCTGTTTAACCCATTTTAAAATGAATTGTTCCAAAATCAAATTATGTCATCCCATCGACTAAAACAGCACAATGTTTTTTTGATTGATTTGACGAATATTTATCTGCTAATTATTTTTACAATAGGAGATTATTTGCCATTTTAAAAAGAATTAAATACAGTTTGAAATAAATAAGAAACTTGTTTTATTTATTTGGAGACTATTTAGCTGACAATGACAATTATTTTTATGCAAGATTTTTTTCATTGACCTTGAAAATTAATATTTCCAAAAAATTTTTTATTATTAATAGAAAATTATAGAGATTGATGTGGATTTTTCATAAAGTCTAACAATAATTAACCAGTTATTAACATCATCATTTCTAATACAGCTTTTTCTTTTCTTTTCATTAAGGTCATCTTTATAACTCCACCTACTTAAGAGGTCACGGTAACCTTGCATAAGTGCTGATTCTGAAGAAGGCGAAGCATGCACAGATTGAAACGTTGTCAACCATTTCTTTAAAAATTATGTTGTAAATTTACATGTTATAAAAACAAAACAAACATTTTATGAACAATTTGGTATATTTGTCTCTGATGAGGAAAGGTTGATTCTAACATAAGAACGTCCTCCATTAACAAAGATTTGTCGCTCAGTTAATTTCATCCACGAAGCCATTGAACCATCTCCTCCTCAGGGTTGGAAAAAACGAGGCTGAAGTAAACTGAAAACCTAGCTCAGAACAGTGAAAAAGGGTACCGAGTTGATCTTGGGTTCTTGCCTTTATGGGGGTTGCCACTTGAACTGTGATTGACTAACGCTTGTATTAGCTATTGTGGTGATTCATCATGCTTGGTTAACATTTTGCCAGGATGCAGTAAACTTTCTCAATGGAACCGACCTAACCACTCCAGACTGAATACAGAAACAAGCACAAGTATAAACAAAAATTAGGGCATAAAAAACAAAACAAAAAAAAAACTATCTCTAAAAAAAAAAGAATTAACAAAGGATCATACTTATTTCAATATTTTGTTTCATTTATGAAACTTTGTCAAGAATATTATGTATTAGAAAAGAGTCTAAACAGATACAGAAAATGTTGGAATTGTTGATGAAAGAAAAATCCAAATGCAGGGTGGGTTAAGGGTTAGGGTTAGAGTGAGAGGAATCAGGCTTTGTAATAGGCCGAACATTGTAATAAAAGATGATTGGAACTTGCCAATGCAGACATACCAATCTGATAGAGATTGAAGCTTTTGGCAACGTAACCACATCTAAAATACAATTGAACACATAATGAGGGATAAAAATGGCCTGCAGAAAAATAAAGATTTCTCTTCTGGACCAAACGAAGCAGAAAAGATGATGATGATGATGATGAGGAGGAGAATAATGTTGCTAATTAAGATAGAGGTCATAAAGATGATGATGTAGATGATTTGGTTATTCTGTTTTGTTTTATGGCATATCAACCCTTTTTGAGTTATTTAATGCTGAATGCAGTAATTTTGGTAAAAACAAGTTTTATGCTTAAAGTTTTTTTTTTATATCTTCAAATATTTATTCATTCATTTAATTTGGTTGTTTTGCAGAGAAAAATTGTTTTTGTTTTTGACTTGGCAGAACATGGTCGAATTTTACAAAGAAAAAAAAAAAATCAGTAACTTCAATGTTTGGTGCATTTGAGTCAGGAAGCTGAAATCTTCAGACAGCCTTATATGGTAGTACCAGAAGATGTAGATGATAAGGATGATGACGATGAATATAATATTGGATTTTAAAGTATTGCTGGGATAGATACAATTAGCAACAGAACCGAACAGACAAAATTGATGTTGAAAAAAAAATAAAATTCTTACCTTTTGCTGGGTTCACCATTATCCCCGAGCTATAAAGCCTTTCTTCTGTCTGCCAATCTTGATTCCTCAAAATGGTTTTGACGCTAAAAGAGACGAGGAGGCAGACGACACCGGCTAGTACAATCCCCTGGCGGACACGGTTGGAATGATTCTGGGTGTAGAGTTCACTCGCGCCTTTTGCCACAAGCAGGCAGAACCCCATGCTCGGTATATACAGGACACGCTCAGCTATGACAAATCCAACATAGAAAAATAAGTTTGTGGCTGGAATAAACGGCACAACTATGACAGTTAAAGCCATGACAAGGCAGTGGAACGTGGATTTGTTTATATTGTTCATGTGGTCTACGGACGCTGCCGAGTGATCGTGCTTGGTACCATTAGAATCAAGATGGCGTAACTTCCCTCTGTGATTGAGTGTCTTTACAATGTGACTATTGGTTCCGTTTTGGTAAGGCTTTGAAGATCGGCATTCCTCCATCCGGGGTATAGATTTTAAAATATAAATAGATATATAGACAAGACCACAATAGAAAGCAATCGTGGACAGGTTCCGGATATCGGCCAAACTTTCTACGAGGGGTATAGAAGTCATCGACCAATCAAAACTGAGGATCCGTGGACAGATGAGGATCCAGAAGTTGAAAGCCAAGAGGTGATGGAATGTGAGAGTTCTGGTGAGGAAACTTTTCGAATCGGCAGCTGGATTATCGGAAGGTGCAAACTCTGGAGGTTTGTTTCCCATCAGGAAGATCCGCAATACAAGCAATCCTACAGCGCTGAGAAACAGCAGGAAGAGACCTTCCAAAAGTCTTCGATATTTGTTCTGAAACGAGAAAAGGGGGAAAATAAAAAACAATTTTTAAATCAATGAGTTTTATTTTTAAACTTTAATCATAGTCTATAAAAATAAAACAGTATTAGTATGCATGTGTGAAAATATTTAACCGATAAACTCTTAAACTACTGGCCAGAAAACACTGAAATTAACAGGAAATAGTAATTATACACCAAGGATCGTTTATAACGAATATATATATATATATATATATATAACAGGCCTTGATAAGTAGTGACCTCCATGTAAAAATAAATAAATAAAATCTTTGTTTGGATGAATGAATAACATGTATAGAAATACGTTGACAAGTTGAAATGCAAAATGTTCAACTTGCCAACATATTTCTATTACTTTTGCACATGAGCAAATTTATTCATAGCTTGAAATGATCTAATTTTAAGTCTTTCTTCTCTGTTGATAGCTCAAACAGTAGGGAATGCGATCGGAGTGCTAAATATTTTGGTTTCCATTCTAGCTGATTGCACCTAAGTCATATATATGTTTTTTAATCTTTGCAAATCAGTATTATATATTAGGTACAATATAAATATTCAAAAGAGAATTGGCTCTGTAATAACAAATGAAAAATCTGCATGAATTATTAACGTTTATTTAAGTCCGCTAGTCAAAAACGAATTTTTAATCAACAATTCAGAGTGAAAAAAAAAGAAAAAAAAAAAAAAAGAGCGGTACAGAGAAAGAGAAAAGGAAAAGAGAAAGAAAGAAAAAGAGAAAATGTCAATATATATATATATATATATAAAAGAGGCTTCCTTCAATCTTGACAGACTATGGATACCCACGGTAATGATACTTGCACGTGAAATTTTTGCGGCTAGAGTTGCGCAATCGCCAACCACACCTCTCCTGAGTTGACATTGTTAAATACCAGTGGCAAGTGGAGGTTCAGGACGACTGGAAACACTGCCGAAATAAGTGGAGAGAACACATACAGTGCCAAGAATCCCCAAATGATACTAGCCAGGCTCAACATTGCTTAACTTGACGGGAACTGGTGTGTCGACATAATATTGCCATATATATATATATATATATATATATATATATACTACCATGCTGTTGCTGGCCGTAAAATACGCTTAAATACAATATTTTAATTTATGCAGATTTTGTGTTCATAATTATTACAGAACCATTTTTTTCGATCCATTATTATATTGTACTCATTGCACTGTATGGAACGTACTGTTTATTCTATAAAGTTATTTTTACAGGGTGGAACTATAAACTTGTCACCCTAGAAAAGACGACATGATTCCATTTCCAGTATCAAATAATCTTTATACACAGTGAAATTTACCTCATGTCCGAAAACCAAAGAGGGGAGATATAACATATGAGAAATGTTTGGAATTAAGTCTCCCCTTGCTGTTATTTTTGATCATTGGAAACCATTGCAGCAAGTTTTAGTATCCCCTCCATCAAGGCTAGTGGTTTGGGGGAAGTATAAGATATTTTGTAATTCATATGCAAAACTAGAAAAATAAATGACTATGGTTAAAATAATTGGTACAGTTGCAGTAGCTTTCTACCCTCAAAAAATCCTTTAAAGTTACCACTATTAAGGGTTTTCAAGGATGCTGAAAACGAAAATAATAATTAAAATTCCAGGAAACCAGTAGTTTCCACGATATGAAGAACTTATAGTTTCAAAAACTAGGGGATCAATTTTCGGCGCTGTTTTACAATTTGTCATTGTGGTGAGAGAGACACCTCTCTTTTACTAAGAGATTCGTTCACTTTTTTATCTTATAATTTAGGACGCTCAAAAAAGCAACTTTTTATTAAATAAAAACATAAAAAAAAAAAGCTGCGACGAATTCTTTTATGAAACAAAGTTGATAACATTAAAAAATGTAGTTTTTACGCGACTATCAAGAGAATCGTTTCTGTTTTCGTATAAATTACGACATTAAAACCAACGAAACAACGATATTTTCATGAGATGAAAATATTAAAAAAAAAGAAGAAGCTGCAGCAATTTTTCCTACATTTTTTATGAGTACATTTATTTTTAACTCATTTTCCAAAACTTATCGTGTTCAACAGAGAGTCCGACGCCATTTTAAATTTTCCAATACATTGCTAAACACTGTGCTTTTCGAGCTGAATAAACATGTTACATTAAATAACACACAAAAAATACCCAGTTTGGTAGAAAAGTAACTTATCTTCCCTTTGATAACATTTATTTGTTATATATTTGTTTTTTGACAACTTTTTCAAATCTATGTGTATAGTAATATTCTTGAAAGTAAAAAATTTTTTTTTAATACTCGAACTGACATCGAAATCGAAACGCAAAAACAATGAGTCAAGTACGATAACACTTAGGCCGGCTTGACACATTCTTCAAAAAATGTTTTCAACCTACTTATTCTTAATATAATGTGAACGGTTTACGCATGCACAGTACTGAAACAGTTAGCAAATAGATAATCGGATGACTCCCACATACCAATTTTTCAATTTTAATCCCTTAGCAGCCCTTTTTTTAGGATGGAAATAGATATAAAAAGGGTTTCCACGCATCTGAATACCCTATATATCAAATTTCAAGTCTGTAGATAAAAAGTTCGTTGAGTATATAGGTGGAGCAGTGCCTTCACACGTATTCTCACTTTCAATATATATATATATTCCATACAGGGTTCATTTGGTTTGACTTTAAAATCTTTCTCATATATATATATATATATATATATATATATATATATATATATATATATATTAGTCAAACCTTGTATGGAAAATACATTTGAAACGGAAAACTTTTCTACATGTGTTTCTGATTAACAGTTCAGAAACATTTTCTTCATTGACTTACGACTTATATACATACACACACCACATATACACGTACGTACAGATATACATACAGTATAAATACACACACACACACACACACACACGCTGTTAACTGCGACTATCGACATTTTTTTACGGTTTCTGCTTTGCACTTGTATACAATGCTCGATGCCTTCTCAGACACAGTGCTTTCAAACAAAAACAAAGAAACAACTCCTTGAATATATATATCTATCTATATATCTATAAAAGTGAAAGTGTCTGTGTGTCTGTGTACATTTCCCTACGCAATAACTGTCAATTTTTAGTGTACAGACTCGAAATTAGATATACAGGGTACTGAGATTTGGGAAAATCTATGTGATCGGTTTTCGGCCAGAAATTTGGCTGTTAAAGGGTAAAAGTTCAACGATTTGACCTTTGAAAACTCTACCAAACTCCTCCGACAATTTTGGGTCTACACACTTGAAATATTAGATATAGGTTTCTTGGACATGGATCTAACTTAATAACTAGATTTGAGTCCAAAACAATAAATATTAAGGGGTCATAATAGGGGTCAAAGTTAAAAAAAATTGACCCATTATTTTTTTTGCTCAGCATACACCTCCAAACACCTGGGCAACGCCGGGCACCCATGCTAGTATATCTATAAAAGTGAACGTGTCTGTGTGTCTGTCTGTGTGCCTGTGTACATTTCACTACGCAATAACTCTGTCAATTTTAAGTCTACAGACTCGAAATTTGATATACAGGGTACTGAGATTTGGGAAAATCTTTGTAATCCGTTTTCGGCCAGAGATTTGGCTGTTAAGGGATCAGAATTCAACGATTTGACCTTTGAGAACTCTACCAAACTCCTCCGACAATTTTGGGTCTAAACACTTGAAATTTTAGATATAGGTTCCTTGGACATGGATCTAACTTAATAACTTTATTTGAGCCCAAAACAAAAATTTTTAAGGGGTCATAATAAGGGTCAAAGCTTAAAAAAATTGACGTTTTTTTTTTTTGCTCAGCATACACCTCCAAACACCCGGGCAACGCTGGGCTGATATGCTAGTATATATATATATATATATATATATATATATATATATATATATATATATATATATATATATATATATATTATGGGTGGAACGGTAAAATCGTCGCACTAGCAAAGACATGAAGACAAAAAAAAAAACAACAACAAAAAAAAAAAAACAACAGAACAAGATATATATTTCTACAAACATTATTCCTACATATTTCATACATGTTTCAGCTACAATCTTATTCAAAGCTTAGCATCATCAGGCCGCTGATGTTAAACCTCAAGTATATAGCTGAAACGTGTGCGCATATGTAGCAAAAAATGTTTGTAGAAATACATATATATATATATATATATATATATAGTTAGTTATAAAATATATATGGCGATTAAGCTACACTGATTATTCCGCGTTTCATCCACTATGATTCTTCAGGCTTATGCGCGAATTTTGTGGTTGTCTGTCCTTTTTTATATACACGCACTTTATATATATATATATATATATATATATATATATATATATATATATATATATATTAGTCTTCTGCTGTTTTTTTTTTCGATCCTCTCTCGATCGATGTAATAATTTTCCAATAATTTTTAATACATTCTTCAAATCGATATAATTAAAAAAAATAATCAACTGTGGCAAAAATGTAAATAAAAAAAAATTATACTATACAGCTCTACTTCTTATTGAGCACTACTTTATAAACACTGTAATTTCATAGGATTAGTCCATATGAAGGAAACCCACGAAACATATGTAATAGTATGGAAATGTATTGATGGTGTCTATGTTTCATACTACCATTACGACTACTAAAAAATTCTACTCACATAATTGGAAGTAAATACTGAATATGTATACAAGATATACCAGCCTATAATAATATGTGTATATACATAAAATACAAATTATGCATATGCTTTATTCTGGTTACTTGATTAATAAAGAAATAAAACTATTCTTATTGTAAAAAATGTTACTACCAGTACATTCCAAATTTGCCAGCTGTTACAACAGGCGTGGAATAAAGTGGTTCGGCTTCAGTGCTTAGTTGCCTTCGAAAAGCGCGCGCACGCACACACACGCACAATTATTTCCAAGTACAGGAAAAAGGAAAAATGTTAGAAACGAAACTAACCTACTTAATAGCAATTCACGTTGAGTTACTAATTTATAATAATAACACCCCCTCCCAAATAAATAAAAAGGAATTCCGATAAGAATTTACAGGCCAACAGCAGTTGTTTTGTTCAGTGACCCCTAAAAATCTAAATAAGTGCTTGTTAATCTTTAGTTTTTAGTTTGTTAATGGAAAAAGAAGTGGGAACTATTTCTTTTTTTATACCACGCTTCCCTTTCTTAATGGTGACATTATTTATTCAAGCGTTGAACATTGTCATAACAAAATGCAATCATTAACAGCAATTTTACAAAACGCTCGGAAAAAGACGGCTCCAGGCAAACATTTTATTTTCTTCCTTTGCGCACCTAAAATTAGAGGGAACTTCCATAAAGAAAGTTTATTTCCAAGAACTTACCATCTATTGAACACAATCCCGCGGGGCTGCTTTTTAGCCGACTACAACTTGATCGTTTTTAAGTGCAATATTAACAAATTCTTATTGAGCCATCCACCTAAATAATGAAATTTTTACCATTTAAGCTACTGTTTCCAATCCTCTCAAGGTTTTGTTCATCGCCAACTGACAATCTCGTTAAACCTTATCCTTGAATGGCCTTCAGACCTTGATAAGTCGTGACATTAGAAAAAAAAAAGAGAAAAAAATTCTAATTCACATTACATTTCCATCAGACTAAAAGTCAAACGAAACTTACATGTACAGGATTTCATTCCAAGAACATCCTGAAGAGTTCCTTCAGTCTTTGACAGAATATGGATACCCACGAAAGGGTGCCTGCGCATGAAATTTTTGTGACAGGAGGTGCGCAATCTCCAATCACACCTCTCCTGAGTCGACATTGTTAAATACCAGTGGTAAGTGAGGTGTATGTATAGGACGACTGAAAACAAATACCGAGATAAGCGGAGAGAACATACAGCACCAAGAATTCCCAAATAGTCACCCATCTGGTACTAACCAGGCTCAACGTTGCTTAACTGCGGTGATCTGACAAGAGTGGTGTGTCAACGCGATTATATCGTATATAACATCCCGACTGTGAAACAAACCACTACGAGGCTGCTTCTCAACTGAATACAGCATGATCGTCTTCAAGTCTAATGTAAACAAACACTCGAGATTGTCAAGAACTTTTGTAACCTTTATGATAACACTGAAACAGAAGCTGTTAGTATAATTGCAAGAGTTAGGAGTTCAGAGAAATTCTGTTATTACTAATCAGCAGAGCATTTTCACTGTTAAGAGTTTACTAAGCATATGTAAGCAGCGTGTTGCTGTATGGAACTGAAATCTGACCAGTGAGGATTGAGGACATGCATTGCATGAAGAGAAAGTATATAAAAAGGATACAATGGATGTGTAATGCAAGTCTTAGAGACAGATTTAGTTCTGATGACTTCAAAGGAAAGAGTGAATCTTCACGGTATAAAAGAATGGATGAGAGTTCTTGGATTGCTAAATGCACAACAGTTGAGCTAAAAGATTCAGTCTACAGGGAAGTGATAAGAATGCATTTGAGAGAAAGAGGAATAAAAGGACCTGGCCAGAGATAGTAAGTTTGGAAGTTAATTTCTTAAGGCCATCCAACACATGTCAGAATATAAAACGGACGGTAAACTGAGTATGCCGAATAAGGTATATGAAAAAATTTCCATGGCGAACATTGGTGACCATTTAACATAAAAAAGCTTTCAAAATACTTGGGTATTGTTATAGTATAAAAGAAATTGAGTTTCAGTTTTGCTGCGACATAAACACTCGAATGTAACAGTAACTTTTGGATGTGTATATACAGAGAACGAACATTTTTTTGAAAAGGAGGTGTTTCTCGTGAAGTATCCAAAAATATTTTCTATCATTCTAGACTTTATACAGGATGTCAAAAAGTCACTGAAGGGTTGAAAATCTTTGTCATTTTACGATTAATGATTATTTTTTTCTCTATTTCAGATATTTTACAGACAATATTTTGGAAATTACAGCTAAGTATAGCATTGAACAACGTAGGCAAGTTGTGAAATTGTTTTACTAAAATTTATGCTTTTTAAAAAAATCTTTTGTTTAATCGTTCGGGTTTATCACATTGCAACAAATTTATATGTAAAACGCAGTTTTTATTTTTTAATACTAATGAATCTCCGCTTATCAACGCTCAAAAGCCACTCAAGGATAAAAGCTGATGGGTCTATTACATGGACAGTGAGATAAATACCTTGACGCTTGGAAACGATGGGTAGAATTTGATTATTTAACAGGACGGCTTAACAAAAATTTGTTAACATTGAATTTGAAAACAACCATGTTGTAGTCAGCTGGGAAGCAGCCTTGCGGTATTATCTTCTACAGACGAGTAGTTCTTACAAATAAATTCTGCTCATAGAAGTTCCGTTTAGCTTCGCATATACTCAAAGAAAGGAAAAAGATATTTGCAGAGATTTTAGCTAAACGAGTTTTTGCTGTGAATGTTTCATGAGTGGGGGGCACAAATTGGAGCTGAGCCGAACACCTACCACGGAAATCTACATTAGTTTATTTCAATGCATTTTCAGTGTGAACTGCTGCGGCCGAGTCATGCAATATTTTGATTGCTTTGTAATCTGAAAAAGAAAGGTCAGTGGTTTATTCACCTGCTACGAAGAGAATGTTGTATACTGAGTGAAAAGCCATTGTTATTAATAATGTGGGAAGATTTTTTTTTGTTCTTTGTATTGACAATACTGTTGAGATATGAGATTTCTAAGTATAGACACAGCGTCTGTCCTCATAAAAGCAAAGCGCTTAACTTACATCAATAGACCAAAGAAACAAAGGTTTTCTATGTTTTTTGGTCAGAAACATTGATAAAAGAGTTTATTTAGTACAATTTACAGTGCGATCGGCTGTTCTGGTCCGTCCTTTAGCAAACGGTGTTGTTTGGTACGTGACCTAACGACGGACGTCGATTTCTTGTGGACCGAAGAGAAACAGACAACCATGTCCACTCAAACAATACCAACGATATCCGGAAACACGAATTTCTCCGTCACCGACAGAGAACAGAAAATATAACATTAGTACAAGGTGCCCAAAAAGTCACTGAAGGGTTTTGAACTTAAATAGATTCTTTATTTTTCATGATATCTTTCTGTAATTTTAACACAATCCGACTAAGACATTCGGGAGGGGGGAATAGAAAATTAAAACAATTTTTATTTATAAAAAATAATGTCTTAAATGTTGCCCATTTTCAGCTTCGCATATTTGCGCTCTTTCCGCAACATTATTCATGACAGATTGCAGAATCTCTGGATTGCGATTTTACTTATTTCGTTCCTCATGTTTTCCTTCGATTCTTGCAGGATTTAGGGTTTGTTAGCATAGACTATTTCTTTAAGATATCTCCACAAGAAAAAGTCGGGGCTAGTCAAGTCTAGAAGTTGAAAATGGGCAACATTTAAAAGACCTTATTTTTCATAGTTTGAATTTTTCATTTTTTTAAAAAGATTTCCCAATGTCTTTAATCGGTTTAAAATTACAGAAAGATGTCATAAAGAATCTATTTAAGTTCAAAACCCTTCAGTGAATTTTTGGGCACCCTGTATTAGGACACTTATTACTACACTTTGCTTTTTATACTTTTAGCTAGGAGTAAAACGTAGTATCTAATCTGATACGAAAAAAAATGGCTGCAAAAGTAAGACATGTTTACAATTAAAAAAGAAATTATTTCGTCTGACGCTTGTCACTCCCCCACTTGAAATCTAGGGTAACATACTCATCGAACTTCTGTAACACACACACAAGCAAAATTTTAAAAAAAATTAACGGTTTAAAGACAAAACAAGTATAGAATCACTTTCAATAAATAAACATTTGTTTCTTAAAATTAAACTAGATATTTCGATTCATAACAGAATCTTCATCAAGAAATAGGTTTTTCTTCGTTTTTTATGTACCATGGTTAAAATTCTGTTCTGAATCGAAGTATCGAATTTGATTTTAATAAATAAATGTTTATTTATTGAATGAGATTCTGCACTTGTTAGGCTTGTGCAGGGTGTCACGATTAACACCAGTCGATAGATTCGAACCCGGTAATACGAGCCATCTATGGCTCGATTAGCAAAGACCGTATCCCATCGGCTACCATTAACTGCTAGAAATAACATTGAATTTAAATATTTTATTTTTAAATGTTTTTAACGTCAGTCACAGTGATGTAATCGTTATACAATGATCTACACACACACACACACACACACACACACACACACACTAGTAGTTCAGCCCGGCTTTGCTCGGCCCTATGTACTGTTCATAACTTTATATGCATATGTATATATACATATATTAAAAAGTTTGACTCCTGTCCAGATAACCTACATCTAAAATTTCAAGTGTTTAGACCCAAAATTGGCGGAGGAATCTGGTAAAGTTTTCAAAAGGTCAAATCGTTGATCTTTAACCCCTTGACAGCTAAATTTCTGGCCGCAACCGATTAAAAAGATTTTCCTAAATCTCAATACCCCTTAATGTCAAATCTTGAATCTAGACTGAAAATCGATTTGAAATAATTTGGTAGGGAAATGCACACACACACACACACACACACACACACACACACACACACACACACACACACACACACACTAAATTTAATCATAATGAATAAAAAAAAATGATAAAAAGTAAAAAGGCTAGCTGACCGGTTTAATTTCTCTCTCATCAGAGCTAATTCGGTCAGCTGGCTTTTTTACTTTTTATTTTATTTTTTTTTATTCATTATGATTAAAAAAATTGGTCTTTATTTAGCGATTATGAAATTCTTTACCCCTCAAAAGATTTTCAAATACACACACACATATATGTGCGTGTGTGTGCACATATAGACACACATATACACAAACGTATATACACACACATGCATTCATACACATACGTATAGATATATCTCTTCTCTTCTTCTCTATCTTCTCTTCTTCTATCTATATAAATAAAATGAACTCATTTTTTCCCGTCGGATTTTGACATTAATAGGATTAAAAATCAAGATATTTCATGCAAATATAATATGCACAAACGGCAGAACAATATCTGAGGTGTGTTATAGGCTTATTATTTCTCAAATTCCTCGATAATCTTAGATTTCTATACTTTTTCTGCTGAGAAGTCACGGCCAAAATCGGTTAAGATCAATGGAAGTGGTAAAATATTTTCTCTCTAATAAATTCCTCCTCCCCCTGCCACCACTTAACACCGTTTGGGGATCGTTCACAATGAACAGTTGAGAAGAGAACACCGGTTTGGCTTCGTAGTTCTTTCATGTGAAGTTATTTAAAATCACTAAACTAAGCTGCAGTGCTCTGTGGCGTAGTGGTTAGCGTGCTGGACAATTCACATTATATTTTCACGTTCGCGCTGACCTACCCTAGTAGTTTTTTTTTTTTTTTTTTTCCTAAACAACTTGAATGGACTTTTCTTGGTGGCCGAACTGTTAACGTTGCAGATGGTTTTTTTTTTTTTTCACACTTTATTTTCCTACTTTTACTCATGACTCCGAGTTTGATCCTTCCTACTTACTTACCATAACATTTTTTAAAACTCCCCCCCCGTCCCAGGAACAAACACTCGGGCAACGCCGGGTACCCCCGCTAGTATATATATATTATATAGACTTGAAAAAAATTTAAAAACTATCTCGCAAATATACTCGATGAACCAAATGCAAGAGAGATTAAAACAATTGCATTTAAAGAGACGGTCAGAATCTTAAAAAGATCGCTTGGTTTGAATATACAGGTTGACCAAAAAAAACGGGCCCCGTGTACACTTTATGTGATATCTCCTTTATTTATTCACCGATTGCCCTTATTTTACAGGACATGGCAGAATCAACGACCGTGAATACACCAAGACCCCAGTGGGAGCTGGGACAAAGAATACACTGTGTTAAATTTTACTGCAAAACAGGCTCGTTTAAGAAAACCCAGGACAGTTTCATACGTCAGTTCGAATGTGAAAAAGCTCCATCCAAAAGCAGAATTCAGAACTGGGTGGACCACTTTGAGAAGTATGGGACCATGGAGAACATCAACGCTGTAAGAGAGAACCGTCCAAGCCACTCGGGACGTCCCAAGAAGCGAACAGCCGAGCTGGTCGAAAGAGTGAGAGAGTCTTTCCAGCAGAGTCCGAAACGCTCTGTGCGTAAGTGAAGTCAGTCCCTTCGTATGTCCCGTGAGACTTGCAGGAGAGTGCTGATGAACGATATCAGGGCTTACCCATACAGAATACAGACGCTGCAGACCCTTACAGCCTCAGACAAGAAGCAGAGGAGGGCTATGGCAGTCAAGATGCTCGAGAAGATCGAAGAGACACCAAGTTTCCTTAACCTCCTTTGGACCTCAGATGAAGCCCCCTTCCATCTTGATGGAAAGGCGAACTCCAAGACAAATGTCTTCTGGCGGTCCTCCAGACCCAATGAAGTAGCCACCAAGCCCCTGCAGTCTCCTAAGTGCACGGTGTGGACTGCAATCTCAGCCAGAGGCATCATCGGACCAATCTTCATCGAAGAATCTGGTGCAGCAGTGACAGTCACCAAGGAGCGGTATGTGGAGGTCCTCAAAAACTTCAAGAGTGAGCTCTAGACTATCTACCCGTCGCTCATGAGCAAGTTCTGGTTTCAGCAGGACGGAGCAAGTTCTCACACCTGTCCCGAGATTGGCTGAAAGAGAACTTTGGAGGCCGAGTGATCAGTCTCAAGACTGATTTTGAGCGGGCACCCCATAGCCTGGACCTAAGCCCCCCGGATTTTTTTCTTTGGGGCTATCTTAAGGACAGAGTCTACGCAGGGAACCCCAGAACCATCATGGAACTCAAGGAAGCCATCAGGGAGGAGATGAGAGCCATTACCAATTCGGTCTGTAAGAACGTCAAGGACAACTTCGTGCTGCGCCTCAAGAAATGCATGGAACTAAATGGAGACCATCTAGAACATATGCTGTAGAACGGAGAAAAAAAGGCCAAAGACTCTAGTGTTTTGATGTGGTGTTTTGAATATAATAAACTAGTTATGACCAAAGTTTCATTTCGTTCGGACAAAACACTTAGAAACGGGGCCTAATTATAGTTGGGCCCGTTTTTTGGGTCACCCTGTATAAGATAACAGGTGTATGCTCCATCCCCAACTTGAACAAAATAAGAAAATTGGAAAAAAGAGAATACACACACACACAATATATATATATATATATATATTATTATTATTATTATTACATATAAAATGCAAATTATCTGAAGTATCCGTTTATGTTTAGTTAAATTTTCCTGAACTTTTAAGTTCAGATAATAAAAGTTATCCAGTCGTTGGGGATTGGTTTAAAAAAAAACAAAAAAACTCACCCAAACTTTCCCATTAGCGACTGAGGTCGGGGTAATATTTATTTCCTATTTTTTATTTACTATCAATTTAAACCATAAAGTACATTTGCAGAATAAAATAAATTGCATTGAGAGGAAGAGGGGTAGGAGGTATGGTGAGAGAGATGGAGGGGGGAGGATCTACTGATTTTGAGTATTATATCCTTAATCAGGTCTTCCATTCCCTCATATAAGAACTCGTAACGCCAATCGTAAAAGAAATTTGCCCCCTTTACTCCGCAACAGGAACCACCCTTTCACACAAAATGTCACCGAAAACCAACAAATATAGGTTCGCCTGTGTAACCTTTATCTCACTTGCCTTTAAGAGGTAATCACTGGAAATTGTAACATTAACGGTATGAAAACGATGAAATTACTGACAATTTTAGCAATTGATCCTTCAATAGTTATTTTTTATAAGGTTCCATTTTAGCGAACAGAGCCAATCTTATTTCTATTATAATAAAAAACCAAAAGATAAATTCTCATTCCATACAATGGAAAATATGTTTATTACAGTATTTTACACAATATCGGATAATAGACGTACAAGTAACCCGTTGGGTCACATCTACCACCAAGTTTATTAAAAAATTCATAAGATGTGAAACCCCTGTAAAAATTAGGTGCTTGTGTAGGTTAGTAATTTTTTTTAAACAGACGCATTTTAGACGAAAACATTACGTACTTATGTGTCATGGTGGAATTAGTATAAATTCCAAATATTACGAGAAATGATTCAGTAGAAAAATAAATAAAAACAAAATTTATTGAATTATCGAGTTTTATCGTATGTTTTAACGTGGAAGGCTTGTTGGACGAATTCAGTATGACAAACGGACTTATTTTCCTTGATAGAAATTGAATTAAATTAACAGTCCGCCATTTTAAAACCGAATGTAATTGTGGATGATTGTTTTTGTTAAAAATACGTCTAGCAAATATTCTACTCGATCATTTGTCGTAAGTTTTGGAATTTATACTAATTTCTATATGACATGTAAATACGTAATGTTTTCACTTGAAATGCGTTGGTTTAAAAGATCACCAATGTAAACAAACGCCAAAACTTTGATGCACTTCCAATGTGCGATTTACTGAGAGATTTACAGTCCGATACGTGATCTAACCGTTAACTACTCATTAACTACCCATTATTGGTCCCCTGACAGAAGGCGGGTGAACCTGTAAATTCATCCTTGTCTGTTCGTCCGTTCGTCTGTCCGCACTTTTCTCAATAACTACGCCTTGAAATTTTTTGAAATTTTGCACAAACATTAAACATGATATGAGTACAAAAAATTAACAGAACGGATTTTCCGGGAAAACTCCGGTTGCCCCTCTAGGGTACCTTTCAGGTTAAAATGGCTAAAATTGATACTATTGTGCTTATAAAAAAAAAATTATGCCTTTGAGTTTTATAAAACTTTCTGAAAAGTTGTAACTAACTGATTTCTATATAATTTTGTTTGTCTATACTTACGTGTTAGCTCGTGCGGAAGTTACAATAGTATAGGATTAGCTCAACAGGCTATACCGTCGGATGAAAGAAACATTCACTTCAGACCTAAATCATGGTAGAACAAGGATATAGTCTATGGTAATCATGTAGGACCACTCATGACGGAAGACTGCTGTAGAACCTGAATTGGCTAATGGGCCCTGCTAACGTCATGGGGAGCAGCATGACAGTTATGTGCCTTAGCAGAAGAACTAAAGAATCAATCAATGGCAGGGCACAAAAACGCTGAGCGGAAGAATCATTAAGAGATCAACGGTCATGTTCAACTAGTCTAATTGAGAAACTACTGCGATTCGCCTGTAGACGTAGCTCACACAGGTGATATTATCCGAGCTGTCGAAAGATTCAATATGACTCTAAATCAAACCAGAATTCCATACCGCATCGACTGCCACACGGATAACCAAGCGTCGCTACTTAGTGTACCGGCACTGGCCACAGCTATTGACAATTTTACTACAGCACCAAAACCTAGGCTAGTAAAATGTAGACATACCATCAAAATATCCACCTTTAATGTATGGACACTTCAACCCACATCTCAAATATCAGAACTTGTTGCTTCATCCAAAGAACATGATATCGATATTGTGTGTATTCAAGAGCACCGTCTCTTCCACAACGACATGGACATAAAGTAACATAAAATTGGTAACAGCTGAACACTAGTATCAGCGTCAGCATGGAAAAATTTGACAAATAGTGCCATTGGGGGAGTAGGACTTCTGCTTAGCCCTCGAGCATTGAAATCATTGAAAAGTGCTGAGAAGATAACATAAAGGATAATTCTTGCTACCTTCAGTGGTAATCCTGCTACTACTGTTATTTGTTGCTACAGCCCTACCAACGTCAGTGACAAGCAAGAGATCTTGAATTTCTACGATGAACTCTCAGCAATAATGCGCTCAATCCCCAAACATAATTTATTGGTTATCGGAGGTGACATGAATGCACATATAGGATGGGAAGACAACAAACATAAGTTCTCTTTCCTTGATGGAACAAACTGAAATGGAGAGTATCTATTAACTTTTCTCCTTGAAAACAACCTACAATGCATGAATACCCGTTTTCAGAAAAGACCCGGTAAGCTCTGGATCCATCAATCCCCAAATGGAGACAAGGCACAACCGGACTATCTTTTTATGAATAAGAAGTGGATCAATAGCTGTCATAACTGTGAAGCTTATAGCAGTTTCTATGGTGTGTCTACTGATCATAGGATTGTAACCTCTAAGTTACAGTTAAGTCTACGAGTGAACAAAACTAAAAAATCATCTAGACAGCCCTACAACTGGTCAACGTTTCACGCTCCCATATTTTTATTGTCATCAAAACGGAATCGATTGATTGCCTGCTTTAATTGAGGACCCATCACAATGCACCTGGAGAAAACTTCACATGCCTCTCGCAGTGCCTAAGCCCACAATATATTGTAATCTACATTGCACTGTAGAGAACCTACTGCTGATTTTATAAATTTTTGTATATATAATGGCTTGCATTAAAGTTTTAATATATGGCATAATCACGTTGACACACCGGTTCCCGCTGGATCACCGATGTTAAGCAACGTTGAACTTGGTCAGTACTAAATGGGTGACCATTTAGGAAATTCCAGGTGCTGTATGTGCTCTGCTTATCTCGGCATTGTTTCCAGTCGTCTTGGACTTCTCCTTGTCACTTGACTCAAACAGTGCCGATTCAGGAGAGGTTGGAGATTTCACAACCCTTGCCTCACAATTACACGTGCAGCTGTCTATAGAGAGAGTATACTTTGTCTTTCGAGACTGAACAGAGACATCGAAAGTTTAAAATGCAAAAGTCAAGTATCATGGTTCAATTGTGCTCTAAACAGAAACATTCACTTCGAACGCGCCCTTGTCATATCAAAGAACCTACTGTTGATTTTATATGTTGGGCCTTTCGGCGTATGTGGTAATAAAAGTTCTCAAACGCATTTGCGATGTCAGGCTGTGTAAGGTGCTAACTTTGGTCAAAATCGCATGTTCCTTCTCTTATTTTATCATTTTGATTATTGATTATTTAATACTTATCGAAGACATTCCGACACAAAACCCATCCAAGAACACTGCCAGGCACATAAAGTACCTTTGTGTGAAATTTCATAAAAATTGACCCAGCTGTTTTCGAGTTCATAGGGAACAAACTCACAGACACACAAAGTCTCCTTTATATAATAGCAGAGATGTTTAAAGGTCAATAATAATTCATGTAATTTTCATTTGTTTTTTTTTTTTAGTAGGTCACATGCCACCAATACTAAATCGGTAGAGCAAATATTGGAAGGGCTTCACAAAGTCTTACATAACTAAGATAAATGCTTTAACTGTTAGATTATTTTATAATACCGAAGTAATGCGTTGTACTATTTTGTTATCTAATTTACATATGTGCTTACGGTGTGTACGAACTTACAATGTAAATTAGCTGGAAATAAAGCTAAAAAATATTTGGACCACTTGCTGAACGGACCCTATGCCAAAGCAAGTCAAGACCGTTAAAAAAAAAGAAACTCGCACTAAAAATAGCTTTGCTTATGATTTTACTAACAACCTAACCATATCTCAATGAACATATTTTATATTTTCATTTCTTTTCATCATTATATAGTGTATTATTAAGCTGATTTGTTGCTGATGCTATTGTTTGTATGGATAATATTACTAAACAAGCGATTTCTTAGTCCACAGGGTTGGAAAAAATACAACAAAGCGAAAAATGAAACTTGCATTTTTACTTAGTGGTAATTTTTACTTATATCCAGCCTCGCGAACTAAATGGATTGTTTGGTAATATTGTCCATCTAAATAATAGCATCAATAGAAAAGGAGATTTATATATTATACCAAATAAATAGTTATTATTCAAAGACATGTTTCATGTTCACTAATACTCATCAGTATTGTTTATATAACTGTCTCACCGACCGAGCAACTTGGATACTGGACCTGAATAACTAATCCAACATTCTTAACCATTTGATGACTGTGACAGTGATCTTTTAAATTTGAGAGACATAAACCGTATATTTTATTTACGAATATAGGAAGTCTCTGGAAGTGTTCAAGTTACCAAGACAGATTACTTGCAATATGGCTTTTTCATATTTCTCAGTGTTGGACTTGAACGGAACTAACTTACATCCACAGTTGTAAGTTGTGTTCAAATTTAGCGAATCCTTACCGTGTTTATATAAGAGTGTTTCAAAAATAAACATACGTTTAATAGGTATAAAGCTTTGTATTTATACAAACACTATTTCGCTACACATACATACATACATACATACATACATACATACATATACATAGACATATATACACATATAGGGTTTAGATTATTTACTAGACACCACTCTCGAGTAGCTGCTCTCGTTTTATAAAAAAAATTTGTCAAAACCCCTTGGCACAAGGATACTTCTTCCGACAAGTAAAACATTAATAAAATATCTAAATTATAATATTTAAAGGCCAAATAAAATCCTCTCGCCACGACTATTCACTGGCTTATACGAGGAATGGTGCACATTCTCGAAGTGATGTTACTGCAAGTAGCAGCAATTAGCTCGATACTCCAGACAAGATGAATTCTTGACTCCGAAAAACCAAGAGACCACAAGAAAGATATATAATAACTAGGGATAGGACAACAGCATATTCTTTTCATTGCTTTGACTCTCGAGTGTATATCCGTTAATATCTTATATGCTTTTATATAGAATGATGTGGTTCTCGGTTGATTAACTGTGTCTAACTGTGCCGGATTATTACTCGAAAGTCAAAATAATAAAAAGAATATTCTGTTGGCATAGCACTAATAATAACATATTAAACTGGTCAATTAGAGCGAGTAAAATTAATGTTTAATCAAAACAAATAAAATATTTCCTGATCAATATTTTGCTGAACCTATACTTTCTCTAAACCTGGCATCTTTTACATACCAGTCTTTTTGGATGTTTCTTTTCTAAGCGGGAAAAGCTTTTGTTTTGAAATATCAAAATATTTTCCACCATCCCGCATTCTGTTAGCAGAAGTTAAAAATACTAAAACAATATGTGAATGATTTATTTGAAAATAAAGTTTTAGAATGAAATTATCGCATGTATTGTCTTCGATTATTTAATTTTAATTAATCTCTTCCACATTTCCGCTTTTTTCACATTGCATACAGATATATATATATATATATATATATATATATATATATATATACTAGCAGTTCAGCCCAGTTTTGCTCGGGCCCTATGTACTGTTCATAACTTTATGTGCATATGTATATATTAAAAAGTGTGAACATGTACAGTAATGCCTTTATATATAATATGCTTCCTTAACTACCATAGAGAAAATTTGGTAGAGACCGCAGACGTAAATTTTTTTTTTTAAATTTGACCCCAATTTTGAGTCCTTAACATTTGTTTTGGGCTCAAATTAAATTAAAATGTTTGACCCATGTCCAAGTAGCCTACATCTAAAATTTTGTTTAAACCCAAAATTGGTGGAGGAGTTGGGTAGAGTCTGCAAAGGTCAACTCTGTAAACTTTGACCTCTTGGCAGCCAAATTTTCGCTCCCAAACTGATTAAAAAGCTTGCTGCATGTCTGAATAACCTTTATGTAAAATTTCAAATGTTTAGATCCAAAATTGGATGAATAGTTTGCTAGAGACCGCAAAGGTAAAATACTTTGAACTTTCACACCTTGGAAACCAAATTTTCAGCAAAAATAAAAAAATAAATAAAAAAATAATAATAATAATAAATAAAAATAAAACGATTAAAACGCTTGCCCTATGTCTGAATACACTTTATATAAAATTTCAAATGTTTAGACCAAAAATTGGCAGAGTAATTTGGTAGAAACCGCAGAGGTCAATTTTTTAAAACTTTGACCCCAAGTTTGACCCCATAACATTTGTTTTGGGCTCAAATCAAATTATCAAGTTAGATCCATGTCCAAGGAACCGATACCTAAAATTTTACGTGTTAGACCCAAAATTGGCGGAGGAGTTCTCAAAGGTCAAATCGTCGAACTTTGACCTCATTAACAGCCAAATTTCTGTCCGAAAACTGATTACAAAGATTTTTCCAAGCTTCAATACCCCTTATGTCGAATATTGAGTCTGTAGAACGAAAATTGACAGAGTTATTTGGTAGGGAAATGTACACACACAGACACACAAACATTTTCACATTATATATATATATATATATATATTATATATATATATATATATATATGTATGTGTGTGTGTGTGTGTGTGTGTGTGTGTATACATACACACACTTTATGGTATACTGACTTGAAAATTTATATATAGGAGATTTGGTCCTGTGAAACAAACTCGATTTTGGTTTTGGTTGGTAAAAATAGCTGCCAAGAGGCCAAGATTATAAAATAAATTTGAACTTGGCAAGCGTAAGTCGACCTCAAGTGCTGCTCTTTGCATGCGCAAAAGTATATTTATATGTTAATGTGGATTAATTTTTTAAGTTCTGATATCCATGTGTTGTCAGTGCAAACGGTAAGGGATGAAATGTTTGGGGTTCAATTCTAGTTGATAGCACACAAGTAATACATAGTTTATATAGTCCTAAACTTTTGTAATCAATACTATATATTGGGTACAATATAATAATCAGTAGAGTATTGGATCTATAATAATTAATATGAAATCTGCATTAATTAAAATATCATATTTAAGCGTATTTTACAACTGGCCACTACTGTATATCGGGTACAATATAATAATCAATAGAGAATTGGCGCTATAATAATTAATATGAAATCTTCATAATTAAAATACGAGAATCGTACTTTATGATCGGGCAACGCTTCTCAGCTGGCTAGTGTGTGTGTGTGTGTGTGTATATATATATATATATATATATATATATATATATATATATATCGATGCCTTCATCCTGTCTCAAGAGACAATGGACACCCCTGTAAGAGTAACCGCGCATATAATTGTGAGGCAAAGGTTGCACAATCTCCAGCACACACCTAACCTAAATCGGCAGTGCTTGGGTCCAGTTGCAAGGAGTTGACCAAGACTGAATGGAATCAATGCAGAGATAAGCGGAGAGCACATACAGCACCTAGAATTCCCAAATGGTCACCTGTTTTAGTACTAACCAGGCTCAACGTTGCTTGAATTCAGTGATCTGCCAGGAACCAGTATATCAATGTAATTAGCATATATAACTTCGCAGTTTTAGTGAGCACTAATAATTATTACAAACTGAGTGTCCGGCGTTGCCCGGGTGTTTGGAGGTGCGTGTTGAGCAAAAAAAGTGGTAATAGGCAGGAAGGCTCGAACCCATGAATGTGGAGAGAGGTGTAAAATTTTTTTTTTTAAACGGTAGTAGTATGGGGAGGGAATCAAAACAACAGTAGGCAGACAGGGCGAAAGAACCAGGGCAAAAGAGGTGTTAAAAAAAAGTGGTAGTAGGCAGGCAGGCAGGCTCGAACCCGTAACGCAAAGGCAGAAAAGAAAATGAAAGAAAATCTGACGTCTTAGCCGATGTCTCCATGACGCGACCGGAAGGTAAGAACGTTGAGATTAACCGAAGTCAATCCCCAACGGTGATAATGACTTGCTATATGTCGGCGAAAAAAAATCGACCCCTCCTCGTACAAAACGGCCGAGTTTAGGGTGAAGGAATTAATGTTTTTGGCCAATTTTTTGATATTTGTCGTCCGAGATGACGAGCTTCAAAATGATGTCGATCTTATCAGGGTCCGTCGCCTCTGTACATACATACATACATACATACATACATACATACATACATACATACATACATACATTCAAACAGATAGGTGAGATTTATACTATAGAAGAAGATGAGCCGATTTTATTCAAGTAACAATATACATTCCGGTTTATTACCACACAAAACGCGGTGAGAGTTATTCAAAATTAGAACAGCAAACGAGTGTTAAGTCGTGTGCGCTTCTCTTCCCGCCCGACTCGCATTATTACGCACGTAACTATCTGGTAACAATGAGTCGTGTACACAAATCGACTCTGTACAAGTCTCTGTACAAACACACAAAGCCGGTCCGTGAAATGTACACAAAACAGTCTTTAGTAGGAATACAATTTAATATGTTGGGTTACTCGTTTCAAAATTCTTGTTATTGGACATAAGCCGGAAGTCGAACGACCGTCTGATTCCTGACATTCAGCTGTACAAAGATGCGACGGCCGTTCGAAGAGCGGCGTTTATAACAGATCCATATGGCGGCGGGGGGGGGGGGAGGAGTGTTTAACAGACACACTGTGAGGAAAGGGAGGGAGTTAACAAATCTCGCATGACTGACAACTTACAGTTTCCTTTCATTCGCTAACAGGCCTGGGTCATTTCCGGCTTGTGTCGATCAGAATTACCAAAAAGATGGCGATGATGCCCCTTCCCAACCTGAAACATTTTTCTTTATCCAGACCCCCCCCCTTTTCAGAAAACAAAAAAACAAAAAACAAAATACAAAAACAAACCAGTCTTACAAATCTCGCACGGAAACATTCAGTAGAAACTCCTTGATAATTTAGTAGCAATAAATAAATAAATAAATAAATAAATAAATAAATAATAGCAAGCAAAAAACAAACACTAGTCGTTACTCTTTAAATGTTTTTTTTACTTCATGTTTTTTATAATACGGTGAATCGGGATGGGAGGGTTAAAACTAATTCATGTGTTCCGTTAATGTTAAATTCAGACGAAAGTACAAGTACGGAATTCAACCGAATTAAAAACAACAGCAAAATATTTTTATAATTTACTCGTCACGGAATGAAAATTCTATATTCCAAAGGTTACGTAAAACCAAGAAAATTCAAATTGAGTTAGCGATAACGCTGTCTTGATCTGCCATATTTAATAATTCGAATTGAGCTGTCTCGTAATGAAACGAGACAGCTCAATTCAAATTACCAAGATCAAAAACAGCCTTGTAATGGCTACAATTTACTATTAAAATCGCTAAAATGTGTAAATTATAGCTACTTGATCAATTTACGTGATTGTTTTTACCATAACAGAAAAGTCTGAAATAAATGATGTTCGGCACTATTTTAAAGCATATTGTATATTTAATGTTTTATAAAAGAAATCGTGAAACAGTTTAATAGCAATAATAAAAAATGCTATCGTTAGATGACCATTAAAGCACACGGTTACCTTTACGATTACTGTTACAATGACACTTCCGGTTGCCCCTTCATATGTTAAGAATATATTTTTTCTAAATAATAACGTTATTATTTAGAAAAGTCCTTCTTAACATGGGGACAGCGGGAGGAACTTCCATTACCTATTCTGTACTTTAATCTCACAATTTAATAAACACAATATACTGAAAAAAAAAATCAATTAAAGACGAAGGAGCAACCGGAAGTGAAGTTGAAACAATAATCGTAAAGATAACTGAGACCATTTATCAAGATGGCTGCGCCTCGTTTACTTATATTTTTGTCGAATATTTTTTTGTCTCTAAATGCAAGTAGATGTAAGGAGGGAGAGAGGAAGGAACTAAACTAAAACTAAAATGAAAAGACCCCCCTCGAGGAATGTTGGTTACATAACCTATTGGTAAATATAATCGAAAAATAACGAACAATGTGTCTAACAGTCAAGAAATAAGTAAATAATTACAGTAAGTAATTTCATTTTTTAATTTAATTTTATTTTAAATTTTTAACATATTAAGTACCTTGAATATTCGGATCTTGACATCAGTGGTATTTAAACAGTGTATCAATATTAGGTTTAACGTCAATTTTACATGCGTGCATGTGTAGGACAACTTTTAGAAATCGACTTCCAAACCAACCTATCATTCATCCATCTTTCTTGTATCCTCTACTGTTTTCCTTGTCCATCCCAGGCCAACTACCCTGCTATCTAACTGCTCTACATTTAATAATTCAAGAACTCTGGTCCATTCTTTCAGCATATCCACACGAGTGAAATCTCGTTTTCTGCATACATCTCTCCAAAACTATCCAGGTTTAATCTTCTTCTTATGGCATCTAAGATCTATGTCTGTTTTTAAGACTCGCATTAGACATCCATAGTATCATTCTCGTATAACTTCTCACTATGCAACGGATTCCCTTAATGTCCACGGGTCAGATCTCACTTTCATACGGCAGTACACCTGCTTGACGTGGTCTCATAAAATGGTCAAACCATGACATTCTTCTTGTTACTATAAAACCACACAACATCGTATTGCTCCAGTGTACTTGTAGAAGTTTCTCTTCAAGACTGTAAAAGAAACCAGAGTTAATTCCCTTGTAATTTTGCTGTTGCCTTAGAGGTCGGAAATGAAGACAAACACAGTGTATCAAAAAGTGTATCAGCAAAATATGTTAGAGAAGTACACGCCAGGATTCTGGGGCTATAACTGCAATACATCATTGCCACGACCCCCCCGCCCCTCCCACACTGTTTAGATGTAACTGTATTTTTTGTCTCTGGATAAATCCATTATTCCTGAAATGGGTAGATCAGCTTATCCCATGACATTTATAAAGCAAAAAAAAAAAAAAAAAAAAAAAAAAAAAAAAGGACCAGATAAAGTACCCTATGGAAGGAAACGAAATCCAATAACATTTTTTATTCTTAACAACATGCTGCGCCAATCAGTAAGACAAACTGAAGGATCAGAATCAAAAATAGATATCAGATTAATTACTATTGATGAACTCCGAAAATCAAATAAAATCATGTTATATATTAGGTTTGAAAACTAATTCAATACGTAATTTAAAATCAGATGTCTTATGAAACGCTGAAATTTAAATACCATAGTTCGAGTTTTTTTCTTTTAAATAAGAGTAAACACAGTATGATATATATGTATATATTAGTATATATTAGTGATTAGCCGATTCCAATATTTTTCCTGATTCCGATACCATTACTGATTCCATAGGAAATTTCAGATTCCAATTCTTTATCCATCTCGAAACGTTTAACTATAGACTTGCTAGTTTTCTCGAATATCGTAATAAAAACACGTTAAATGTGCAGATATTTTCTCAAACATTAAAAAAACAAACAAAAAAAAACACTTGACGGGAGATAGGTTTTAGTTTTACTGGTAGTTTAAAATCAATAAATATTGATTATTCTATTGTTACTACAAGCAGAGTAAATAAAAATAAACAAAAGAACTGTTTTTGGCATCGGAAAATAGGCACAATTTTTTCCGATTCCAATACGCCAAAAGGTTCCGATTTTTCCGAATCCGAATTATATATATATATATATATATATATATATATATATATATATATATATATATATATATATATATATATATATATATTAAATAGCTATTCCATGTCGCCCCTCTCCCAATTTAATTTAAAAGTTCAACTAGCTTAGTGTTATACACAAGGAGATAAATAGCGCAATTAATATGCTTCATCTGATCAATGCTAAAACGCAATTTGAATAAAGCTTTTAAAGAAAACCGTTCTTTCAAAATAAATTATGAGGATTCGCTGTGTTGGGTTCGTATCTCGGGACATTTTCCTGACTTGTCCTGCGAGGTCTAAAGCACATCCTACCTGCGTGGTGGTTGAGAAACGCAGATACCGAATGCTCCACACGTCAGTCCAGGTATTGCGTCGTGGAAACGTATGCGCTGGGGAAGGTAAGAAAAGGGCGGCAAAAAAAAAAAAAAAAAGGGTGAATAATGGTGTCGCACGAAACTCTAATTTGACGCAAAAAAAAAAAAAAAATGTAAACACACAAAGCAACTAACGACATTTATGTTAACCACTTCAAGACAGACCACACAAGTTGTATAAATAGTCGGAACGTAAACTTCATAAAATAAGCTCCCTATAGATGAAGGGCGGGGGGTGCAGTATATTTCGAGGTAGAGGACAAAGATGGCGAAGGAAGTCAAGACTAAAAGGAATAATAAAACTCAAACTTCATTATTGGCAAACGCTTAATCAATCTGTGCATTTGACAATGTAAATGGTCTGCTTAATTGACAGATCAACCGATGGCAATGACCTGTGGCGTAGTGGATAAAGTACTTGGTAAAATTCAGTTGTTTGAAGTTTGAAGGTTGAAGGTTCAATCCTCAGTGCGGGCGAAACTTAAAATACAATTGCGAATTACTTAGAACTTCTACGTAGTCATGGCTGATGGAACGAGAGCATGCCACCCCCGATGTATGAAATGAAGAGTTCCGTTTGAAATTCTGTGAAGATTCCCAAGCTTGACAAGATACACCCAAAGAAGGTGAGAACAATAATTCGAAGAATACGTACAACCGACGGGCATCTATTATTATGATACAACCGAGTTTTCTGACATTGAATTACGTTAAAAAAAATAAAAACGAATAATCGAAAAGGCATTGCTTAACTTATTTATACCAAGGCGCACGCTGCGCTATACGACCGGATGCAGATTTCTGTCATATCCAGGATAGATTCTATTCTATCCATAGATGGGACTCTAGCATGTATTACGAAGTTTCTCTCTTTTCCCTAGCAACGCTCGGATCTTTATTTTATTTTAATCGAAATGAATGACTCATTGATGGAGCCTGTTGTTTTGATGAAATCTTAGGACTTTCACTTCAAATCTAAAATAGAAAACTTATATCCAATCTGTTGCTGATGTTTCTGGCAAAATAATCGCTGCAAAAAGTATCGCACTCACAATGCAATCTTCTTCCTATATAAGAGGCAGGTACGTGATAAGATGAAGTACTACTGTCACAACTGGAGAGGAGTCATTCAGAGGATTGAGAAAATACAAAATTGACTTCGTAATCTAGTGGCTGTTCTTTACGGCTCTTTTCTAACAGAAAACACGTTGCTAGTCTTTCTGTACTCTATCATTATTTTAATTTTCGACTGAGCTCCAATCTAGTTACTATCAAAGTATCTGTTCTGATGTAACACTTCAATTTTTTGTTCTCGGTTTGTGGAGAAGAAATCCTTCACGACTGAGACAATTTTTTTATATTTGTTTTCTCCACATTAAAAAAGGACCTTGGTGTCTAACTCTGCCCTCGTGTGGAGGCAACGTAAATAGGAACAATACAACTTCTTTTCTTTCCTCAATGTGTCTAGTGTCAGGCGGAATTTCCATGAACATTTCTTATAAAATACCCCCCCCCCCCGAGGAACACATTACCACATGATTGCTTTCCTGCGTATTACAACAGTCGTATTCAAACCCAATGTCAACTAATAATTACTATAAGCTGCCTACATAAATAATCAAGTCTTGTTCATCTCATTCATCGTTTTCAATTCTTTCATATTTTTCATCGTTCAACTGACAATCTATCTCATTAGCCCTTCTCCTCCTGTGGATTTTAGCCTTGATAAATGATTAGTGAAAAATACATTGGAGTAATGATAACTAAAGGATACCCCCACGGCAAAAAAATTGCAAACCAGCAGAACCAAATTTAGAAAACGATCTATAAAAATGTGTGATCGATAATGCCATTTCTTTTCCTTTGTAAAATTTTTTTTATTGAAAATCGATAAGTTAATTATGGAGCTGTTTAACTGAAGGTCGATTGGACTCCACTAGAAAATGTCACCAAGAATGGGGAAAAAAGATAATGTAAGTTAGACAAAGTAAAACACATCAATTTCTCTTATGGTACCAATCATCGACTATGCACAACAATCGAAAATAAAAGATAAAAAATCGCAAAGTGAGGGGGGGGCGACACTTCCATTCATTTGTTGCAAACTTACAAGAAAAATAAAGCAAAAATGAAATAAAAATTCGCTTTGTAAGCAAAACTTTTGCTTCGATTTCTTTTCGCTTGTCAACTGATTGGGTAAAAAATTAGTCTCGTGGTAAAAGTGTTATCGATAAGATTATATCGATCCAATATTCGTGCAAAAGCACAGATGTCTTAAAGCGACGTTTGTTTTGGGTTCTTTTTGCAATAAATCCACAGAAATCGATTTTGTTTGGGGTTCAATTGTTGTAATAAATTCTGCAGAGTTTTAAAAACATGAAATATTGACAAGCAACAACTATTGCGACACGCGTAAATTTTATACGATTGAATAAGTTTTATAAAATTTCCAATCAGACGAGTAGGAAGAGGAGACATAGTCAGGCAGCTGTGCCAAGTGACATGAACAGGAAAGTGGACAGAGACTGTTGACGATAGAGATAGGGACAAGCGGGTTAGCAAAGGAGTATTGGTAGAAATGTGTATAAGAAGTATAAATAGATAAGGAGACAGAGACACGGGTGATAAGGAGACAGAGACACGGGTGATAAGGAGACAGAGGCACGGGTGATAAGGGGACGTCGAATAGAGACATTGTGTTTTCTGCGTGCCGCTACCGGAACCGGTGGACGAAGCAAAGAAGTACCACCGATTTTTTTGTTATTCAGTATTTGTATTTTAAAACGATTTTTTAAAATAAAATGTAAAAAATCACATTGAAAAGTACACAAAAATACAAAATTAGTGCAAATGATACGTATAATTTTGTTAGTTAGGATTGCATACTATTCAATAATATCCCTTTTTATATTTTAATAATTCGCTTCAAAATACAAATATTGAATAACAAAAAAAATCGATGGAACTGTTTTGCATCGTCACCGGTTCCGGTAGCGCCACGCAGAAAATCAGGGAATATATATATATATATATATATATATATATATATATATATATATATATATATATATATATATATATATAATCAGGGAATATATATATATATATATAACCGATTTTTCAATAAGTAAGCTACGATTTAATTTTTTTTATTAAGCAATGTAAAATACAAATCTTTAGTTTTGTAATATAGCGCGTATATCGTGCGTGTGAGAAAATCAGCAGCAGTCGTAGGATAGCAACAGCGACCTTCTTAGCACATATGCAAATCAAGCAAGTGTGCACACGCTGTCACGAGAAGGAGGAGAGGTAAGGGAAATAAAAATATAGCACGTGGTCACAAAAGAAAACAATCGACCGTGTTTTGTACTCTGGGGTGGGGAGAGAGAAAATGCGCCGTGCGGTTAAAAAAGCGGAAAGATAGGCGACAACAAAGAGCATGTTCGACGCATGAGTGGTATTTTGAAACACAGTGAAGTGCGTTGTCGGAAATTACTGGAATAAATTCTGTTTGTATTCAACTAAAAAAAAAAAAAAAAAAAAAAAATGCTGAATCGCATTTTTTATGTCCTTCTTTGTTTGTTTGTCCCTGCGACGGTACTACACAACGTGTGGGTCCGAGTGGTTTATTTGCAACCTTTTCCATACTTTATCGATATAATTGGATATTATCATGAATGTAATACGCTAGGGACCAGTGCAGTACTATTGAAACATTTCGTTATTAAAAGAAACAGCATTTCTTGTATATGATCTGTTGTAATATTCAGAGTTATTTCTTTTGATCACAACTGGCTTTTACATTGGAGGACGTTTTGATCACGTGATTAGACCACTATAAGATCATAACAGAGTCGAAAATGAGGCTTTGACCTCTTTTCAACTTTCGGCTCCGACTGAATAGGGCGTATTTCTATTCACCCTTTGCAGGAAAGACACGCATGCAAAAGCTATTTTTTTTTTACGTCATGCAACACACGTTTTCATTTACTCTGATTTGAACAATATAACAATTCAACATTGCATGTGGACTAACATATTTTATAACTATCATTCATATTTCTATACATTACATTCTTGCTCTATTTTTTATATATTTTATAACGACTCGTAATCTGCGTTACTAATATACCAGCTTGCAATTATAAATAAATCTTAAATGCACATGTTAAGCAACTGTTCCTTTTTTTTTTTTTATCTTTCCTTTCCGTAGTAAAAAGAATAAACTGTCCCCAGCACGTGTGTAGCTTAAAAAAAGAAGAAAAATGTACGTTTCATTATGAACAACACAAACGGTTCAAAAATTTGAAACGAACATTACTTTGCACAATTATAGATGAACAACATTTAACTAAAAAGACAGAATTGTCGCCATTGAAACTGCAGTGAGGACACCTTGTAATGGACGTGGATGCACATCCGTGCTATTTCTTAAATCAACAGTCTATTATTGAAAAGATTTTTAATATTTCCAAAAGGACACTGAGGTGAACTAAGGCAAACGGAGTACTCTTGTTCAGCTGTAAAATAGTTTGATTTGCATTCCCAAATAAACAAGGTCAATAGTCAGCCAATAGTCCTCCTCCTTCTGAAAAGTAGATATATGAAAGATAATAGACCCTTCGCCGGCTCAGAAATCATCATCATATTCGATTCGATGCCTAGCTTACATGCTGCTCGGTAGTGGCCAGCTTTTAGAAACTGATTTCCAAACTAATCTATCTCTGACCAGGTCTTTATCCCTGTTTCTCTCAAATCATTACTTGCCACTTCCTCCCATGTTTTACTTACACTATTCCTTGCCAAATGACACCGCCACCTCGACTGTTCTTACGTTTTATAACTCAATCACTCTTATTCCTTATTATTATTTTTTATTCAATTTTCACCCCAAACAAGGCACAGTGCCATTTTGAAGCAGGGGGCTACTATCAGGGATTTGATTATCAAGGTCATTATGAAGGGAGATGAGTAGAAAGATGTTTGTTCACATTACACTTGAACTTCTGCATATCAGTACAGTTGGGAAAGCAGAATCCCGGAAGGGAGTTCCAAAAACCTGTAGTTCTGGGGAAGAAACTATTGGAGTAAAAGGCTTTCTTGCACCTAGGGATCTCTACTGTTATTCTTTTAATGTGACCAAACCAACGAAGTCACCTGTTCCATACACATCTCCCTGTACTGTTCATATTTAATCTTAAAGGTCATCAGATCTAAGCCTGTCTTTAATAATTATATTACGCATACATCCTATATAATTCTATTATAATTTCTCTTCATGCAACACATATCCTCAATCCTCAGTGGCTAGATTTCACTTCCATCCGTCACCACACTGAACGCTGATATACTTTTCCATTGATCGACAGAGGTAACGTTCTACTGGTAAGTAATGGTAGAAATTCCCTGAACTAATTCCATTCACTTAACTCTTGTTACCGTATCAGCACCTGCGCCACCCTGTGTTCCAATGACATCAGTAAAGTAACAAACCTTATGAACAACATAAATAGCCTCGCTATCAAAATAGACTTTCTAACTTCTCAACAATCTTGATTTTTATTTACTTCTTGAAAACAGGAGATAATACCTGGGAACATGGCTACCTAAGAAATAACAGATGTTAAATTTGGATCCCAGTCTGCAAAAAGGAAGGGAAAAAGAAAATGATAATTTTCAGAATGTTTAACGTATACTTCTGATGAAATAAAAACTATTAATGCCAGTTTAAGGCGAATCAGACATTTTGGCGGAAGTGAATAGTGTCCATTTCCGACAATTCTTTGTGACATTTTTATATGTAAAAGAATAACTCGAAACCATGTTGCATATTTTTTTTTGTTGCTTAGTTTTAAATATTAACAATTATTTAAATAAATGGCTCTAAAACAGTGCATCCTAGGGGGTTTCCGAAAAAATTATCTAGATATACATGTATTTTAAGTTATTATATTATATCATTTCGAACACACTGCATTTTTTGTTGTTGCGAATTTATTATTATTGTTAAAAGTTGCTGTTTTTTTTTTTAATGCATTATTTAAAAAAATATATATTTAAGAGCTAACATAGTTCACTGTATTCAAAACGGGACGATCAAGTATTTGTAATATACTGTATGTGCACCTGGACTGTATGAAGTTTGAGAACGACTGGTTTAAATGTACGGAAAGAAAGTAGGAGAGGGGGAGAAAAAGTAAGGAAGCGAGTAAGGGAGAGAGTGAGGAAGTAAGCGAGAGAGTGAGAGAGAGAGTGAGTGAGGACGGAAGATAAGGGGAAAGTAAAGGAAAGTGAGAAAGATGGAGAGGGGGAGAGAGTAAGAGAGAGGGGGAGAGAGTAAGGGGAAAGTGAGAGTGGGGAGAGAGTAAGAGAAAGTGAGAGAGGAGGAGAGTGTAAGGGAAAGTGAGAGAGGGGGAGAAAGTAAGGGAAAGTGACAGGGGAGAGAGTAAAGGAAAGTGACAGGGGAGAGAGTAAGGGAAAGTGAGAGAGGGGGAGAGTAAAGGAAAGTGAGAGAGGGGGAGAGTAAAGGAAAGTGAGAGAGGGGGAGAGTAAAGGAAAGTGAGAGAGGGGGAGAGTAAAGGAAAGTGGGAGAGGGGAGAGTAAGGGAAAGTGAGAGAGGGGGAGAGTAAGGGAAAATGAGAGAGGGGGAGATTGAAAGACAGACGGGAGAGAGTGAAAACCGTATCACTTAATGAAAGGAAATGTATTGCTGTATTTGTTTACTTCCCCTCCCCCATCCCCACCTTTTACCAACAGAGATGAATAATCACGAAACTGCTTGATTGCGCAGATTTAATGCGGGTAAATTCAAGATGGCATACGAAGTGCTTAATTACACACGCAGGCACAACTTATTAACGATTTGGAATCCTCTCGCCCCCCTCCTTCCCTTTATGAAAAAAAAAAACGTCTGGCACAAGCTCAAGTTTAAGAGGAGTCCTCATGCTGTACGTGAAAAAAGATAAACCAGACTATGTCGGTTCTTCGCTTTTTGAACGCCATGGTAATACATCTCATGTCTATCAGTCATTTGAAAAAGCATGCCAGGTGTTGGCTTAGAATAAAGATACGAAAACTAGGGTTAAGAGTTCGAACCTCTTGAGTTTGGAGCAAAGAATGAGACAAGTTGAATTGGGGTAAGGGAAACGAGGAAAGTAAAATAGAAATGCAATAGGCATGGGTGGATGGAGAAGAATGTTGACATAGGATATAAAGAAGGAAACGAGCTGGGATTAGGATTAGAGTTAGGTAGGAATTGTCGGTTCCTAATTAACCATCTTGGGTTTCCTTATTAACCACCCACCTATCTTACAAATCTGTCATATCTACTATTTCTAATTGAATTTTTAAACACCATGTTCAAATCTGAAGCTGACCCCCCCCCCACCAAAAAAAAAAAAAAAACAGCATGAGAAGCTTTCAAAGAGACCCCCACGAGAATAGCTGTATGCAGCAGCACTTTGGACATCATCTTGGTTTTACCTCTTATTTAAAGTATTATTTTCGTCAAAATTGGAAATTTTCCTTACGCAATTCGTGTCTTTCGCCAGAGTTCTTTTTCGAAGAATCCTTTAAGGATTTCGTTTTTATTTTGACACAATAAAACTTACTATGAAGACCTCAAAATTTTAAAGCAAAATTTAAAATCAAAATTTAAAATATTTTCAAATTTTCACCAGCTATGGGTAAATAGCCCCACTGCCTTATGGATGAAAACCCTGACAAAAATCTGGTTTGGAGTCCTAATTGGCAGATGGCGAAACACTGCAACATTTTTCAGACAATTCCTGCAGCTGTGTTGGCTCCGACCGCACCGGACTTTATCTGCAACACCGAGAGCGGAGGGGGGTGGGCTTGGTAACTGGGTAAATCTAAGGTTCCTCATCACCTGTCCAGGCCTGCATCCGAAGAGGCAACTCGAGCTTCAAACTTTATATCCACAGCAGATGCTGCAGTGCACCAGACTAGATGCAAAACGCCATTGTCTCATAAGACAGATTTTCATCATAGACTTGCATTTAACAGTAACAACATTTACAACATTGATTAAGTTATAAACATTTCGTTAATAATTTAGATTAATCGGACGACTATTCCCATTTTAGTTACTATATACACAACGTTTCGCCCGATGTAACCTCCGACCGTCATCAAGGTCCATTAGTTCGTTCTCGGAAACCCTATGGTCGAACTCTAGAATCGGAATTTGGAAGTGAACCCTTTACTGAATCAACAAAGATCGATTGGCTTTATTTCACTTCATTGCTACTACAGGACGAAAGTATTAATTGTTAGGCTATTCTTAATTATCATCGCCTGTAGTAAGAATTGAACCTTCGATCTCTAAAAGACTGCCACTTAGAACTGATAGTGAACAAACGCTGCTGTGGATTAAATTAAAAAAAATTAAATTAAAAATTTAAGACTTTGGTACAAGTTCTCAAACTCTACTATAAGCTTCCAAAATTCCAAAATATACAAAATATACAAGGAAGGCGAAGAGTTACATCGGCTAAAACGTGGGGCACACAACAACCAAGATAAAAATAGTCGAATAGTTAAAAAAATCAATTTTTACCAAAAACCTCACAGACATAATTCCATTTAATGTCGGATAATTCTCGGACTTACGGTGATAAAAGCAATTAACACGGAGGTCGGTTTCATAGCCCCCCCTCTAGGCTTATAGATGAGGGGTAGAAGCCTTTAGCACCGATATTTAATGGAAGAATATGAGGGGGGGGACATAATGGGCAGAATTGGAATTCAAAAGACAGCCCTGAAAAAAAGTCAATGGAAGGGCTAAAATAAATAAAATAAAATAATAAAAAAAGGCTGATGTTGCCTCGTTATATGGGGCTGTGAAAGGAGACACACGAAACTGTCTTGGCTGGTTCGGGTATCGAGACGGGGATGGAGAGTCTTGTCAAAATCACAGGGAATAACCTCACGATTTGTATAAACAAATCTTAGCTAATACAAACAAAGTTTTGGTTGAAATATCACATAGAACCGGAAAAGAGAAATACGAAATATTAATTCTCCTCCTGTGAAGGCGATGACCTTTACGAAAGATAGAAATACTAGATTATTCACAGGCAACGACTGATTATATATATATATATTAATGATACATCACATAGGTATCAGTTTCGTCCCTCCTAGTCATTGAGTCTGCAACGAAAAAGAGTTGCTTGGGTTACTCGTTTATGGCTATTACAACAGAGGCGCCAAGGGCTTGTTTAACCAACTGATGATATCCTCCTTCAAGCTATGGTAGAGTAGACTCTCAGGCCCTTATTTACTTACTTCCCCACGAGGACAGAGAGTTAAACAGAAAGTAATTTTTTTTCTTAAACCTAGTTTAGGAGAATGAAGACTCCAAAATTACACCAGTGTTTCTATTTATCCCGGCACAGTTATAAGTTTCCTCTGGACTTCACCTTGCCACTGTTCTCAAACAATATTGGTTAAAAACAGATGGAGTTGGAATTACGCAACTGTTGTTAAACTATACTATTTATGCAGGCATTCTTTCAGGAGTTTTCCACAGTCTTTAGAGATGCGTTTCTTAACATTTTTTACTGTTGTGTAACTCTTAAAATAAATGACAAGTTATGAGAAGGAACCTATGCACAAATATAGCGCATGTACTAATATATATATATGTATATATATATATATATATATATATATATATATATATATATATATATATATATATATATATACACACCAGCAAAAGTACCCGTCGTTGACTGGGTTCAAAAACAGCCTACAGAAAATGGACTCTGATTTATGAAAGTATGATAGGTTATGAAAAGGAAGGGTTGTAAAGAGATAGCTTCGAGTTTGGGGGTATCAAAACCAAAGCAAAATATGATGAAAGTAAAAATAAAATAGATAAATCCCATAATTTATAATACCATACCTGTTCACACGGAAACACTTATCACAATATTCTGTGGATCTATATTAAAAAACCTTGTTAAACTTTGTGACATATTTCCATTCTATGGAGGTTAGGCGCGAACGACCCCCCCCATAATTTTATTATACCACATTTCTTCAAACTGAAACATAATTATCAAAGTATACATACGCAGATAGATATGAAAAGTCTTTATTAAAGTTTGTGCCTATTTCTATTCTATGGAAGCCAGGCGCGAACAGACCCTACAATTTATTATACCATTCCTGTTTAAGTTAAAACATACTTATCAAAGTATTATTATGTACATCTATATCAAAAACACTTGTAAACGTTTTTTTTTTAATTTAAAATTTTTTTATTTCTATACTTTGTGGACCAGGCGCGTACGCAGACCCCCACAATTTTAATGACTCATCATTATGCCAGATCAAACATACCCATTCCTGTGTCTCGATACATCTTCTATGATTATATGTGATCAGTTTTCTATAATAGTCAACCATATAGGAGCCTATTCGTGACCAGACACACACACAGACATTCAGCTTTATATATATATAATGTGTTTATAAAGCGTAAAGAAATTTATATAAGAAATTTCAAGAGCAGCAAAAATAAAACAAACAAACAAGCAAACAAAAAAGACAGCCAATATTTAGCCAAATCTAATTATAGATTTATTTCAACCCAACAGGGCCTTTTCAAATAAATAAACTGTTCAAGGTTTGTTGCCCGACATTTTGCAGTCGAATGACAAGCCTCAAACTGCTTATTCATTTGAAAAGGCTCTATTGGGTTGAAATAAAATTATAAGACTTATGTATGCTTTTCTCATTCATATTCTCATTGTTCACGCGGTAAAACTCGCAGTATTTATTTTTTATAAACAATAATTAAACTGAAGCAATTAAAGAGAAATAGAACTCAGATAGATAGATAGATAGAGAGATAGAGAGAGAGAGAGAGAGAGGAGAGGAGGAATTACAAATATACTACAAACAATACAATAACATGCATGCTTTAAACCTCAAATATCACTGAATGCTAGAAAAGAAATTTACTGAATATTGTGGTCAAATGAGATACTATACATGTATGTCAGGAAACACAGAAGCGATTAGTGTAGACTATGCATACATCTTGTACAGAAGGAGTCACTTGATGCATGAGTCAATCAAGTACAAGTCCCGTTTGTTGTGTGTAAACTAATTAATGAAAGTAGGTTCACAGTGCCGCTGTACAGACATTACTAGATATATTAATAATGATTGTATATGTTTTTACTAACATAAAAGATGATAACGTCAGTATTATAATAACCAAGTGTATACTATGCGTGTTAAATAATATTACGTATATAAACTTACGTGAAAAGTGCATTAACTTACTTCACTTGTTTTTAGATAGAATCTTTGTTTAATTTTTTTTATTTCATTTTATTTATTTATTGCGAAATCTGAGTGTTCCAGGAAAGGTTGTTTTAAATAATGAGGTTTCATTATTTCTAAGAGAGATGTGAAAACTTAGCTTCTTAAACTCGGAACTGAACCGCATCAAAACAACAAATCGTGCACCCACAAAGTGTTCAATATCCTTTAAGATAGAAATGTAGCTTGCCGCAGTTTCACGGATCATCCGATTATTAGAAAAATGTATCAACATTCTGAACGTCCTTAAACATTTGAATACAAATTCAAACTGAATCCAAATATGTATTATTGGACTATTCTCATATTGGGTGTTATTTTCCCAACATTCAAAGTGATAGAGCTCTATAGTAACAATCGTAAGATTGTACATCTAAAAACAAGAATGGGTTTAATGCTTCAAAAATTGATATTAGAATTGTTTACAAAGATCCGTGACATAACAGATAAAGTACTAGGTTAAAATTCAGTTGCAAGTGACACCTTTTCTGGAAGTTGAAGGTTCAGTTCTCAACACAAGCGATATGGAGCGAATTACTTAAAACTTATACTCGGTCAAGCTACCTCCGTGGATTAAATAAAGGCTTCTCTTAGAAATTCACTGCAAATTTCCGAATTCGACAAGATATACTGATATGTAATTTATCCCGGATAACGCCAGCATGTTGAAAATTGTGATTTTGCTGTGCAGGTTGGTTAGTGCAAGAAGAGTTCAAGGGTTAAATTGCTGACGTATGTCAAACTCTGTAGCTGGGGTCGACGATAGGACAGGAAATAGGTCAATCGGATTCGTGTGAAAGAGAACATGGAGAGAGAGAGAGAGAGAGAGAGAGAGAGAGAGAGAGAGAGAGAGAGAGAGAGAGAGAATTAACTAAAGGAAGCCTCCGACTTGTTATTTTGTGCATGTGGTTCGCTTTGCAGCTACAAGCGACGAAGCTAAGAGGCAGAAAAAAGGGGTCACCGTTTGGTTATACATACATAAGATATTATGAACACGGTCATATATAGACACTAGACACATCACGATTGCATACATAGATACAGACAAAGACATGTGTAATGAAATATACACGAACAGACAAAATCACCTCTACACTACAGTACCTGAAGAAAGCTAATGGTTACATCGACTGAAACGTTGTGCGAATAACACTAAAGGTGAGAACAGTAATCCGAATTATCCAAATAATTCAAATTATCCAAATAATTCGAATTATCCAAATAATTCAAATTATCAATCCTCATTTCAAAATTCAAAAACATGAATCAAAATGATTTGGTTAAAAAAAGGCATCGATTTGTGAAATCGGGCTTTAAAAAGACCAATATGGCAACCGTAGACAAGATTATTAGAGTGACCTCCTTTTGATGTAGCCTCTTTTTCGAATATCATAATACATGATCATTGTTGAAATGGTGTAAGAAAGGAACCCTTAATAATTTCGACGTGCATCAGTTCTTCATTGGAGAAAATCAACGAAACATTACATTAAAAAGGAAACATTCCAAAAAAAAAAAAAATAATAATAATAACATTGTCTGCCAAGAAGCGAAGGAGTAAATTAAAGATTGACTCTTAGAATGTTATTTTATTATTTGTATTGAACTATGTAGCACAATATCACAGAGTATTCATTAGTACTTAATAATTTATCTCATTTGAGTCAGTTCTATATTTAAAAGACACTATTTTCGTAGAAATGTTAATAAACTCATTTGCTGGTTTATTTGTTCCAAAACTAATTTTTTGTGCTATAACATTTTTCATTGCGTGGATCTTCCACGGGTCTTGTTAGTTTTAAAGAAATTTCTAATATTTATTTAATAAATTATATATTTTATGAGAAATACAGGAGAAAACAAGTAGCAACGATAATTGAGAACACGTAGAGAAACCAGCTTTCAGTATATTCGCTTCTTTCTGATGCCGGATTGTTTTATTTGTTCTCTTCACCAGCACAAGAGAAAAAGTTCATTCTTAGTAGCAGCAACAATGTTCATTTATAATTCAATTAAGTGATGGTGGGAACCATCTGAAAAAATAAGCAGAGCACAAAACAATAATAAAACACGCGAACGACATTAGCTGCGTGGAATCCCCAAAAGATCTCTTCCCCGAGCAAAAAATATCAAAAGCATTTATTTTGTATAATCATGCGCGTTTGACCGTTGCCTCGAAATCAGAGAGTTCCAGGTTCGCCCCCATCCACAGGCACTATTTCTTGGCAGCGGACGCATACTAGTTGTGACTGCTTATTCCTCGGTCACCTCGCATCATCGCCACAAGTTTTCGAATTGAAAATCACGATTTTTAAGAAACTTGGAAGTTTAATGTAATTTTAATTTTGGCAGGCACGCAGTAATTGTTAAAAATATTTTTACTGTTAAAAGAAACTATATAATTTTTATTACAACATTTTAAGTAGACAGCAATAAAACTAAGGAGATCTGCTGGAATTTTCTTTTCCTGAATTTCTCCGGAATTATTCTCTCCCTTCCCAAGTCTACGACAAGGAGGAAGGAAGTACATCCAAAATGAGCATAATAAAGATGACCTCCATTTGTTTCGACCCACATCCTTTCCTCGTCAGCCTCTTCCTAATGTGTTAGGATTAAGGAGATCGTATTGTGGATAAATATTTTACTCGAAATAATTCAATGCCTATATCATAGAAAGTTTTTGAAAAATCCAAGTACATCGATGGCTTACTTCCCCTTAGCAGATAGAGATCGAGGAAGCATGTTTCCTTCTACAGTGGATCAAAGCCCATGTGGGAGGAATAGCCCCTAATCCTACCTTATACGGTAAGAGTCAATTCACAAAAGTGAGAAAATTATCCTACTTTACATGGTAGAGAACAATTTTTTCCCACGTAGAGCACAAACCCTGTGTGGGCGGAATATACCTGTCCTATCAATAATATAGATAACACCCAGTTGGGCGAGTTTATGAACATTTGTACCGTATTCTATGTTCGATCATGTAATGTTACTGTAGTCATTTATGTTTACTTATATGGTAATAAATATATGTAACTAGCCTAGGTGCCCGGCGTTGCCGGGGTGTTTAGAGGTATGTGCTGAGCAAAAAAAAAAAAAAAAAAAAAAGTGGTAGCAAGCAAGCAGGCTCGAACCCGTACCACGAAGGAGAAAAAGAACGCGAAAATTTTTTTTAAAAAACCGAAAAAACAAACAAACAAACAAACAAAAAAAAACGTGACGTCTTTTTCATTGCGTCCATCGCCAAACCGGAAGTGGCGAAGGTATAAATTAAGGCTAGTCGATCGAAAAGAGGGGATGACTTTCGAAATTATCGACGAAAAAAGCAACCCCTCCCTGTAGAAAAGTGCCTAGTTGAGGGTGAAGGAATTAATGTTTTTAGCCAATTTTTCAATATTTGTCATCCAAAGGGTCAAACTTCAAAACAATACTGATCTCGTGAAAATCCGTCGCCTCTGTCGAAAGTTTAAGGCATACATACATACATACATACATACATACATACATACATACATGTGAGATTTATATTATAGACTAGCGAGGGGTACCCAGCGTTTCCCGGGTGTTTGGAGGTGTGTGTGTTTTTTGGTAAATGAAAACAAAAATCGTTGGCCGGGTGTTTGTTTAAAAAAAAAACCCAAAGCCTTGAAGCGCAGTTGGAAAATAATAAAGTGTGAAGAAAAAACAAACAAAAAAAAAACAAAAAAAAAACGACGTTTAACGGCAGGTGCGCGTTTTCGACGACTTAATGACGTCAACTTTGAGTGCGCCGCGAGTCTGTTCGCTTCTTTCTTTATACGAAAAAGTCGAATCGACGTGAGGCGATCGAAAACTGTTGAATATTTAAGTTTTGTAAGTCGGGCGAATTAAATACACACGCGATGCCAGTTCGCAACTCGTACATATTATCATTTAGACGTGATATAAAAAGTTTTAAGAAGAAACAACCCGAGCGAAAAGCAAGCGGAAAATCCTTTCTTGGACCTACACGAAAACGCACGCGCGCATACACAGTTTCGCTTTTATATTTACAGATGTATTTGGGCAGATTTCCCTATTATTCCGTGCCCCCCCCCCCTTACGCCGAGTGCTTTTCCAATTAGAGAAATTAAACCTCCAACAGTATTTCACCGCGCAAGGATCAAGATCTTTTTGTGGATAAATAGTTTAAATAATTCGATGCCTAAGTCATAGAAAGTTGTTTGAAAAATATTTAAGTTCACCCCCTCACCGCGAATATAGATACGTAGGTATTTGAACATCCCACATCGGGTTGCGCTAGCGAAAGTCTTTCTTGCTAATCCACGATCGCATTCCGTTGCTCGATGAACAATGCCCACTAAAGGCAAAAATAGGATTTTATTTTGGCTAGTCGGATAAGCATAGAATATAGATAGAGTTTCTTTTTTTTTTTTTTATCTTCCTCTCCTTATCTACCCAGGGGTAGGTTAACCAGAGAAAGGATCTAAGTGATACTTATATTTAATAAGTATACAATTGGTCTGCCTTTAACCTAAAACAGTCACACCGAATCACCCCATTAAGTTCGTTGCGACAGGTCAGTTAATCTTAAATACCAATTTAAGACGGACTGCCTACTTCAAACCTGCTTCCCCCTTTCTGACTTCAGTGAAAGGCTATTAATGACTGACCGGTTAACTATGGCTAAGCATGGCTGACCTCCAAACAAATATTGGCTAAGTTTCTTAGCGACATAAGTAAATGGCTACTGTATCTCAAAATTGTCCGAGGGCGGAGTTGGAAAGTAGACATGACCGAATGACCTGTTGGCAGATTTATTAACGCAGAATTAATTATATAAAATAAAATTAAAAAAAAGGAAGATCGGCCAAATACTCTTTTCGTTTTTACCCTTTGTACTAATTGACCCTGAACTTTTAGTTGTTAGGTCACTGAGTACACTTTGGCTTAAGTTTTTGACAAGAGAAAAAACATTGTTTCTTTTAGAAACATAAGGTCGCTAATTTCGAAAATATTTTCTCTATACAGTTAACAATTGTCTAATTTTCGTTCAAAATATTAAACTGTCGCCATTTCTCATGTGTGTTACTTTGACACGAGAAATACACATACACACATTTAATTACTATTAATCGAATATTTACCGAATTAAAAAAATTAAATAGAGTAAAGTAAAAACATAATTTTAATAATCATAAGTAATTATGCAAAAAAATCCATCAAAATGCATTTCGGTTCCCTAGTAAACAAGCCAGTAATTTAAAAAAAAAAAAAAAAAAAAAATATTAAACAGTTTTTGTTCAACCGGAAGTAAAAACAAATCGGTGTTAAGCAAAATTGTTGCTCACTTTTACATGGCTCAAATCGATTGACTAAGTTTCTAATCAATTTGCCTCTTGTAAATTCAACGGGAAATATAGTTAAACTGGCATGTACAAGAAATAACACAAAAGAAGGAAGTCACGAGTGACACGTAATGAATAAGAAACTCCAATCATTTTCTTGGGTTTGTAGTCTGAATGATTTCAGATGTATTTTTTGAAACTCTGCTTTCACTTCAAAGAAGGAATGAGAGAAACGTTTTATTAGGTTAACGTTTTAATATAAGTTACAAATTGAATACATTTGAGACACCTCAGTTACTAATCGAAAACGTAAAAAATAATGTTGTAAAAAGAAAAACAAATACGAGAATAATATGGAAACCTAGAAATAAATAATTGTTGGGGGGTTGTTTTAAATTGCTGCAAGAATTACAATTATCATAACAAAAATGATAACTACAGACAGATATCACAACAGAATGAGTTTACTACTACTACTACTACTACTACTACTACTACGTGTTAAGAAAACAACAGCTTATAACTGTGTAACAAAAGATTTAACACTAGATGATGCTTATCTTCGTCATCTTTAATAAATGTACCAGCTATCAATCGGAGAGAAGAATGTTGATGGCATGGTCAGCCCTTACGTAAGAACCAAACAATGCACATATCCTCTTTCGTGCCCAACGAGGGCTATACACCAACAGAAGGTGGACAAACGGCTCAACACAGATTCTGTTAAAGATAAACATTGCTTTTGTGTTTTGAATTCTTGTTCTGACCCCCCCCCCCCTCCCAAGAGATTTATAACGAAGCTGAAGCAAAGAAAGCGTCGACCAGTTATTGTCCGAAAAGATCCCTTGGCTCTCATCCAAAAGTTTGTCCGCCTTAAATCTCTTGTGTAAAAGAAGAAAATGCGATCAGGAAATTAAACAAATAATACCGGTCTCTTTTCTTGTCTGACCATTTACAGCATTTTAAACGGTAAAAACTGCTTCCAAAATATACTACACTAGCAACATGGCACAATTCTATCTAAGACTGAACGAGGAATCCTATGTTTATGTTATTTGGATGATTCAGACTTCTGTTCTGATTTGGGATGTTATTCTCACAGAGTTTTGGCTTAAGAATATAATCATGCAAATCTATCTCCAAAAGCCCAGGAGAGATTTGTAAACAAACATGAGCAAGAAAGACATTCATCATCATTATATTTAGTCTAACGTCCATTTTACATGCTGGCATGTGTTGGGCAGCTTCAAGAAATCTAATTTATACCCTATTCCTGGTTATTCCAATTTTTTCAAGTCCATTTTTATTTATTTTTTCCTTCCATGTTTTTTTTTTGTTCTTCCCCTAAGAATTATACCTGCTACCTTAACTGCTCTATATCTGCTAAACCAAGAACTCTCATTCTTTGAGTGCGACCATACCATCAAAGTGTTCTGCCCTGCACAAATCTCCCTAAGCTCTTTAGATTTAATCTTCCTCTGAGGTGATCAGATCTGTCTTTAAGACTCGCATTACTAATATTTATTCTATTTATTGTCACAAACCCATAGAAGGCGGCGGTTATATTTTCAGTCAAGTTTGTTATGTCTGTGTACAGCCTGTGTGTAGAACTTTTGAATTTTTTTTAATTCTTTACGCTGTTATATTTTTGGATTTCAAAAAATATTTGCTTAATGGATGTCAGAAAGACGAGGACCATATGATAATTCTAGTGGAATGATGGATGGTAAACATTGAATTGTGAGGCAAGGATTGAGCAATCTCTAATCACTATTCTCCTGAGTCGGCATTGTTTGATTCCAGCGGTAAAAAGAGGTCCAGAACGACTAGAAACAATGCCGAGATAAGCAGAGAGCATATGCAGCATCTGCTATTCCCAAATACATCCATTTTAGTACTGAGCTGGTCAAACGTGCTTGCGTATTTCTCACATCTAGGTGACCGACATATTATATTCACTATTAGCAAATGCTTATAAAAAAGTAATGTCAGTCACGTAGAGGCGAGAAATGCAGACACAAAAGAAGTGTTCACACATTTTTATTAATATGGAAAATTTACTCCAGCCAGAAATGCTTCTTTCTCTCACGACTTTTGCTCGCAGTTGGTTAAAAAAAAAAAAAAAAAAAAAAAAAAAACAGCTGACATGCATTCCAAAACGACCTTGACTGAGTTCTATTGTAAATGTCAGTGGTGGCACTTAACAAATGCGACCCCCTCCCTCCTCTAATCCGACACAATTGAAAGGTTTGTTTTGAACTTAAATTTGAATTTCTAAATCTACAGTGAAAATTTAAATAATAATAATAAAAAAAAACAAAATAAAAAAAAAAAAAAAAACGGAATGTCTTTGTTTCTTTTTTAAAACAAAACAACTTTTTCACGATGGCATCTATGAGAATTGCTAAAACGAAAAAATCTTGGCTCAAGGGGGAAAAAATTTTGTTCAACAGAAAAATCAAGAAATAAATAATTTAATCAAGAAATAAATTAAATTTGCCGTTTTTATTTTACTGGCTTTTATAAAAATCGATGTGAATATTCCATTCATCAGACCTATATTAACACCAAGATATATCATTCAAACATTACCGTGTTCGAATATATGGTTAAGCGGCAGTTTTAGTAATTTACAACTGCTTTAAAGCTTCACCGCCGCTCATTTTTCGACCAAATTTCAAACAATTATTACAGTTTATAGATCACCTTCTCAGCTAGTAATTGTCTGTATTTTTGAAATGAGGTGTTTTCATTAATTGAGATTGTCGGACTGACTTCCTCATCTTGGTTGTTATCGTCACAACGTTTCGGCCGTTTTGCCCTCTGGCTATATCAGGTGTTTTGTCCTCCGGCCTTCATAAGGTGTTTTGTATCGAACTGGGGAACCGTTTGTTAGGGGTCTCGAACCCAACCCTTTATTATTATTACGGGGGTACCGTGTTCGGACTCCAGCTAGGCTCTGGGACATAGTTGCTGATTCTCTGTTTTGAATGTTACTTTTTACTGCCTTCGTTCAGCTATATTTCAATTTTCGTTTAGTAAAAAATAAATTATGATGAATTTAGTGGTGTTCAAAATCGTAAAATATGTAAGGAGGTGAGTGACGCTTTTTATGACTGGTTTCCGTAGCAACCACGTCGCTTCAGCGACTAGTGCTGCTACAAATTGACTGCTGTTGCGAAAAGAGAAGTAACAAGT
>NC_136506.1:65302934-65485434 GCF_053919585.1 Euprymna scolopes | reverse complement strand
GGTGATCCGTTGGTGCAATCAGGTCACTGCTGGAAGACCCTGGATGTGACAGTAGGACTTGGTGTCAGCCCACAAGCCCGAAGAAACTCAGGCTTGGCTTCAGAAGGAGTGCTACAACTTTGTACCCTTTTCTCACTGACAACCCCCTCCTCCCTCGACTTGAACCCGCTGGACTACTTCGTGTGGTTATATGTTGAGAACATCACCAACATGACACCAAAGCCAGCCTGATCGCCACCACCCACCAAGTATTCACCAAGCCCTCACTGGCGCTTGTAGAAATGGCATCCTTCCAGTTCTAGACCTGTATCAACACGGGTCATTGAGGCTGAAGGTGGCTACATTAAATAGGTCAGCTCTACTACATAATCAAGTTACCTGAATTGATATTTTTAATAAATTTTTAAAAATAAAGCTGTAGTATTGTTTTCTTTAAGGTGTCAATTTTATCATTCCACCTCGTACTAATCAATCCACGAGTAAAAACATGCAAGTGAAAAAGAAAATAGTAAATATGCAATTGTTACAAATTAAAGAAAATAAAATCGAACATTCATGCACTTTAAGGTAGTTTCAAACAACAACAAAGAAGTGATGGTAGCTCAATTGTTAACGACAGACTGACAACCTGGGTGTGCCAAGTTCAAATTCAGTTTATTCCATAGAAACATTTTCTACTTAGGAATTTTGGCAACCTCCTTGTAGCCTCCACCTTAAGTACCCAATGTCTTTCTAAAAAGAATTCTAACTAGAAAGATATCGCAGATATGAATGCCAACATTTGATTCACATGAAAATGCATGAATGATACTCAACAACAAAAATAACCACAAAAAACAATAACTTACCAATTTGAAGACTTGGAAAACTTTCCATGGCACCACTTTCTGTTGTATAAAAAGTTCATAAACGGCACAGATTCCAATCACCGTGATTCCTTGTTCTTTGGTTAACATGCTCAAAGTTGCCAGAAGTGTTGCCAAAAAGAAATAAACAAATCTCTGTGACGTTCGCTCTGCTCCAGTGTCTCTGCACAGTTCCACTCGGCCATCACAATAGCCATCACGATAGAAAACATATTTACGATAAGTTAAAAATCCAAGCAGGAAAAAGAGGCAGGCGCCAACATCTGCACGCCCGACGATGCCAGCAACTGCTTCGGTGTGTATCGGGTGAGCAGCAAACAAAAGTCCGGCGATAATCGTGGGTAGCGCTTTCTGGAGGAAAATACTTGAAAGATGAGTGAAGAGGATTGTTACGAGCATATGAAGAAGGACATTGGTGAAATGGTAGCCCCATGGATTCAATTGGCTGAAGTAGTAGTTCAGACGAAACGTTAGCACACATATTGGCCGGTACGACTTGTGGGATCCGCTGTTCGTAAGCGGTGTCCCCCAAAAGTCGTTATAGAACAAATTGATGAGGGGGGTCTCAGGAAGCAAGTCAGGATTCTTTTCAACAGCACGGCTGAAAGTAAAATAAAAAAAACTGAATTATTTATCTAATATATAAAGCAAAGTTTTCATGTTATTCCATGTCGAATTCAGTAATTTTGGAAAAGAAGTTTTATGTTTCAAGTTGTTTATATTTTCAAATATTTATTCATGGTGTTTAGTTTGTAGACCAAGGTTGTTGTTTTTGGCTTTGCAGAACATGATTAAGTTTTGCAAAGAGAAAGGATGAAAACATAAATATTTGGGAGCTAGTAGCTAAAGACAACCTGATCTGATAGTACCAAAAACGTTCAAGAAATTTTGATTAAAATGTTATACAGAAAAAAAAAAAAAAAATTATTTGCTTCCCCACTGAGCAAATAAGGCACAAGGCCGTTTTTTAATGTGGGGAGGAGATACCAGCTCCCCCAAGGGGGCACTCTGGCAGGGTCCAAAATTAGCAATTGTCTGATATGAAGAGTTTCCCCCACATTGACCAAACTAATTGACTTAAAAAGCAATTGTCCGATATGACCAGAACTGATTACTTCCTTTTCCACTCCTGGTCCAAGGGCCAAGAACAGCCTAAAAATAACCTTAGAAACAAATGTTCCAACATTTTTAGCGTCTCATGTTGGCTGACCGACCAACTATTTTTCATATGAAATCCTCATCTATATATTTGATGTATTGTTTATTTTGAAGCGAAGATATGAAGACTAATCTCAACGATTCGTCATTTGTTCAATTTAAAACTAATTTTGCTTTTTTTTACTCATGTTCACCCCTTACAAAGCATATCACCACTTGGATGTAAGGGGCTATTATTTGGGGTCATGTCTAGGAAAGATTAACTAGATATTTGTTTATGTTACATTTAAACTTCTACATATCAGTACAGCAAGGGAAGCAGGCAGCAGGAAGGGAATTCCAAAGTCTAGCTGTTCAAGGGAAGAAACTATTAGAATAGAAAGCTTTCTGGCATTTAGGGACAACAACAGTAAAGGGGTGAGATCTAATTGCTAAGCGGGTTTGTTGGGGATATGTACGTCGAGGGGGTACAAGTGAAACGAGTTCATCAGAACACATTCCATTAAAATATTTGTGAAACAGGCACAGTGATGCAACATTGCGGTGATGAGACAGGGGATGGAGCTTAGTTGATAAATTGGGACCGATTAGATTGACAACTCTTTTTTGGACTTTATCTAAGCGGGAGAGATTAGTGGTAGCTGCACCAGCCCAGATGCGGCAACAATACTCCATGCATGGACGAATGGTGGCCTTGTAAAGGTACAGAATACTCTAAGGTGTGAGTAGTTTTCTAGCTCGATAAAGGGAACCCACCTTCTTTGCAGCAGCCTTTGCAATGTCCTTTATGTATTTGTTCCAGTTCATATTGCCTGCAAATGTTAGGCCGAGGAGTTTGAAGGTAGAATTCTCAGGTAGGGTGCTATTTGTCATGGATATAGGGGTTTGGAGAGGTGTTTTACAATTGTTAAAGGAAAGCAGCTTAGTTTTACTAGCATTAAATGTTACCATCCATTTACGGCCCCATTCCACTGTAGTCTGGAGATCATTTTCTAACAATTCTGCCATTGTCTTAGATTTATGTACCTCTGTTCTTCCCTCATGCATATTATAGAGTGTTGTATCATCAGCAAATATACCCATCTCGGACACAATATTATCAAGGTCATTTATGAATATCAGGAATAATAATGGTCCAAGGATCGACCCCTGAGGCACTCCTGCATTAATGTTATGCTGCTTGGATGTACGTTCGCCAATGACAACCTGCATGCTTCTATTGTCTAAGAAGGATCTAGTTGCATTTAGTTCACATCCAGTTATACCGTGCGATTTAATTTACATTAGCAGCCCTTTATGCCCGACTTTGTCAAAGGCTTTGGATATATCAAGAGCTACAGCCTTGGCTTTGCCCACCTTATCCAGTACATGGTAAATGTGTTCAGAGATGACTGTTAAAATATCTGCAGTAGAACGACATTGCCTGAATCCATACTGGTTGTCAGAGAGAAGATTTGCTTTTGCGAGGTGGTGAACTAGTGCTTGATTAATTAAGGTCTCAAAGATTTTAGCTAAGAGTGGGAGAAGACGAATGGAGTGATAATTGCGAGGGTCTGTTCTTTCACCAGAATTCTTGTACACTGATACCACAAAGGCCATCATCCAGCTTAGGGAAGCAAGATTCAGCAAGGTATTTATTGTAGAGCTTGGAAAGTATGGGGGCTAACTTGGCTGAACAATTCTTAATTAGTAATGCAGGGATGAGATCGGGCCCACACGTATTTGTTGACTACCAGGTTGACTAGAGAACCTATATATATATATATATATATATATATATATATATACACAAAACGCCCCCCCCCAAAAAAAAAAGAAACAAAAATGATTAAAATACAACAAAAAACAGAAAAAAGACAAACTTAAATAAATAAAATCTACTAAGTGATTAAATAAACTGAAGCAATACACTAGAATCTCTAATTAAATCAGAATAACAAAGTTCCTTAGTCTTTTGTGGTATTCTTCCAAATGTTATAATTTGTTTATTTTTTTCCTCAGTAAGTGAAGGAGAATTCCTTCTTGACTGACGCCATTTTAATTTCTGTTTCAGTCTAAAGTGTCCTATTCTGGTGAGCTAGATTTTCTCCACATTAAAAAACCGACCTTGTGTCTAACTTTGTCATAAAGAGGCAAGAAAAATAACATGATACTTCGTGATGACGATTGTCAAGATTGAAAGCGCTCAATATGGGCGATACAACAACCTTCCCTTTTTACTACACCAGCCAACCTCCGATACTTAGAAGAGTGTTCACAAAGTTCAGAATTTAAAAAAATACAAATAAATAAAACTTCCACGCGAAACATTATGTTACAGAATTCTATGAGATGTTATTTCAATATAATCTTACCAAGTACTAAACACAATGTAAATGGACCATTCTTACAGAGTAAAGAATTTTCATTGATCCGTTGAGGGTGAGACACACAATTAAAGAATTACTTCGGTATGTGTATGAGAGCAAGAAGCATGAATATTGTCACAGATGGAGTTTGAACCTGGTTTGCTAATTCTGTTCCCGGTGATGTAACCCGCCGGAATACTGGCGTCTCATTATGAGCGAAAATCTAAAGTCACACCCAATTCTTAGATTTCATGTCTGCAATTTACATTGTCACTCGTTCAGTAAAATGTGTCCGATTGTTTGCACGTCAGCTGAGTATGGGATTCGCATTTTAGAATCGCTGGGGAGGGAAGCAAAGTATTTGTTTAGGACTGTGCCATAATCTAAAGTAAAATCGCAAAGAATTATTATATAATGTATAATTAGAAAAAATTATACCAACATTTAGCTACACACTTGCAGGCATATTTCCGTCAGAGCCTTACAGTTGCATTAAGCAGAAGCAAATATTTCCTTCTGAAATTGAACATATGGTCAACTAAAAAAAACAAAGTAAAATTTTCTTTACATGAGATTTTAAACTTTATATTAACTGCCAGAGTTATATGTATATATGTATGTGTGTGTGTAAATAACAAACAAAATGTCTTTGAAATCACGTTGAAGATGCAACTATTCTATTAAAAATCATTATGGTGCCAAAAAGAAAGTTCGCACTTGCTATTTTTTTTCAAAAACTGCAAATTTAAGCTAAATTAAATATAACTGTTTAAACAGCCTACACCTCATTTGATTCACCTTTTTTTTTTTTTCTATAATTTTACCTGTTCATATTTGACTTTTAATTGAAGTATCCTAGTGTTTATGCCAATTTTAAAAATTAACTTTAAATCGAGAAGGCAAAAAGAAAAATCTTCACAATGGAAAATTGTTATTTAAATGTAACTTTAGAACATTAATGCAACGCAAATACAACAGGAACTAGTTAATATTAAATAAAATAGCCCTTCTACAGTTTGACAGCCTGCAAGCTTTTGAGCATTGCTGTATTACCACAGTCTGCGGTAATACTTTGTTGAAAGGGCATCCCACTTCTTTAATTTTTGTCCAAAGTTCTTCCAGATTTGAAATTTTATTATTGCATAGCTGTTGATTGATGTAATGTTGCTTTATGGATTGGCTTGCACAATTTCCAGACCTCAATCCTATCGATTAGATTGAGGGTTGGAAATTGTGCAGGCCAATCCAAACACAGAACATCATGCTTTTAAAAGGAACCACTTAATATTGCCAGCTGTGTGAATGGGGGCATTATCTTTAATGATTATCATGATTATCATCCAAATTCAGGCCAAAGTTGGGTAGAAAATGCTCAGTCGACATATTAATGTATTTGGTCGAATTAATTCGACCTTGCAAGAGAACTATAGGCTCTGGACCATTGGCACTAATAATGCCTCAAACTAAAACTGAACCTTCACCACCTTGCAGCATTGAAACTGTGCACCTAGGACTAAATTCTTTGTCAACGGACATATTACCTACCATCACTGCCTAGCCTATTGAACTTGCTTTCATCACTAAAAATCACTTTCAATGAATGTGAAGAGTCATGATCTTTATGACATCTGATGAAGACCAGACAACGCTTTCTGTTCTTTATAAAAATCATTGGCTTGCGTCTTGCAACACAGCCTCGCAAATTAAATTCCTTCAATCTGTTCTTGTAGAAAGAGAGCGCTTTTTATCAAGATTACACTATTGGATTTAGGGACCCATTTGAAATCTGTATCCGAGGCTGCGGATCTTGATAGCATTGTCTTCCCTGTAAGAAGTAACTCTAGGATGACCAAATTTAGGGGCATCACAAACACTGCTAGCATGTTGGTGCTTTTGCACAGTCATTTATATCGTTTTCTCATCATATTTCAATCTGCAGCCGATTTCTTGATTGGATAAACCAAGAAAGTGGAGATTAATGAGCTTTCTTAAAAGAAAGGCGAAGAATATGGATGGGAACAACAACAATTAGAGATGTTTTGTTACCTAAAAGGTAAATATTTTAGGCTGGTTTTAAGCTCATTTGTTGCTGCGGAGTTTCTTTTTGCCTTCTCGATTTGAAGTTAATTTTTTAAATTGACATGAACACTAGGATACTTCAATCAAAAGTCAAATATGAACACGTAAAATTAGAGAAGGATAAAAGGCGAATCAAATGAGGTATATATTGTTTAAACAGTTACATTCAATTAAGCTTAAATTTGCGGTTTTTGAAAAAAATGGCAAGTGCAGACTTTTTTTTTTTTGGCCACTGTATATTTAAAACTTTACTTATTTCTTATTAATTTTGGTTAGTTGGTTGTTTTTGTTTTACGGCATATCAACCTTTTTCAGGTTATTTAATGCCGAATCCAGTTATTTTGAAGAAAACTTTTTAATAAAATATATTTTTTTCAAGTCGGTTTCTATTTAACGGATAGTTGGGACCCTAACAGGTACTATCAATGCGGGTCAGAATGGACATGGGAGCAATGGCAAGTAAAGGGTGGCTCCACACTCCCCAAAGCCTGAAAGCTGGAGCCTCACCATAGGATATAGTTTAAGATCATATCCAGGACCATATCAACTTTGGATAGTAAAACAACATGATAAACCACCAGAGATAATTAAAAATTTCCTTGGTTCGTTTTGTTATTGAGGCAGTGGTTAAATATTACGTGAACCAAATATATTTTTAATGATCGATATGTTACTTATATTATTTTAATTGGAATTCATTATTGAGACGAGTATTATTTATATAAATTTATTTATTGTGGACTATTATTCTCATCTTTATTAGTTGTTGTTTCACGACGTTTCGGCCAACTATTCCTCTGGCCTTCGTCAGGTGGTAACCGCGTCGGATAGGAACTTTGAATCTCCTAACTGCATTCTCAGCAATCACTGCCATCCATAGTTGTTGTCGTCTCACCATGCTTTGGCCAAGTAAGCCTCTGGCTGGCTTTGGGTAGGATTGAAACTGCTATCTTCAGACAATGCTCATCTGGAACTGTTGAGATTCAACGTCTATCAACTGCGCCACGGGCCCCGAAGGGCAATCAAGATTCGATTTTTTGATCTTATAAATCCATTTGAGCATTGTCTGAAGATAGCGGTTTCAATCCTACCCAAAGCCGTCCAGAGGCTTACTTGGCCAAAACGTGGTGAGACGACAACAACTACGGATGGCAGTGATTGATGAGAATGCAGTTAGGAGATTCAAAGTTTCTATCCATCGTGGTTACCACCTGACGAAGGCCAGAGGAATAGTTGGCCGAAACGTCATGAAACAACAACTGAAAAAGCAATAAATAAATCAATATGTTTCTATACGAAATTTATAAGAAAAAAAGAAAAGCGTAATACATATGTATTCATGATTTCTATTAACATTTTTGTTAACATCTTAAACATGGTTTCAAAGACATTTTACCTGTTTATACTCCTCCACATATTTTTAATCAATATCTGTCATAGGTTCATAATAATGAGAGACACCGAAAAGCTTTAATAACTGGAATAAATTGAACTCTAAAATCAGGACTGCGGAGTCAATAGATCAAATACTCGACTTGTAGCATAGGGAGAAAAATTATTTCTAATCCCACCTTAAAATATAAAAATTTCATTCCGAATAGCCATTTCCTTTTCTTTAGCATTGGTCCATGTTGTTAAAGATATTTGTAATTTGCTTCAATATTTTTGTAAAAATAATTTTTCACAATTATTTGAACTATTATCCTCATGAAAGTTGTTGTTTTTCATAACGTCTCGGCCAATTATTCCCCTGGCCTTCGTCAGGTTAACCACGATGGGATAGGAATGCTGAATCCTCTAACTACATCCACAGCAATTGCTGCCTTCAATAGTTGTCATCTCACCATGGTTTGGCCAACTAATCCATGGACCGGCTTTGGGTAGGATTGAAACCGCTACCTCCCGACAATGCTCACCTGGAATTGTAGATATTCCGCATCTCTATCCACTGTGTCATGACAAAGGCTAGAGGAATAATTGGCCAAAACGTTGTGAAAACAACAATTAGAAGATGAGGATACTAGTCCAAATAATAAATAAAAATTATACAAATTACTCATCTCTAAAATAATTCCAAATTAATTCAATAATATAATTTTTCCTGTTCAAAATATTCTTTATGGGGAAGCCATCTTTCTTTTCTGTTAATCACAGATGGAAGCCATTTCTGTTATCAGCAACAAATTTCAATGTTGTTACATCATTGTACCTATTTACTATGCCTCCCCACGGGACAGAGTTAGACACCAGGGTCGTTTTTTAACGTGGAGAAAAGGTACAAAAATAAAAATTGTCTCAGTCGTGAAGGATTTCTCCTCCACCGAAAGAGAACAGATACTACACTTTGATCTTGTCCCGAAGGCCAAGAAATGATGTTGTTACATCATTGTGATACTAATACTGAATAACTGTTTAAAAATTCATATTTTTAACCGTTGTGGATATAGAAAATAGTTGGAATCTTTGAAATTTCGATGTTAAAAAATGTCACGTAACACACGATTCATAGGCATAACTCAGTGTATCGGAAATAACTCCGATTAATTTGAACAAAATAATAGAAATTATCTACCTTACACAAACATTTCTTCTCTCTATAAATAACATTGCGTATTTCGGCATAGGTTTGTGTTTTTCGCCTAGACATAACCTACACATTTTTCGCCTAGACATAACCTACACACATTTTTTTTTGAGGACATTGCAGGTTGTATCTAGATGCTTATTGAGTGACCTACAACAGGCACAGCAGACATATTGCATTAAAATAATCTGTCGCCACAAAACCAAAATATATTTTATATAAATCCGATTTCACGTATACTAAGTTAATATATGCTTTCAACCAACATAGACAGAAATAACTAAAATCTTACAAGAAATTCTTAAATGCTTGTGGGATGGAGTGGGGGTATTAAAATACAAGAAACAATAATAAAATGATTAAAAAAAAACTATGAAAGTCAGCGTGAGAATCTTCCTCAGAGACAGACAGAAAAATGCTGCTCAAGTGGGAATTTTAACAAAAAGAATCCTTTTGTAATTTAAATCATGATAGAGGGGAGGGCGAGGGAAGAAGATTTGGATTAAATAATAATAATAAAAAAAACGAAACGGAATGCAAATCGCGAAGAAAGTGGATAAAAACTTTTTACCACAAATACCAAGGATTTCATCTTGAAAGATAATATGGATTTAGAAGCAAGATTTTATCAAAAGTCCAAAGATGATACAGTCGTCATGGGGGGGGGGGGCAGAGAAAAGTTTTACATACCGTATATAATAATAATAATAATAATAATAAAATGCTCAGGCATGTTATCACCTTGACCCCTTTTTTTAAAGAAAGGATTGCCTGATAACAGAAACCTCAATGGAATAAGGTATTTTTACAATATTTTAACTTATATTGCTGTTATGTTGAATGTTAAAGTAAGTAAAATACACTTATTTCACTTTCTGGCTAGGATCAAAGTATAGTATCTGTTTGTCCAAATATGGTAAGATAATTTCATGGAGGCTGCATTGACACTGGTTGTCCACAGAATGGAAATATGTTAAACTCCTACAAGGGTGTTTGCAATAATTCCCTATAACTAGATATATTTGGAAAGTACAACCAAATTACTTAAATAAATAAGTTTAGGCTTGAGTAAAAGCGATACAATAATATTGTGGAGACTGTGCTGCATAGTCATATAATACATGCCAGCAATATAGATAAAAAATACAAATGTGAATTTTCATAGAATCCGCTATTATCTCTCTCTCTCTCTCATATATATATATATATATATATATATATATATATATATATATATATATCCCTACACATGAGTTGTTTGGATTACGTCAGTTTTACATTATTTTTCTGTGTTCGTGATCTGCTCAGAGCCAATAAAATACTTAATTGACCCTGAACAAGTCATATATATATATATATATATATATATATATATATATATATATATATATATATATATATATATATATATATAATCTGGGTAGGTTATCCATAAAATGCGTTGAGTGAAATTTGAAAATTTAATAAGATATGTGTTGCATTGAACACTTTAAAGCCAAATAGCTGCAACGCGAGTTTTTTTCCCTCCTTTATAAAATAAATGAGTGTTCATTTTTTTAAAAAGAGAGATATATTTCAGAGATATACACTCCTTTTTCAATCTACATATATGTATATATATATTTTTTCCTCTTATTCTTCGGCATGGTGTTGAATGGAAGAATTTGAGTTGGAGTCCACATGATGTTAGCTGCAGATTTATCTGTTCAATGCAACACATATCTTATTTAATTTTCAAATTTCATTCAACGCCTTTTATGGATAACCTACCCCGATTTTCAAATTGCGCGACCATGCGTAATTATCCAGCTACAGATAAATCCGCAGCTAACATCATGTGGACTCCAACTGAAATTCTTCCATTCAACACCATGCCGAAGAATAAAAGGAATATATATATATATATGTAGATTGTAAAAGGAGTGTATATCTCTGAAATATATCCCTCTCTTTAAAAAATGAACACTCGTTTATTTTACATAGGAAGGGGGGGGGAAGCGCGTTGCAGCTATTTTTTTTTTTTTTAATTTTTTTAAAATTACATTTTCACCCCAAACAAGGCACATTGCCACTTTGGTGTAGGGGGCTACTATCAGGGGCAACAACTACTGGGGTACTATGTAGGAATTTGGGCAGCAAGATGTTGGTTCACATTACACTTGAACTTCTGCACGTCAGTAGAGTTGGGGAAGCAGGGACCTGGAATGGAATTCCAAAGTCTAGCGGTTCTGGGGAAGAAACTACTGGAGTAGAAAGATCTTTTACATCTAGGGATCTCTACAGTGTGGGGGTGGGATTTAGCAGCCTGTCGGGTTTGTCGAGGGTGTTCATGTCGTGGGGGCACAAGTGCTTGCAGTTCGTCAGAGCATTCACCATTAAAATACTTGTAGAACAGGCAGAGGGATGCAACGTTTCGTCGATGGGACAGAGGCTGAAGCTTAGATGCCAGCTCAGGGCCTATCAGATTTGCGACTCTCTTTTGAACTCTGTCAAGGAGTGCACCAGCCCAAATATGACAGCAATACTCCATACATGGGCGAATGGTGGCTTAATAGAGGTACAGGATACTTTCGGGTGTTAGTAGTTTTCTAGCACGGTAGAGAGAGTCCACCTTCCTTGCAGCGGCCCTGGCAATGCTTTTAATGGAATTGTTCCAACTCATGTTTCGTGTGAACCTTAGACCAAGGAGTTTGAAAGATGTGCTCTCAGATAAAGAGTCGTTGGCCATTGCTATAGGTAGTAGAGAAGGTTTCTTGTAATTATTGAATGAAACTAGTTTAGTCTTGGCGGCATTGAACGTGACCATCCATTTTTGTCCCCATTCCACTACAGATTGGAGATCATCTTCTAGTGTTTCTGCCATTTCTTTAGATATGTGTTCATTTATTTTCCTGTAGTGCCTGTTATAGAGTGTGGTGTCATCAGCATATCCAGCTACAGATAAATCCGCAGCTAACATCATGTGGACTCCAACTCAAATTCTTCCATTCAACACCATGCCGAAGAGGAAGAGGAAAAAGAAAATATATATACATATATGTAGATTGAAAAAGGAGTGTATATCTCCAAAATATATCTCTCTCTTTAAAAAATGAACACTCGTTTATTTTATAAAGGGTGGGGGGAACTCGCGTTGCAGCTATTTGGCTTTAAAGTGTTCAATGCAACACATATCTTATTAAATTATATATATATATATATATATATATATATATATATGCATACACACATCTATCTATCTATATATATATATATATATATATATATATATATATATATATATATATATATATATACAAAAGTGAACGTGCCGGGGTGTGTGTGTGTGTCTGTGTACATTTCCCTACACAATAATTCTGTCAATTTTTAGTCTACAGACTCGAAATTTGATATACAGGGTAACTGATGCTATGTCAAACCCTGAGAGATAAATAACTATATACTCCTACTAACACAAACAAACAAAGTCTATCTGGATACCAGGTTTAGTTAAAGGCAAATCAGTAGTTTTCCGAGACAGACATGCTGAAGTTAACTGATAGTTTAATTGTAACAGTAGCAGCAGTAGTAGTTGTGGTGATGGGAGAGTTCGATTGCAGAGAAAAAAAGAAAAGGATTAGGAGGAAGTTCATTCTAACAAAATAAAAGCTTTCACAATTGAGGAAAAAATGATACCGTTTTCTTTTTTAACGGTCATCGTGAATGCCACTAAATCCCCTGGAATCTGACCATTTCGCAACGAATCGATCAATTCTTGATGGCAAGGACACAAAATTTGATTTGGCATTCGAACAAAACGATAGTTTCAGCGCATATGCCAAGACAATCGCCAAACTTATCCAAGTAAAATAAACCAGGATAACAGCGTTTCTTCGCATCCAATTGTAAACGTGCAAATGCAGTCGTGTGTCAAACAATGGTACGTTTTAATAAAGATGTTACCGAGTCGGTTAAAAGTATTTTTTTTTAATTTCAAGCAAAAAAGTATGTGACATATACTTGTGATAATATACTTTTAGAAATCTGTGTCGACCGATTAGGTTATAATTGAACACACATTGAACTACGGTGCCATCATACGATGATGTCCGATTGGTAGGTCTAGTCATGTGACTAGAATTTTCGGGATTTGAAATTGGATCAATTATGATTTTAAACTTGGAAGAAAATGATCGTCTTGTCCAGTCCAGATAGGTAATGCTATAATGCGTTTATAAAACTCGACAGTTATATGGGAGAGTCATTTAACTTTCGTAATTGTTTCTTGAAAAAAAAATAAAAATATAAAAAAATAATAAAATAAATAAAATAAAAGTAAAAATACAAAACATCAGATATAAATTAGTGTATTCAACTAAAATTACAGTAATCATGTTTTTGTTTATTGTAGCAACGATTTTGTCAGTTATATCGCTAAAATAGGTCATTAGCTCACTTGCCCAAAGAGTATTTTGATACTACTACTAAACTACTCATGTACTGAGCATTGTTGAAACAGAGAATAACATAAGTATATGTACGAGACAATAATACATATACATATTACTTATTTATACATAGATATACGTTATATATGTGCGTGTGCGTGCGCGCGGAAAGTCCCATGGCAGCACCTAGGATCATGTGTCATTGGTAATTTTCGATGTAGCGCACGAAACGACCTCAATCCAATTGCATAACGAAGGCGAACAATTGTCTCAGGTACGCTGGCAATTGTCTGCTGTACATCATCTGATTAAATTATCTTCTTTTTTTCTTCTCTTTTATTCGAGATGTCACTTCCCATCTTTCAGAAATGGGTCGAAAGCAAAGGTGAGAAGAAGAAAAAAAGGCATTTTACTTATTTGGGGGCGAGGGTTGGAGAGAGGTGAGGCGAGGCGTCCATGTAATTAGAGTTTATTAAGCAAACGGTGAGATAACAAGTGCTACCAGTCGCAGAAGGAGGAAAGGTGAAAGGTCAGACGTTTTTCCGAGAATGTTCCTGAGAAAAACGTGTGCACTTTACACCCCCCAACCCCCACATCACATGATAGGTAAGTTTCAAAAATAACTTGAGAATCATCAGGTGCTTTGCACAGTTTTATAACCATTGGCAAGTAAGCATTTCAACATTTTTCATTTGTTTGCAAGAAAAATTACAAAACAATCATCATCAACATCGTCATCATCATAACGTCCGTTTTACTTGCGTTGTTTTTAGAAATTGACTTCCAAAATAATCTATTTCTGGCCAGGTCTTTATTGATTAATCTTTCAAGTTCATTTTTATCAATTTCTCCCAATTTTTTTTTTCTTTGACCTTCCGGTCTCAACAGTCTGCATCACCAAACAACATTCATCCGTTTTTTTTTTTCAACGTGGTTTAAAAAAAATTGATTTCCATTTTAGGTTATTTTAAGCTATTTTTAGTCAGGTCTTTTTCTCAGGCTCATTTTTAGTTCCTGTTTTCTCTGGCTTTCCTCATTGAACAGAACCTGCTACTTCAACTGTTCTACATCTACTAAGTGAAAAACTCACCCATTCTTCCAACATGGCTATACCATAGAAATTTAATCTTCTGCACACATTTCTATACACAGTACAGATTTAATCTTCCTCAGAGGTCATCAGATCTAAGCCCGTCTGCAGGACACGCATCACACATTCATGGTATCAATAATATTTTGCTTCTTCCTTTAACATTCAGGTGTTTATTTTTTTCTCTCAGGTCCATTTTTATCTTCCTCTCACGTTATCTTTCGCTTTCTCCTACGAAATTAATCTTTTAGCTTCTGCTCTTCATCTTCTAATTCAAGAACTTCTCCATTCTTCCAAAAATGGCCATATAATCAAAGTCTCCTATTCTACACACATCTTATATTGTTTAGATTTCATTTCCATGCATAATCACACTGCATACATAATGTCTGACAAACTTTTCTCGTGGCAGTGATAATACTTTGCTGGTTAGTAATAGCAGAAGTTCCCTGAACTTGCAGAACTTACTCCATCCACTCCTAACTCTTGCAATCACACTATCACCTACTCCTCCCTGTGCTCCAATAGTATCACCAAAATAACAACACTTCTAAATAAACCTCAATAGCTTCGCCATCCAAATATACTTTCTCCACATCTAAATTTTCATCCATCTCCATTGTCTTACAGTTCTTGAAAAAAAACAAAAAACAGGCTATGATTGTTCAACATAATTCAGCACTCTGGCTATCTCTTCTGATGCTGTATTTCATATTTTAGGAAATGGGATTTTCTCCACATTAAAAAACAAAAAAAACAAAAAGACGAAGGGAAGGCAAGTACATAGGGAGATAGTATACAAGCGCCATTTTGTATTTTAGAAGTTTTCAAAGGGAGAGAATTCTTCATTCTTTGTGGCATTATCCTAAAAGGAAGTCATTTATATTGTCTACTATTATACTTTATTTCAAAATAATGAACGATGCACCTTCAAAGTGCTGACATGGAAAGATCTACAAATTAGCAATACTAAAATTAAATACTAATATATAAAAAGAATACAACGATTAACTAATATTAAAATGCCAGTATGAAAATAAATTTATATTTGAATTCATAAAAGTGGTAATCCAAAATAAGATACTTTAATTATTACAGGGGAAACTTATTAAAAATGGAATAAGGATTCTAGACATAAGGTTTTTAATCTTTGTAATGTGACACAAAAGAGATGTAAAAATGTTCTAGTGGGAGAATTAATTTTCTCGCATATACATCATTAATTATGATTCCCAAACCAAAATATATAGTTAATTAAGTTTTATTTATAATTATTTTTTATGTAGTGCCTCTTACACGTGTTTCGTTGAAAAGCGGAAGATAATAAACGTATAACGTCAGAGACAAAATGTATATTCTTAAAAAAAACTGTTAGAAAGTTTTTTTTTTTTTTTTTTTTTTTTTAATAAGAAATGAAAAAGGATTTGGAGAAGAAAAATAAGAGAAAATTACAAAAAATAATCACTTATTGCATCGTTTATAGGCATCCCCACAGAAGAAAAAAAGAAGAGAATTCTAAACGCGCGAGAAGACGTCTTACATCACCAAATTGGATTTCAAAAAGATCTTTCTCTCTCATTATATATATATAATTAAATAATAATTACACACGAGAAAATTAATATTATATATATTTATTGAAATGAATGCTGGTCTAGCCACTAAAGAGCTGTGATACAGGGAAACCGTGGATGACTAGTATTATTGAAAGTATTTGATCTTTGAAATTGGTTTCCGTCTTAGAAGCCAATTTAAGCAGAAAGGTGGGGAACAGGGTGGAGATTTGCCGTTTTCCCCCTAAAAGTGTCCGACTTTGTATAGAGAAAAGTAAAAAGAAAAAAAAAAGATTTCCATTGATTCAATCATGAACAAAGTCGGAACGATTTTCGGATATTGTCTTAATAGTCACGAACAGTTGAACACAAAGACTTACAGAGTTGTCGAAAGGGAAAAAAGGAAGAAGGGAGACAGAAATATCGCGCGCGCGTGAGAGAGAGAGAGAGAGAGAGAGAGAGAGTACACACATGTGGACAGGGCTCTACAGACAAATTTAACTTTAGTTCACCGTTGACAACTAAATAATTTCGTTTACTAGCCAAATAGAAAAGTTACTAGCCAAACCCATATGATTTTTGGAATATGACACCTTCGTTTTATGACGAGTGTGCAAATCAAAGATTTTTTTGTATTTTTTTAATAAGTGATATTCTAAATATACACTGCATTTTATGTTGATACTTGAACGTATAAACATTCTGATTTCCTCACATGTTTTTAAACAATCTTTGTTAAAAAGTATATTGTTTTGTGAAACCTTTTATTGGTTAAATAATTTATTTTTTTAAAAGTTAAAGTTATTTTTCGTTCAGTAGTGAGCTTTGCAAGAGTGTTGGTGAAAGAAATACAATCGCCAAAAGATAAGCGTTTCATTATTTTTAGCCGCTACTTTGAAAAATCACTCGCAAATGCGACTGTTTCACTCGCAATGTAGAGCCCTGCTATGTGTAAAATCTTAATTTGGTCATTCTTATTCAAGAAAAGGAACGCCTACCTTAGAAATTTTCAAGAGCGTTTTTTTTCTCTGACCATACTAACATACAGAAATTTAAATATAATGTGAAAAAACATCTTGCTCAACTCCCCATTCTGTTTGCCACTATAAATATATAACCCCATCACAGTAGTTATATGTACCAAGTAAAAAAAAAGTGTCAATGTTCCATACCGAAGAAAAGACAAACAAAGATGTTAATTGTAGGCCTATTAAATTACATGTTATTTATAATTTTTCTTTCTAGGCAAAAATTATAAACATGATTATATTTGAAACATTTCGATCAACAATAAATCTCCACCCGAGCAACGTCGACTAAATAGCACTAATCTTCTATAATATAAATCTCACTTGTCTGTTTAAATGTATGTATGTATGTATGTCTGCCTGCCTAAAACTTTCGACAAAGACGGATTTTCACAAGATCGATATCGTTTTGAAGCTCAACCCTTTGAACGACAAATATCGAAAAATTGGCTAAAAACATTAAATCTTTCACCCTCAACCGGGCACTTTTCTACAGGGAGGGATCGCTTTTTTCGCCTGTATTTTCGAAAGTTATCCCCTTTTTTTGATTGACTGGCCTTAATTTAAACTTTCATCACTTTCAGTTTGGTGATAGACGCAACAGCAAAGACGTCACTTTTTTCACATTCTTTTCCTCCTTCGCGGTCTGGGTTCGAGCCTGCCTACTACCACTTTTATTTTTTTAATTTTTTTTTTCTCAACACACACCTCCACACACCCAGGCAACGCCGGGCCCGTAGGCTAATAACTAAACGAATCATAATATTTTAGTCGACTTTGTTTAAGAAGTAAAAATAATTCAGTTGTTCTTTTTTGGTAGATTTAAAAAGCACACGTCCACCAATGAGTTACACAAAGACACCAAGTTACACAGGTTCGTGTCAACACGGAGGTAAAAGACACAAAAAGCGGACATGTGTAAACACAGCTGTTATCTTCAGTCTATAATTATTATTTGGGATTTTTCGTTGTTTTCTTTAAGGGATTGAGGTATCAGGGAGGGGGATAAAGCTTAAAGAAAAATCATCTTAGATGTAGATTTCAGAAGGTTCTGTCCTCCACTTGAACATAAGTGGCATCAGGTGGAACGTTTGGTGAGTTTCGATAAACGGTCCTCATCAAGAGTCACATTGAACTCGACTACCTACCTACAGTTATATCCAAACATTTGGGGTCTACAGTGTGTGTGTGTGTGTGTGTGTGTGTGTGTGTGTTATTCAGTAATAATCACAGCAAATGCTTTATTATTGCTCGGGGTTGGGTAGATAATATTTCTCTTGAGCACTCCAAACACCCGCAGATTACGTTTCTACGGAGATTTTCCTCCCTCAGTCAAGAGAAAAATGGAAAGATTAAATTCTCCTTTTCCTTATAACAAAATCATCTTGGTAAACACGTACTGTCAAGCGAACGAAATTTCCATATTAAGAGTCATATTGAACTCAATTACCTTCTCATTATCTGTAGTAATAATGCCACAACCTTACCTCGAAGAAACTGGTGTGCTCTCTCTCTCTGCTACCGGCACGAGGAAACAAGGAGAAGACGATGCAAAAGGTGTGACTTGTTTTATGGTGAAGGGGTGAGATTTAACGAACATAAAAAGAACCACATTTGTAAGGGGGAAGAAGCAGTATTTTTTCTCACAGTGAACATCCATTAGTTCATTTGCATGTGTGGAAACTTGACTACAGTCCAGTAGATTGATTATACTTTGATAAAAATTCTAAACCCTACCAGGCACTGTCATACCCAGTGTTATATATATATATTCGCTACCCGGTCACTCAATGTGCTTTTCAGTCTATATAATTTCTAAATCGATTTGTTACTGGTCTACGATGTATACACCTGACAGCAACCTTTTGAAGCACACACAAATGCTAGCCAAGTAAGTTATGATTTTCCCCACAGGGCCAAACCTTCCTAGACTTTGCATGCAACCACTGAGTGCTGTCCTCGGTGTCTGAGGTAAAGTCCTGCAATCTTGCACGTTCAGAAATAACTATGACTAATTAGGACTGCATGCAAACCAGATATTTATGAGGCACAATCTATGTGAGCTCTATGCTATGCCCCACTTAAAAACAACAAAAACCAACAGTCGACTCGGAAAACATTGATTTTTTTGTCATTTATCAGAAACATCACTTATGAAACATGACGACTAAATGAGAACATGAAAAGAAGTGATAGAGTTACAAAACTGGTGAGTATGAAACCAAATTTCATTTCCGCTATTCATAAATGCTGTCCAATATTAGTTATTGCTTGGAGTTAGGGGGACAATGTTTCTATTGGGCACCCCAAATATTTGCAGATTACTGAGCTCCTCTTTCATTTCCCCAGCAAAAAAAAAAAAAAAAAAAAAAAAAAAAAAAAAAAAAAATGGAAAAAATCAATTTTTTTCCTTTCAGTTCTTTTGAGAAAAACAAAAAAACATCTCCAGCTGTTTTATAATTAATAACTGCACTTTCCCTGAACCAGCCTCGTTCGGGTTCAGCGATCAGGAGAAATCCAGAAAAACTGAAAAGCAATGTAAGGATAAGCAGAGAAAGATACATTATTTCATGTATACATGTATAATATATTGCGCGTAGATTTTCAATATTTACTACAACAATGATCAATACATGAGGATAGCTTAGTAGTAAAATATTAATATATATTGATAGCAATCCACAGACACAGACACACAGACACAGACATACACACACACACACTATTCAATATATTTTCATGCATTACCAATATATATATACTAGCTGGCAGCCTTACGTTGTTCGGTTGTACAATACGCTTAAACGTGATGTTTTAATTTACACAGATTACGTATGCATTATTATATAATCACTCCTCTATTGATTATTATATATTGCGAGGAATAATTTGCTCAGTGGAGTTATTCACAAAAAAAAAAAAAATAAATAAAATAAAAACATTAAAAAAAAATAATGATAATGTCGTTCATCAAATTCCGTCTGTGTTTGTTTACAATATCACATCAGCTGATATTTGGGTTTGACGATGAATTATTGTAAATTGAACTCATTAATAAGAAACAATTAAAATAAAATGGTGAGGTATATCCGGGCTTGAACAGGGGATTATTCGATCTGTAATCGAATGCTTTACCATTAAGCTGTATCTCCATTTTATAATCAATGTTTTTTTTTTTAAAGAAGAAATGATTTGCTGAAATTTTATTATCTTCCTTGGCTGGTGTAACGTAAAATATTCCCCTGGAAAAATTCTTTTTTATCCATATGAGAGAGAAAGCTATTTATAAGAACGGATTTTTTTGATTTTCGATACTTATTGGAATTAATTTCATACGAAAAAATATCTAACAAGACTGCCAGATATGTTAAATTTCTTTTTAATAAATAGAAAAAATAGTTTTAAATATGAATATCAATACAATCCTCCATACAAAAACAAAATTATAGTATAGATAATTTTACCTGTTCATATTTAACTTTTAATTGAAGTATCCTAGTGTTCACGTCAATTAAAAAAAAAAACGAACTTCAAATCGAGAAGGCAAAAAGAAAAATCCGCACAATGGAAAATTGTTATTTAAATGTAACTTTAGGACATTAATACAACACAAATACAACAGGAACACAATGAACTAGTTAATATTTAGTAGCATAACCCTTCTGCAATTTGATAGCCTACACTCTTTTGGGCATTCATTGAATTAGTCTGCAGTAATACTCTGTTGAAAGGGCATCCCACTTCTCTTTAATTTTTATCCAAAGTTCTTCCAGATTTGAAATTTTATCATTGTGTAGCTGTTGCTTGATGTAATGCCATACGTTTTCGATAGGATTGAGGTCTAGAAATTGTGCAGGCCAATCCAAACACAGAATATCATGCTCTCCAAGGAACCTCTGGACATTGCCAGATGTGTGAATGGGAGCATTATCCTGCATGAAGATGGGATTACCATCCAACTTCCGGCCAAAGTAGGGTAGAAAATGCTCAAACAATATATTAATGTCCTTTGTTGAATTAATTTGACCTTGGACACAAACTATAGGCCCTAGACTATTGGCATTAATAACGTCCCACAACAAAACTGAACTTCCACCACCTTGCAGCGTTGAAACTGTGCACCTAGGATTAAATTCCTTCCTTTGATGGACGTACTACCTACCATCACTGCCTAGCCTATTGAACTTGCCTTCGTTGCTAAAAATCATTTTTGACCAATATGAAATGAATATGAAGAGTCATGATCTTCAGTGCATGGATAAATTCCAGATGGAACTTTTTGTTCTTTACAGAAATTACTGGCTTGCATCTTGCAACACAGCCTTACAAATTAAATTCCTTCAATCTATTCTTAACTGTAGAAAAACCACTTTTTAACAAGATTACACTGTTGGATTTGGAGAGCCGTTTCAAATCTGTTTCTGAGCCTGCAGAATCTTGATAATATTGTCTTTCCTGTAAGAAATAACTCTAGGATGACCAGATTTAAAGGCATCACAAACACTTCTGGAGTTTTAGTGTTTTTGCGCAGTGATTTGTATTGTTTTCCCATCACATTTCAATCTGCAGCCGATTTCTCAATTGGATAAACTAAAAAGGTGAAGATTAATGAGCTCTTGATGATCACTAAGAGAAAGTCAAGGCATACAGATTAAATTTTACATTGTATATCCTGGAACAACAACAATTAGAGATGCTTTGTTGCCTAAAAGATGGATATTTTAAGCTAGTTTTAAGCTCATTTGCTGCTGCGGAGTTTCTTTTTGTCTTCTTGCTTTGAAGTTAATTTTTTTTTTATTGATGTGAACACTAGGATACGTCAGTTTAAAAGTCAAATATGAACAGGTCAAAATTATAGAGGCGAATCAAATGAGGTGTAGGTTGTTTAAACAGTTCCATTCAATTTAGCTTTAATTTGCGGTTTTTGAAAACGTGCGGACTTTCTTTTTGGTGCCACTAATATATTTATATATATATATATATATATATATATATATATATATATATATATATAATTATTCCAAAGTGTGTTTTTCAATTAATTTAGGGAGGTGAGCGCCTAAAAACACTAAGTGTTTTGTTTTTCATTTTTCATTTATTCTTCTCCAAATCTTTCTTTTTTCATTCCATATAAACAAAAAACTTTCCAACCGTTTTGTTTTTTTAACATACATCTATTTAAGGAGTTGTTTAGTGGTTTTCCGCTATTCAAAACACATCTAAGATGTACTTTATATATAAAAAAAATGAATGTGAATCAAATACTTCTTTTGATTTTGAAATGATTACTAATGAGTTATAATCACAGGGTGCCCCAAAAAGATGTATACACACTTTAAATAATTTTAAACCAGATGTAATGCTTGTTTTTTCTTTGCAGATTAAACTCATCGATCTTAATGATGGCAGCCAGGCTAACCTTTGAAGAAAAAAAAATCATTCTAAAATGCTACTGGAAGCATGAAAACGCCGTTGAAGTACAAAAACAGTTTAGGAGTGTGTATACATCTTTTTGGGACACTCTGTATATATAAGATCTGTTATTGTTTTCTTTGATTAGTGATTCTGTTGTATTTAATTGTTTCGCTTACCTAAGTAATGAGGAGTTACCTGCCCGTTATTTGCGTCATCCCTTTTTTTTTTCGATTAGCAATTATCCTGAGATTATGCTTGCAACGTTTTCTATTGCCGTATTCTACAGCCACCTTCATATGGTTTTTGTTGGCAGAGTCAGTATTTTCACTTTCCTTGCGTTTGAGAAGTGAAAATGTTTACTTCAGATTAAAGATTGGAAAAACAAAATTGATTTTTGGATTTCATTTCGATTGGACAGAGTTTGGTATGAATCATTTGTTGTTTCTTGTTGAACCAACTGTAGTGGAACGGAATAATTGCATCATGTCTGCAAAAGTGAAAGAACAATGTTTGCTTTTGTCTTTATTTGACTGTTTGATGTATTAACCTTTTTCAAGTCAAGCATGGAGAGTGAGGAGAGCAAGTTCCAATTTGGATTATAGAAGCAACTTCAAAATTACTGAAGCGAGTTAAACCATATATATATATTTGATATATAGACTTTTAGGCCGTTAAAAACAAGAACATGTTGATTTAGGAGGAGTGCTTTGTGCCAAATTGATAGATAAATATGGTTAAATTTGTGCCCATTTTCCTATTGAATATTAATCCCTATCAAGATCAAGCTAAGTGTGTATCGAATGGATACCATAATGCTTAGTTCGCTGTACCTTATAAAAAAGTTCCATATAAAATTTCATCCGGATTGATGCAATAGTTTAAAAAAAAACAACAAAAAAAAAACGAGAGTAAATGTGGTATCGTGATTACTGATCCCATTAATCGAGCAGATACCATACAGAAAAAGCAGAACAGAAGATTAATTGAAATATATATATCCTATTACAATAGAAAAATGCGAGCATGAAAATAATATGGTTAAGCTTAAACATGGAAAAGTAAAGGATTAGTTGTTAAAACTGGACAAGAAAAAGACAAGATATTCTAGAAAAAAATACAATAAATTTATAACTTAAAATCTTGCAGCAATAAGAATTGATTATATAATGTTATAAATTGAATTTTAAAAAAATTCTTTATGCTGCAATATTATAAGTTATAAATTTATTATATATTTTACTAGAATATCTTGCCCTTTTCTTTTCTAGTTGTAACTAGTCCTTTATTTTTCCATGTTTAAGCTTAACCATATTGCTTTTCATGCTCACATTTTTATATTGTAATCCATGATTTTTCCAAGCTTCTAGTAAATTCACTTGTTCTTTGTTTACTTTCAGTCTTATTTTTTGCCCCCATAACCCCCACCCCCCATTATTTCCCTTTCATTCTATCTGTTTCACTTGTTACTTCTATTTTCGCGAGAGTGGTGAATTGATAGCAATAGTAGTCACTGAAGTGACGTGGTTGCTATGGAAACCAGGCATTAAAAAACATTTTTTTTTTTACGATTTTGAACACCACTAAATTCATCATACATTTTGTTTTGCTGAACGAAAATTGAAAATCTTTTTTCACAATAAAGCTGAGAACTGTAATAATTGTTTGAAATTTGGTCAAAAAATAAGTGAGCTTTAAAGCAGTTCTAAATGACTAAAACTACCACTTAACCATAAATTCAAACACGGCAGTGTTTGAATTTATGGTTAAGTTTTCTAACCTTTCTTTCTATCATTCAAACATTACCGTGTTTGAATGATAGAAAGAAAGGTTAGAAAATCTACATAAAATCTAAAAGTGTATTGTGAAACATACAGAGGAAAACAATGGAAGTGTTCCCATATCTCCACTTGTACTGCAAAGGGGACTATGAGGGCACAACACCTTTAAACCATAAAAATATTATATTTTTATGAAATTTAAATCATATGCATAAAACTTTCTGGCCAAGACAATGTTAGTGGTTCCAGATCTGTTATCTTTTATGTGCTGTGTATAAGACACAGATTTAGAGGGTTTCTAACATTTCAGCTTCATCTGACCCTATTATGGGGATGAACCGCATAAGAAAGGGGCAATAAAAACATGGAAAGTGGTATGGTACTATTAAAAAGTACGTAGTAGTGATCCTGATTGATTCCCGACCAACGTTGTGTCTTCTTGCTACTCTTTGATGCCTCCATTCAGTCTTGAAAGCCAAAAGATACCCCCTGTAGGGATAGCTGTATGTGTAATTGTGAGGCAAAGGTTGCGCAATCCCCAACCACACCTCTCCTGAATCGGCAGTGTTTGAGTCCAGTGGCAAGAAGAAGTCCAGGATGACTGGAAACAATGCCGAGGTAAGCGGAGAGCACGTACAGCACCTGGAAGTCCCAAATGGTCACCCATTTAGCACTGACCAGGTTCAACGTTGCTTAACTTCGGTGATCCAGTGGGAACCGATGTGTCAACGTGATTATGCTGCTGCTACTATTCACAGATATACAGACATGTTAAATAAATTTCCAATATAGTTCCTGTGAAAGTTCAGTAATATATATATATTAAGATTGAAGTCAAACTTCTAAGATGAATCCTGAAAGAAAATAACCACTATAATGGAACTTTTTTCTTTCCTCCCCCTTTTCTTCTTTCTATACCAATTGATGAGAGTTTTTTCTTTTAATATTTTCCAGTTTGAGATGCTTCGTTTCTTCTTAACTTCACAAACAAAGTCATTATTTTATATGAATCTTAGAGCGATCACTATCGAAGAATAATTCTTTTTTCATCATTTTTGATAATGGGTGTACACTCATATACATGTGATACACAAAATATTCATAAAATGTTTCTTTATTTTCTCCAGACTGATGGATGTGACAATCTTGCCAATTCCATGATAGCGCTGCAAACCAATATTATATACATCAAAGGAAATTCTATTTTCAGTGAGAATTCTCATCATCCTTAAACAAAACATTATTATTATTGTAAATCCATATTCAGTAGTGAAAGAGATTTAATGAAAATTTTAATGACTTTTGTCTTCAAGACATCAAACAGCATTTAATCATGTCCTTCTCCCCTTCCCACCTTTTTGCAAAGTCCCATCTACATCTTTATTGCATCCTTCATCCACTCACGTGACTTTGAATGTTTTGTATTTAGCAAAATCCTATTAAGCATATCACCTAACCCTTTACAACAAGAAATGCTCAAATGTGGTTGCAAAAATGTAACATGCTTATAATCCAGGCAGAAAGGCCAAAAAATGAATTGGATGTGTCTGTTTCTACAGCATATCAACCTATTTTTTTCTGCCCCCCCCCCAAAAAAAAAAACACACACACACACACACAGAACCTATTATTTCGTGGATCGATTCACTTTGTTTTATGGTATATAAACCACTTTTGGTGGAGGAGGAGGAGGTCTCTAATACTGAAACAATACGAGGTGCCTTCAATAAGTTTCCAAACTTTTTAGTATACCACTTTTATTGATAGTACACACATGAAACTATAGTCCACTTTAAAGTAATCTCCTCGGCTGCAATCCATTTGTTGTACCATTCCAACAACTTCTGGAAGAACCCGTAGAAGTCCGCTTGTGAGAACGTGTCAATAACCTTCATCACAGCCTCTTTCATCTCAACTGTCTCATAACGACAGCCTCTAAAGTTTTCCTTGAGCTTAGGCAATAACTAAAAGTCACAGGGAGCAAGGTTTGGCCAATAGGGAGGATGAAAAACTTCATAGAGTTGTGGACTGGTGCATTTGCACAAATCTTCTGCACTTTCAGTTCCTCACAAATAATTGTGTGTGCAGTTCCTACACTAACATCAAACTATGCCCATATGACGGTCCTTATCCATGAAATTCTTTATAACTAATCAACTATGATGTCCTAATTTCCTTACTCCTCCCAAACCTTTCATCATCCCTCACAGACTCCCTCCCTTCCTTGAATCTCTTATACCACTCAAAAACTGATGCTCGATTCATGCAAAATGGTCCAAAAGCAGTCTGAAGCATTCCATACGTTTCTGTGGCATTTTTTCAAAGTTTAAAACAGAATTTTATTGCATATCATTCTTCTAAATTGTCCTCCCGTCCAGATTGCATTTTTGAAATTCACCAGTTGTGACAATCTGGCTTTAGTAGGTTGTATTCAAATTCCTGCTATAGTTGTTCATTTGAACCTGAAATCATAAAAATTGGCCAGTCATCTCATAAGATGTATAGCAATAACATACTGAATTTTCAAATATCTACGACAAATTTAGATGTCTGTACGAAAAAAGTGTGGAAAATTATTGAAGGCACCTCATACTTATTAAAAGTCATTATCATCGGTTTAACATGTTGATTTGTTGAGCGGCTTTTAGAATTGACTTCCAAACTAACCTATTTTTGACTAGATCTTTACTTATTCCTCTTACAAATCCATCCTCATCACCTCCTTCTATAGTTTCTTTGAACTTTCCTTAACAACCGACCCTACTATCTCAACTGTTCTACTTATATTAACATAAGCATTCTCAACAATTCTTTTGTTTTTGTATTAACGAATTACTTATCAAGGCTGAAAGATCACTAGATAATAAGTTTTAATGGGTGTGTCAAGTGAAACAGCACACTGAGGATTGGAGAAGTTGAAACTCGGCAGATTTTGATTATTTAAGAGGACGGCTGAAAAAAGTATTTGTTAACTTGAAAACTACCATATTGCAATCAACTGGGAAGCAAGCCATGGTATTTTCTTCCACAAACAGGTAGTTCTTGGAAAGGAACTTTGTTTATTGAAGTTCTGTATAATTTTTGGTGCACAGTGGAAGAAAAGAAAATCATTTTCAGAGGTTGTAGGTATTTCGTTTAACCTTCGTTCCAATGCCAACTAACCCTGCTACCTCAACTGTTCTAGACTTACTAAGCCAAACAGTCTCAGTCATCCTTTCATCATTATATTTCATTTAGCATGCTTGCAACAACTTTTAGAAAGTGATTTTCAAATTAATCTATCTCTGCCCAGGTCTTTAATACCCTTTCTCTTCAGTCCATACTTAATGCTTTCATGTGTTTCATGGGCTTTCTAATGCCAACTGACCCTGCTACCTCAACTGTTCTACATCCTTTCTTGTTTCATGCTAAAACACCCTATTGCAAACAATTTCTTGATTTGTTAGACAGTCAAACCTAACCAAACAACCGTTTTGTGGTTTATTTAACGCAGAAACACTATTTATTGGAGATGAAGAAGTGTAAACGATTCAGTGAAGACAAGTTACTATCTTACTCATAGCTGGAAAGCGGTGGGTTCATAGCTCTAGTAATGGTATTACACTATAAATGATTACAATAGATCCATATTATTCAGACTACTGTTCTCATCTTGGATGTTAATCTCATGTTTCAACCAATATAGTCTCTAACCTTCTTCAGGAACACCTTACCATACTTTAGAATCTGTATGGATTTCGGTTGGAACCCTTCATTTAATACATATGAAGATTATTCTCGTTCTGTCAAGCATGACTAAGTAAAAGTTTTAAGTAATTCTTAATTATATTGTTAGTATCGCCTGTACTAAGGATTGAATCACAGGTCCATGGCATAATGGATAAAGTGCTAAGTATAATCAGATCTAAGTGATTGTATCCTGGAGGTTGAAGGTTCAGTCATTGCTTCATCATTCATCATCATATTCGGTTTAATATCCGTTTAATATGCTGGCATGTGGTGGATGGCTTTCAGAAAGTGACTTTTAAAGTAACCTATTTCTGACCAGGACTTTATCCGATCAAATCGTTCCTTATCACTTTCTCCCATCTTTTAGTTGGCTGACCCTGCCACATCAGCTGTTCTACATCTAATCGAATCACTCATCCTCATTTTTTCAATGTGATCAAACCAACAAAGTCTTAAATTATTGCATATATGATACATTGAACGCAAATTGCTATTTCGTTGATAATCGGAGGTTCATATCATTGTCAATTGTATTACACTATAAGCGAATAGGATAAATTCTAAGTAATTCCATAATCTGGCTTGTTATCCATTAAACTACGTGTGCCCTCATCACAATCAATCATGTAGTGCACCGGTTACAAGACTAACAAAAACGATGGAGTGAACAACTGTCATTGAATATTGGCTTGCAGGCTTTTTACGGTTGACATCGTTAGAATATCAATCAATGTTTATCGTATTCGATCAGCTTTGGCAAGGATAGCAAACTTATAGCACACATACCAACAATGGTGGATTGCACGAATACAAATGGTCTACTGAACATCATATTTGGTTTAATGTCTATCTTACATGCTGCCATGTGTAGGATAGTTTAAAGAAATTGAATTCCAATTTAGATTATTTTAACCCATCTTTGGCCAGATTTGTACTTCTCTCCGGTCTATTTTTATCATTTCCTCCCATATTTTCTTTCACCTTCCCCTGTAAACTGAACCTGCTAGCTGAACTCTACATCTACTGAGTCACAAACTTTCATCCATTCTGTTAACCCTAACCATCAAAGTCTACTCTTTTGCACATATCTTCCTATATTGCGCATGTTTAATCTTATGTTTAAAATTACAATATGCTTTGTTTGGGGTGAAAATGAGTAAAAATAAATTTAAAAAAAAACATTTCATTTTATTCCTTCTTTTGTTTATTAACGAGTCACCATGCATACAGGCCCAAAGACCATTCTTGGACAAGGATTAGTGGTTTTTGAAATCGATGACGATTGTAGATGATGATTGGATCTGGGTTGAATTTGATTATTTAAAAGGACAGTTCAATAAAAATTTAACATTTGAATTGAAAAATTATCATGTTATGGTCAGCCAAAAAGCAGCCCCATGGTGGTACAGAGACGATAAAAAAAAAAAAAAAGAAAAAACATGAAACTGTCCAGCAAGGCATTGAAAGAAACTCTAGGTAGAATTCGATCTCTTAACTAATACCTGCATCCACTTGGTCATGAGTCCTAGGAACTTTTTGATGTGATGCAAAAATTTCTCATCGTCGTTCTGAGATTGTAGTAGAAAATAAATGACACAAAACCGAAAAATAAATAAATAAAAATTAATGACCATATTTGAAAAAAAAAAAAATGTAATTTCAAAAAAAGATGTCGATTTTAAGTATGTAACTATCGCCAAAATCATGGACATTGTTAATTTTGAAATTTTCTTTTTTTAACTAAATTCAGTTCTCGTGTGAAATTCTTGAATTTACAGATGTGTTTTCTTGCAACCTAATATCTGATTGATGATAGCATTTTTATTTTTAACAATTTTGAGAAATATTAGAGCATAACGCCAGGACTTGATCACATATTCGGTTAATGTGTAACATGGTTGTGGGCGTTCTTTAATTCCTAAGCTACATCCATTAATGATCGTATCTTTGTAGTTGTAGTGTTGATGTGGCAGCCGAAGTTTCCAGTTTCTCTTCTTTATGTTATTGTGTCCTTCTCAATTACAATGTTCAGCGTTATTAAAAAGAAACACAAACAAATTAAATTGGGGTTTAAAAACCTATTCAGGATTTTATTCTTTTTTTCATAATGTACATGTATAAAGCCTCTAACCTACTTCCTCATGTGGCAGAGCAACAACTATCTAAACCCAACTGCTCCCTCTCTGCCAGCTCAGTTAAAAGGGAACGATCTTCTCTCCTGATTTGCCACATCAGATTAGTGACTTCCTGTCTTCATAACGTCACTGTGGGGACACATAATTGTTGTTAGACTTCTAATTGTAAAATTGTACTCTTTTTAGTTTTAATTTACCGTTCTAATTCTTTTTTTTTAACACCTGACCTTATCTTGCAACAGTGATATCTTGTGATATTTGTTGCCATCATGCTATGCAGATTTTCAGAGAAAAATATTTAAAGAGAGTTGAGATGGTCGGTAAGAGAGAGAAGAGAGAAATACAGTAAAATAAGAAACCAATTGGAGACGAATTTTTTCGTGTTTTCACTAATATATCACTACTTATGAAATTTCAAAAGCTACTTAAAGAAAAAGATTATTGATGAAAAATATCCCGAGAGGATTGGAAATGATGAATGGAATGGAATGAACAAAGTTTGTTGAATTCGTTAAGTCAATTGAGCTGAAACGACTTCAAGAGTTAATTTTATTAACAGCTGTAGTTGACATCAGAACAAAAAAAATTAAATCTTATTTTTTGTCTTATGTGTCGTTTTTATATCTCTGATATTTTTTTTTTTAGGTCATTCAACTCTGTGCACCGAAGAATGAATGATAGACACAAAGTAACAATTAACAAGTGAAGTATGCATAGTCACCCGTGAGTGCACGCTGAACGAGGCATAACAAAAATGACTAAGTTCAGCCTCCCCCCCCCCCATTTAGCCCCAAAGGTCCCCAAATCCTGGTGAAAATGAACAAATAATGTAGTTTTAGGCTTTAACATATTTAAATTTGAGTTCAGCACCATGCAACACTGCTAAATAGACATATACAGAAAATTTTTGACAAATTGTAAAATAGTCCCCAAACTGTTTTTATTAGCCCTAAAAGAGTCCCTTGAGTACATCCAAGAATTATCACGGAGTATAGACTAACAAAATTATATAGAAACCAGTTAATTACAACTTTGCAGAAAGTTTTATAAATATCCAAGGCATTAATTTTTTTTTTTAATAGGCACAAAAGTGTCAATTTTAGCTATTTTAACCTGAAAGGAACCCCTGGGGGAAGGGGGATAATCGGAGTTTTCTCGGAAAATCTGTTCTGTTACTTTTTTACTGATATCATGTTTAATGTTTGTGCAAACTTAAAAATAATTCCATTGAGAAAAGCGCGGACAGACGAACGGATGAGGGTGAATTTACACGTCCATCCTCCTTTTGTCGGGGGACCAAAAAGAATATCACCTTGCTGAAATAACCTCTGTATTCACCTGATCTTACTCCATATGACTTCTTTCTCTTGTAAGTTCAAGGGAATTATGAAAGTAGCTGAATTTTGAAGACCATCAAGAGATTTGTAACACAATAGGCTTAGTGGCATCAAAGAGGACCAGCAGTGCATAGATATATAACAGAAGGTAGGAAAGTCCATTAGGCTCCAAGACAGATGGGCTCTAAAGAGAAAACCTTTGTTGTTTAAAATTGAAATAAATATGTTTTCGACATCACATTACTTTTAAGACATATTTTATACTCATATTTATCAAAAAATGATTTGATTGACACATTTTTGCACTTTTTAAATGCCTAACCAAATTATGTTTGCAGAAATAAAACATTTTTTATTATTATTAAGCATTATTATATAAAAGTAAAACTCAATAGATTTTTGCGGATAAAAGCTTTAATGGATTACAATATAGACACGCATGTATTGTCCATTGAATTTATCGAACACTCTACAGTGTCTTATTATATGCTCGCTAGATAAGACATAATAGACTATATCCCTCCACTCTGCATAACTGTTACGACGGCAGCAGCAATTAAAATGTTTGAATTCGAGTTAAAAAGGTGATTAATCATACGACCGGCAATATAATTATCTCCACACTGAGGATACTGTAAAGCTGAAACATGTCTGTGGATAATAATTAAAATATTTAAGCTCAAACATTTGATAGACTTTTTACAGATGAGCTCGTTAATAATAATAATAATAATAATAATAATAATAATATATATATATATATATATATATATATATATATATATATATATATATATATATATATATATTCCACACTTGCAAGTTACATTCTAATGACCAAAGAACAGAATCAGTCCACAATCATTAGTTAATTTTTTTTTTAAATTTAATTATTTTACTTATAATATGGGTGGATGTCTACATTTTTTCCGTTCTTGTCTTACACGTGTTTCGCTGTTAATTTCATTGACTTTATTATTTGTAACAATTTGGATTATATTATAAGGAGCATATCCTTTAAGAATATATTTTTATATAAATTCAAGATTATATATATATATATATACTAGCTCTACCTACGTTTTGAGCACTTTTGAAGGTAATACTTAAAGTTTACGCATAAATCTATACTTTCGTATATTAATTTTATGTGAGTAAATTAAGTAGTTATCTCTCTCTCTCTATATATATATATATATATATTATATACGTTTATATCTACGGTTTTATGAAATTTTAATGTTTTGATCTTTTCATGAAATTTTTAAACAAAATTTGCTCCCCCTCCTCATCCCCGCATAGAAATTCTTACTCATCGCAATAAATATTAAAAAAACAAAAAAAAACAAAACAAAAAAATTGAAGTTTCCTCACTAACCACCGTCATCCGTCCATGGCCTCCCACAGAAACGAATCTCATTTTTGCAATGATATGAACCGATCAATGCAGCCAGACGTTTTAGTGATTCATGGAGAGGGCGACGTATATAATTATTTACAAGGGGGGAGGGGTAAATATTAGACATACCTTTTATATAGTACAAAAAGGTAAAGCGAGTATTGCCTGCTAATGAGAACTCATGTGTAGTCCTTCTGACTCTACCTCATAAACAGTACATACCTATGTAATAATGGGATGTAGATTTGAGTTTTCTCATTTGTCATCTTTTTACATTCCTGCTGATAATACTACTCTCTGTATTCCCTCCTCACACTCTTCCCCATATTTCCTTTCTCATTCACCTCTCCACTCCCATCCCCCACTTTGATACTCCCAAATTTCCAACCATCTAAAACATTCAATGTGCATACAAACAACCACACAATATCAATGTTATAGTATTAAGTAGATGTGTTTGGTTTGTTTTGCAATATATCAGTCCTTTTTATGCACTTTAATCCCAAAGCTCCATATATCCTCTATTGTATAATAAAGACCAATGTGTAGTAATCTATATCCATATATAATTCAATTATACATGTGTTTCAGGAGATCAGAACATCGGTGCCGTTGGTTTCAGATCTCAAACAAAGGGGACCAATATCTGATCGCTTACGTCAGACTCTTCTCATAGACGACTAGGTATTGGTTTCCTTTGTTTTAGATTTGAAACCGATGATAACAACACTGTTCTGATCTTCTGTAGCATAAATAGTACGTTCTTATTTTTTTAACTGTCTTAATAATTGAGCACCCTGCTGGGATTGTCTTCCACTTGCACGCGCGCGCGCACACGCACACACACACACGCACACACACACACACACACACACACACAAATGTTAGCTCGTAAATAATTACTGAACGAAACCATTTCAAGTATTTAGAGGAAAATAAAACAATAGTATCAGACGCCCCCCTCCGCGCTGTTTGAAATAAATTCGTAACGGAATCCTTCGCTATTTCCATATTGAGACGCTTTTTTTTAATTTTCATTTTAAATAGATACGTTTGTTTTTCCTGTCTTTTAACATTTCAGATCGAGACGTTAGTGCGAACTCTGGGGAATCAGTTTTCTTCCAGTCATTTTTCATGAAGGGTATACACGATTCATTGGAAGCGATTACTTCAACACAAGTTGCTATTTTTAACCATCTGGGATAAAGTTGTTGGTTCGAACAGCAGTGCATAGGTAATTACAAGAGCTATTCAATGGAATTTGAGCTTAATCTTGCGGATTTCATTCGAGAAAGAAAAGAAAGAAAATAATGTAAATATTGGAACTCCATCATCGCAATCACTTTTTCGTTTATTTAACACATTTTTCATTTTCTTTAATAGCAAATTATTCCATTAGATTTTAAAGAGGAGGGGGTGAATCAAAAGCGATAATTAATAACTCGACCGGCAATGATGAAAAGGCCATACTTCTACATTCCATTTCTTTATTAATAGAAAAAAAAATACAGATAATGTCACAGACAGACAAAAAATAAATTAAATTAACTAAAAAAGTTAAATAAAAATAAAAATAAAAAAGAATAAAGTGATTACCAGTGTTCATGAAAATGAGCTCTCATTAAACTTCTTTTTAACTTATTTGGTAATTATTGCGTAGACAACTTTTGTTTTTCCTTTCTTTTAAATCCTACAGGGGTTTTCTTTTATTTATTTATTTTATTTATTTATATATTTTTTGTTTAATAAAATAAAACACAATTAAAACTTTTGTAAAAAGATTCTTGAAAACTGATTGGATCAACAATAAAATCAAATTACAAAAATACTACATCGGAGAACGCATTAGATTAAAACAGATTTGATAATCACAAAAGTAATTTTTTATTATTATTATTATTATTATTATTATTATTATTATTATTATTATTATCATTATCATTATCATTATCATTATTACTATTATTCTTATCATTATTACTATTATTCTTATCATTATTACTATTATTATTATTATCATTATTACTATTATTATCATTATTATCATTATTATTATCATTATCATTATTACTATTATTATTATTATTATTATTATTATTATTAGGGGACTCATTCATATGTAATATATTGATGTTGGCATTCTGTAGATGTTCAACGTAAATGGAAACGCTCTGATATTATTGCAGCTTTTTTGTTGTTGTTAAAACTGCAAAAGTATTTATCTAAGCTAGCAAGGACGCCCGGCGTAGCCCGGTCGTAAAGTACGCTTAAATATGATATTTTAATTCTTGCAAATTTCGTATATATTACGATGTTCTATTGATTTTTATATATTTTAAAATTTCGATTTAAAAAATAAAAAATATATCCATATAACTTGGGTGCATCAGCTTGAATTGCAATTGAAACCAAAACTTATGAAGAATTCTTGGTAAAATTATTACAAAAAATAGAAGTTTATAATAATTAAATGACAGTCACTCTTATGTAAGCGTGACACACAAAATAAATAACACACACACTCTCCTCGTAATATATAGATCATCATTATCATTATAAATAACAGCAATAACAACGCATATAGTGTACATCACTATTTAATTATTTTGGGCACTTAAAGATAACTGACGTTTTCTATTAATCTAGTGAAAAAATCTTAAGATACTCTAAATAAATTTTTGGACGAATCGTATCGATTATCTGGATCGGTTGTAGTCGATATACTCCTGAATAACAATGACCAAAAGGACACATTTTGTTCTGACATCGATTTTTTTTTACTTTCAATCGAGTCATTAAGAAAATACGTACATTTACATGTTTGCCACCACAGATTTTTCACTTCCTGCACTGATGACTGCGAAAGCATGAATATATATATATGAATATATATATATATATACACTAGCAAAAGTACCCGTCGTTGACTGGGTTCAAAAACAGCCTACAGAAAATGGACTCTATGAAAGTATGATAGGTTATGAAAAGGAAGAGTTGTAAAGAGATAGCTTCGAATTTGGGGGTATCAAAACCAAAGCAAAATATGATGAAAGTAAAAATAAAGTAGATAAACCCCATAATTTATTATACCATAACTGTTCACACTGAAACACTTTCCACAATATTCTGTGGATCTATATTAAAAAAACTTGTTAAACTTTGTGATATATTTCCATTCTATGGAGGTCAGGCGCAAACGAACACCCCATAATTTTATACCATATTTCTTCAAATTGAAACATAATTATCAAAGTATACTTTCGTAGATAGATATGAAAGTCCTTATCAAAGTTTGTGCCTATTTCCATTCTATGGAGGCCAGGCGCGAACGCAGACCCTACAATTTTATTATACCATCCCTATTTAAGTTAAAACATACTTATCAAAGTATTCTTATGTACATCTATATCAAAAACACTTGTAAACGTTTTTAAAAAATTTTTTTTTTATTTCCATACTTTGTGGACCAGGCGCGTATGCAGACCCCACAATTTTAATGAATCATCATTATGCCAGATCAAACATACCCATTCTTGTGTCTCGATACATCTTCTATCATTATATGTGATCAGTTTTCTATAATAGTCAACCTTATAGGAGCCTATTCGTGACCAGACACACACACACAGACGTTCAGTTTCACACATATATATATATATATATATAAACGAAAGAGAAAAATAGATATTAATCAAATAACCTGAAATAGATCAAAACCTTTCGGTAGGCAAGAAGAGAGAGAAAAAAAGTATGTTTTAATGTAAGTTTTGTATTTTCCGTCTTCAACGACGCATAATCTAATGTGACCGATTGCGGGCGGATTAAGCTTAAGCAGTTTAAGTTTACAAAAGTTTATCGAAGCTTGAGAAAAAACACAAAGTCTACGCGGATTAATGCATCTTTATCTGATTAACAGGCGAGATGAAGACTTTTCGTTCCGCTTGATGAGCCGGAAGCTTGAATTGTTGATGCGACTAAAGAAAGACTCAAGTCAGAGACAAATCTACTAAATACCAGAGAAGATGAGGCGACATCTTTGGGAGGAAGATGTGGAAGCGAGATGAGAAGGAAAACAGAATTAAGTAATTATCAAGCTGACCTTCGATGTTTTCTGGCTAGACGGATTTATTACTTTTAGATAAAAGTACATTCACACCTTACAAAGCAACACAACTAAATAACACGCTGTTAAGTTCACCCCTCCCCCCCAAAAAAAAAACGAAACATAAACAAAACATAAAGATACACACACACACACACACTAAAAAAAGAAACAATTCTTACTTATTGTTTAAATAAAGAAAAGTTGCTTTTAATAGCTTTCTAAAAATACATAAAAGAATAGAGCACTTTCGGTCGCTGAAAAATGCTTACTATAAGTAAACAGATTTCACTCACAAGTTTAATAAGATAGCATAATGGATAAGACGTATGTCGATCTTAATTTATAAAGCTTGCTAGTACGGCATATATCACGTTGACACACGAGTTCCTGTTAGATCACCGAAGGTAAGCAACGTTGAATGCGGTCAGTACAAAAATGGGTGACCATTTGGGAATTCCAGATGCTGTATGTACTTATCTGCTTATCTCAGCATTATTTCCATTCGTTCTGGACTTCTTTTTGCCACTGGACTCAAGCAGTGCCGATTCAGAGGAGGTGTGGTTGGAGATTGTGCAACCCTTGCCTCACAATTACACGCACAACCACCTTTACAGCGAGTATTCGTTGTCTTTCGAGACTGAACGGAAGCGTTACTTGTTGGTTTAGTCACACCGAAGAGATGTTATACAGGGAAACAGTGCATGTGGGGGACAGCATATATGCCGCCAACATTGTGGTATGGAATCCGCTATCTGTCATGATGTAAAGCTTTTCGTAAAAACGAATAGAACACTTTTCGGTAGTTGACATTGTTTATGAACAGTAAGAATTGCCTACCTTGTGAATCGTGAGGATAGCAAAGCGGATAGATTAAGAAAAATGTATCGTTTCAATCGAAGACTAAAGCACTTGCTTATTTAACTCCACTGAGGAACTGTGATACAGCGTGATAGTTTCTATTGATGACTACCTATATGGCTAATCCCTTTATTGATTTGAGCACTATTACACAGAAATTGCCATCTAGCATTAACGATAACGTAAAACTATTCATAAAAACATGAATCAAGCATTCTTCGGTAGTTGATAAAGTACGATTTCCCTTACTTGTGACCTGTGAGGATAGCGATGTGAATAAAAGATTTGACTGTATCTCTCTGCAAAAAATAAAAAAAAACAAAAAAAAAACAAAAAACAAAAAAAAAAAAACCGAGCGGCTTTGGCTTATCTACGCGTCACGAATCCACTTTAGTTTGCGATCTACAATTTGCAAGATTAGATATAGATCGCATTACAATGAACATGATACAAGAGCAAGAACACTTCTCATTAGTTTTTGTTTACCAAGCCTAGAACCCTAACAAATAGACGCTCCAGCCTTTATTTAAAAAGAAGTCACTGAACGCTAATTCAGACGAATGGTAAGTTTGTTCTAATTTAAAATAACTCAATTTTCGTAATTTTTCCGTCAATCATCGAACCTAACACCGGAGCATGCACAGAAGTTATTAAAGACATACGCAATGAATTGAACGATTATGGTTTGATGCGAAGATTCATATATTAAAAAAATAATAAATTAAAAAAAAAAAAAAAATGAAAGGCGTACGGTGTATATACTTTTCCTTGTAGATTATAACCGAAAGTGGCACATGCACACAAATTATTACTTTCATGTCTGCTCACACTAGGGAACTGCGATACAGCGATACAGTGCGGTCGACTTATCTAGATCCTGTATATTAAATTTCTAAAGATATCGCAGGAAAGAATTGTATCAGCTAACTATAAACATGATATTTGGAATGATTACCTACCTCTGCAGATTATTGCAAAAGGGTTGGATAATAATGATCTTTTCTAAGTTATTTTATGATATTGGACCTAAATAGCACTTAAACGGACATACGAGACTTTGACTCATACTATCCAATTTTCAGTTGTTATTCTTGTATTGTATTATTGACATAACATACTTTGCTATAGTTTATTTTAAAAATTATGTAATCCGGCTCAGACATTTGGTAAGATGGAAGCATTTTAAGTGTAACTGAAAAATGAAAAACATCAAGGAGGATTACTCATTTTAATTGAACGTAAAAATTGTCTCCCCTTTGCTATTTAAATAATAATAATAATAATAATAATAATAATAATAATAATAATAATAATAATAACAACAACAAAAAAGTGCAAACAAAAATTAAAAACTACAATGACTTCACTACATCCTGGACAACGCCGGGTAGGTATCGTTATTCTAATAAAGGACTCTCCTCAATGGGTAACTCCACAACTGAAAATATTTTTCCCATGATTTTAATAGGATTCAAATCGAATTCCTTTTTTTTTTTATTTGTCTCTCGAGGAGGACAAAGTAGGACAAAAGGTCGATTTTAATGTGGAGAAAATCCAGCCCACCTACTCAGAAAGAAACTCTTTAGAAGACACAAAAACGACGAGATCTAGTATTAGAACAGATACTACATTTTAGTAAAATTACACAAGATTTTGAACATTCTCATTGGTTGATATGAAATTTGTACCATTTGTGTAAGAGGGGGGGGAGACGTTTCAGATGAACGTCGGTTAATGGAATCACATTGCATTACGAAGATTTATGATCAAAGAAACGCAAAAAATTGAAGTCATTAACTTTTGCGGATGAGAAATGAATGTTTTACAAAGAAAATGATTTCAGTTGAGTTTTTAGAAAAGGGAGGCACGACTCACCTCCCTTATTCTCCTAACCATCATGACTAATAAGACACCGAGTAAATATTTTGGTTATCAATCTTATTTCTAAAGCAAAACAACAAAAAAAAAAAAATCGAAATCAAATTAGATAGTAAATAAACAGAAGAAAAAAAAGAGAGGCAGCAGAGGGGTTAGGGGAAGAAAAGTGGGGAAGAGAAGGTGAGGAAGAGAAGTAAGAAAGAGGGATGAGAGACGGAGGTGTGAGAAAGAGAGAGGAAGGCGTGAGAAAGAGAGAGAAAAAGTGTAAGAAAATGATGGGCAAGAAAGAAGGGGAGAAAGAGAGGGGGAAGAAAGAGAGGGGGAGAAGGTTTAGAAAGAGGAAGAGAGAGAAGAAAGATAGGTGGGGAGAGGGGGAAAGGTGAGTGAGAGGGGGTAAAAAGAGATGGCGAGAAGGAGTAGGGGTGAAAAAGAGGGAGGAGGAAGGAAGATAGGCGAGGAGAGGGGGAATAAGGGTGAGAAAGAGGGGAAATAAAGAGAAAGGGGAGAGGGTAAACAAAGAGAAAGAAAGAGGGAGAAGAAAGAAGGGGGAAGGGGTGGGGAGAAAGAATCTGACGGGTATTACCAGGTGTAAACACGTGTTGTACTTTTACAAATTATTCCATCACTTTTTTTCCACTCGCATACTTTTCGCTTTCATGACTTAAAAACAGCCGCATATTTGCATGGTCTGTAGCACAGGTGACAGAGGAACATCATACTTTCAATTTTTGCAGTCAATCTTACTGTGATTTCCAAACACGTTATTATATCCGTACACTTTGCTCTTAAACCCTTTAGGTACGTATAAGTGACATATTTACAACACGAATGCCAGTCTATAGACCTCTTTGATTATAATACAATGACAGTCGAAGGCAAGATGACCACTTTAATCGGAGATTTTACATCAGAATTACATGCTCCTGGCTGGGTTGCCTCATCAACGTCGGTTTTGAAATGAAAGTGAACCTCCTAGAAAGATAGTCATCTAAGACTAACGCGTCATGCTGTTCGACAAAAAGAAAGCGAGATAGAAGCTTTAAAAGCGTCCGGAACACATATTTCACCCTTTTCCCTCATCTGTAAGAAGGCAAGAAGCTGGACTAAGTTGTCAGAGACTTTTTGATACACTTATTGTTAGCGGATACGTAAACAGCTGATGAGATATTCTGGTCTGGCCTAAAACGAGAAAGAAGCGAGGAGGGAAGGTTTTAAATAATGTAGCTAAGTTGAAAGCTCGAATAAATTCAGAAGAATTTTGAACCAGGTCTACGCACTTTTGACCGCAAGACTTAGAAGACCATATATCAAGTGAGGAAATTTATTATTATTAACTGTCGTAAATGTCTGTGCGAACGCGCGCATATATATATATATATATATATATATATATATATATATATATATATATATATAACATGGGTTCCTATAACTATGCAATATTGGCAATGGTTGAGATACAGACTGATGGAAAGCAGAGGAAAGGGAGAGATCATGTACGAGGAGGAAAAGATGAGAAGTACAATCCTGATAGACACTCTCACCTACCCCAAGATGTTTCGGGCAGATGACCCGTGGAAGGGGAAGGAAAGCGGTCGATGATTAGATCTGAAGTATTGCACAGTCAGAGTCCAAGGTGAATGCTTGTCTTGGAGAGAGGAGGAGAAGGAGATGTATGCAAATGTGACCTCAAATCAGTGGAGGTAATTGGTGAGGAGAGAGGGTGTTCTATACAAAGGAAAGGTTGGGTAAAATGGAGAGAGCCAAACGTGGGTTTATTTTTGACAAAGAAGGAGAACAAGATAGACAGATAGAGAGAAGAGAGTGAATGTATGTGAGAGAGAAAGGAATAAAAAATAAAGAGGAGAAAATAGAGAGTGAGGGGGAAGAAAGAAGAAGAGTGAAAGGAAGAAAGAAAGAAATATAGAGAGAATAACAGGAAAGAGAAAGAGTGAGAGAGTGTGAAAGAGTGAAAGCGAGGGGGGAGGGCTGACAAAGAAGGGGAGTGAATGAAAGGGGGACGGAAGGAGAGGGAGTTGGGCGGAGGGGGAGAAAGAGGAGGAATAAGAGAGAGAGAGACGGGAGAGAGAAAAAGAGAGGGGATGAGAAAAAGAGAGAGGGAAGAGAGGGACAAGTGGCAGATGAAGAAGTGAAATAGGGGTGAATGCATTTATTGGAATGTGTACACATTCACAAATGTCGTGTGCAATTTATTAGAGTCAATAAAGAAGACGAAAGTTGGCTAAAAGTTATTGCAGAGCAGGATTAGAGCTTTCCATTTTACGTATGACTCACGTGGTTCAGTGTTGCTGACATGAGAAAGGGACGTCAACAAAAACATTGGGAGGCAGAGGATAGAGACGATAGACATAAAGCGGGAGGGGGTAACGACATTTGGTAATTGGAATGAAAGGAATGAGTTTTGGTCAAGCAACACACACACACATATAGATATTTTGTCGATATTTTTGGGGACAGTGTTATATATATATATATATAATATATATATATATATATATATATAACATTGTCCCCAAAATATCGACTTAAAAGTCCCTATTTTCTTGCCTACCCACGATGGTAAAAATTAGACACAAGGCCGGATTTTAAATATGGGAAAAATCAAGCCTTCCAACAATCGGGTATTAGAACTAAAATTGCCTCAGACGACAACAATTTTTCCTTCACGAACCGAGGACAGAAAAGAAAGGATTTAGTGTAGTATCAGAAGTTCAGAACAGATACTGCACTTTTCTCCTAACTAAAAAGGAAAAAAAAATCGACTCGGCACTTATAATAAAAACGAGAGAGGCTGTATATTTTTAAACGAAGCAAAAAACAACACCAAACAATGGAATGGTGGGTGGGTGGGGGGGGTTCATGTGTGCTTATCTGTATTGTGATCGGTGCAAGGTTCCATTCCGGTTTAGCTTTCCGTGCGTGTTGACGTCAATTCGAAAGTATTGATCACGAGAGAAACCCTTAAAGAAGATAGGGTCGCGCTGTGGTTGAAACGTGACGAACATCACAGACGATTGCTTAGTGTTATATCAAACCTTTAATGTGATTGAACGCGCAAACAAAGCACAACATGTAAACGGTTCACTGAATGGATGAACAAATCTTTTTGTGGAAGAGATCCGCCACTAACTGAAAAATGTGTTCTGCCAAATCTCTCTCTCTCTCTCTCTCTCTCTCTCTCTCTCATATATATATATATATATATATATATATATATATATATATATATGATATATATATATATGTGTATGAGAGAGAGAGAGAGAGAGAGAGAGTGAACGTGTCTGTGTCTGCGTGTGTACATTTTCCAACGCAATAACTGTCAATTTTAAGTCTACAGATTCGAAATTTGATATACAGCGTACTGAGATTTGGGAAAATCTTTGTAATCCATTTTCGGACAGAAATTTGACTGTTAAGGGGTCAAAGTTCAACGATTTGATCTTTGAGAACTCTACCAAACCACTCCGCCAATTTTTGGTTTAAACACTTGAAATTTTAAATATAGGTTCCTTGAACATGGATCTAACTTAACTTGAGCCCAAAACAATAAATGTTAAGGGGTCATAATAGGGGTCAAAGTTAAAAAAATTGACCTTTGCAGTCTACCAAATTACTCAGACAATTTCTGGTCTAAACATTTGAAACTTGACATAAAGGCTATTCAGAGATAGGGCAAACGTTTTAATCGGTTTGGGTCGAAAATTTTTAGTTACCAATATATAAATGTATGTATGTATGTTTGCATGTCTGTCTATAACTTTCGACAGAGGCGACGGATTTTACCAAGATCAGTATCGTTTTGACAAACGACAAATATCGAAAAATTGGCTTAAAACATCAATATTTTCACCTTCAACTAGGCACTTTTCTACAGGGGGGTCGCTTTTGTCGCCGATATTTTCGAAAGTCATCCTCTCCTTTAGATTATTTAGCCTTAATTTAAACCTACGTCACTTCCGGTTTGGCGGTGATCGTAACAGTAAAGATGTCATGTTCCCCCCCCTCCCGTTCTTTTCCTCCTTCGTGGTACGGTTCGAGCCTGCCTTCCTACTCACATTTTTTTTTTTTTTGCTCAACATACACATCCAAACACCCGGGCAACGCCGGGCTGAAATGCTAGAAAATAAATAAAAATTAAATAGTCCAGCTTGTCAAGATTAAGGTTAGGTTACATGAAATGTAAAATAAACACCACTGTCGAATGCATCGCGGAATATTGGACTGTTGTGCGAGTTTATACGGATGTAGAAATATGAGGGAAACAATCTTTTCATGTAAACTATGCAACGATATGAACTGATTCCATCCTTTTGAGTAATATACACCATAATCATGTCGACACCAATTTTCAATCGATCACCAAAGCATAGTCAGCACAAGATGCGCGACTATTTGGGAATATGAAGCACTGTATGTGGGAGGACGTCGGCACTTCCCTGTAAGAATTCCAAAATATTAGTCCTGTCAGTTGTACGCACACGCGCTTTTTTATGAGTCCTTTCTAGATATTTGTGATGCAGTATAAAATGAAGAATAAATGCCACTGTGGAACGCATTGTGGAATGTTGGGAAGCTATCTGTGCGAGTTTTCGTGAATGCAGAAATATAAGGGAAACGATCTTTTTATGCAAATACTAAATGACATCGATGGATTGTATCTTTTTGAATATGTAATAACACGTTTTTATTTTTATTTTATTTTTTTTTATTACAAACCGTATTTTGTTTGTGTTTTTGTTATAGAATGATAGTTATATACCCTATTTTGTAACTATATTGACTCTTCTAGACACTATTTATGGAGGAGCTTATGCAAAAATTTCAAAGCGGTCTCTTTGCAGCTGTGGTTGCTTCGAAATTATGGACTGTTAAATACCAGTTGTGAATTCGTTCTTGACACACAGTTGACAGAAACTGAGTCATTTCTGTGACCTTTTATTTGTCGGATTAAGATATTGGTCCCGAGTAATCCTAGAAAATCCATCTTGCCTTTCTTCTTTGGGGTGGAGTCAGTGTATTGTTGACTGCCTGAGGCGCTCTGACCGGGGAATGCTGACTGAACTACCCAAGCAATTGTTAATAGGTCAGTGTGATCCTCCTTTAGGTGCACTGGCTTGATTTCCTCCCACTCTTCATATTTTGTGTCATATCTTCCTGCAGTCAGAAGGAAGTAAATATTAGCAGTTCTTATGTAAAATGCTATTCTCTACTTCTACAAATATACGTTCTTGTAGATATACCACAGTGTTGTCTTATTTCAGTTTTGCATGTGTAGCAGTATTATTTTCTTTGGCGAGCCTCTTTTACAAAAGATCTAGATCAACAACTATTTTAGCCCTAGCAAGGGCAATACATGAGTTAATCTCTCTTTTCCTGCAATATTAACACATTAAGGAAATGAAATGACCTTTTTGATAGGAAATGAATTTTAAGAACACATACAACACAAAGAAAAGTTCAGCGAGAGACATTTTTGTTTACTTAATCCTATCAAGATGCAAACACACTCGTCTGAGCTCCAATCTATGCTCCTTGAATAGCTACAATCAATACCAACAATTTTTCCCACTCTTTATCTGGGCCTAAATCAAAACACAGATTCCACGAACAAACCTTCTTTCCTAGAACTGCTTGCTTGTGAAACACTGTTCCGCTGGCGTGCTTTCCGTCTGACTACAATATCTTAGCCTTCGAGCCCAATATAAGTAAACGTTGTTGAACCATCCCCTTAAATAATCAAATTCTACCCAACTTACACCATTCGCCTTGCATTCATTAATCCTTATTCTCGAGTGGCTTTCGGGCCTTGATAAATGGTAACTCACTTGTAAAAAAAAAAAAAAGACATTTAAAATGAAGTAAGCTCATGGAACATCTGTCATTACTAATCAGCAGAGTGTTATCACTGTCGACTAATGGAACAGTTTATCAAACATGTGCATCTAGTGTTATAACCTATGGATGTCAAACCTGGCTAGTGACGGTTGAGGACATGTGTTGCATGGAGAAAAATGATATGAGGATGATATGATGGAGAAGTCAAGTTAGTTTTAAAAACAGGCTTAGATTTGATTACTTTAGAAGATTAAATCTGGTCAGTATATAGAGATATGTACAGCAGATTAAAATTTGGCGTGGTTATGTTCCAAGAATGGATGAGAGTTCTTGGTTAATAAATGTAGAACAGTTGAGGCAGAAGGGGCAGTTCACAAGAAAAGGCCAAACAAACAAGTGATAAAAACTTAACTTAATTTCTAAAGATGGATAAATAAAGACCTGCCCAAAGATAGATAACTTTAGAAATCAATGTTTTTAATAGAGATGAATTTCCTGGCCTGAGGTCGGGAGCATAGCGTATTTGGAGAGGGCAGCGCAGAAAATAACTTTTCCTCTAGACAACTTTAACTTCAACCAAGAAATTAAAAATTAGAAGACACCTTATGCGCATGTAGAGGATTGGTTGGTTGTTTTTGTTTTACGGCATATCAACCCTTTTCAGGTTATTTAATGCCAAATTCAGTGATTTTGAAGAACATTTTTTAATAGAATATATATTTTTTTCAAGTCATTTTCTATTTAACCCATAGTTGGGACCCTAACAGGTACTATCACTCCGGGTCAGAGTGGACCTGGGAGCAATGCCAATTAAAGGGTGGCTCCACACTCTCCAAAGCCCGCAAGCTGGGGCCTCACCATCCGATATAGTTTAAGGTCATATCCAGGACCGCATGTAGAGGAGGAGCGGAATTCAGGAAAGTCCACCTACAACGTGAATTGCTTGAAGTGTTCGCCTAAGCTAAAAATCAACATTTTCAGTTTTCAGTGCGAACTGACACAAGAACGACAAAGGAAGGCAAAACGGAAAGAGAGAGAGAGAGAGAGAGAGAGAGAGAGAGAGAGAGAGAGAGAGAGAGAGAGAGAATGCAGCCAAACAGCAATGAAAAACTAAGGAAATAAGACTAACGATTGGGCCGAAATCAGTCTTTGCTTTAAAAAATAAAGGAATTCGTCCACAAACAACAGAATTTATATGAGAGGTTCTAACAACTGAAGCTGATTCCACTTTTTTTTTTTTTTTTTTATAATCCAGAAAACGTAGAGTCTGCTTAAATTCGGAAAAAAATCTCACATCCTTTAATTATGGACAAAAATAGCAACTTATGTTCAATTAATTGTATACAATGAGCGGTTTACAAACTATCTTGTTTTTAAGCATGAAATAACTACTAAATGGTTGATATGCCGTCAAACACATGTGAAACCAACGAATTGTATACAATTGCATTATAAGATTGCAAAATTAATTAACGAGAAAAAAAAAGAAAAAAAAAAGAAAAAGAAAAAAGAATTTGCTTAAAAAGAAAAAAATGCGGAAAATGGGGTGAGGACGAGAACCTTACCCATTCATAAAACCTTTCTGGATTTGATAGATGAGGAGGCAGAGTTTATCAAATAACTAGAAACTTCGAGGGTTTCATTTCAAGATTTGGAGACTCGCGTTAAAAGGGAATGACAACAATGACAACAAAATCAAAAAAGGATTGAAAAAAAAAAAAAAAATTTGAGTTTCGTGTTAACTATGAATTTAGATACGACATCACGCCCCAATAAAAACTGTCTTTTTATCTTGTCACATTTATGCTTGAAATAGTATTTTCGTTGGTCTGTCACGCTTAAATTTCAAACAGCATTTTCATTACCAAACATTAACCCGACGTAGTAATATAGGTCAAGAAGAAGAAAGAAGCAACCTTAGTAAAAGTTACTGTCTCCAATGAGACGGAGTTAAACAGAGCTGAGAGGGAAAAGATAATGAATTACCAAGGTCTTATATGTATGACAATGATATAAAAAGAAACTGGAATCTTAGGAAGATCTCCATCATTCCAGTAATCATAGAAGCAACCGGACTTGTGAAAAAGAAATTCAAAAACAATCTGGCGAATATACTCCGTGAACCAAGTGTAAGAGAGGTACAATAATTGCAATTAAAGAGACAGTTAAATTCTTTTAAAAATATCTATCAGTTGCAGTGTCTGGAATATCGATTGCTTGTGTAGCATCCGGTAGGATGCACCATGTCTAGCAAAAACAAAATAAGAAAATTGAAACGAAATAAATAAATAAATAATAGACAGATTGACCATGCATATCATATTTGAGATGCGTCGACACTTTTACCGTTGTTCGGCCAGACTTTAATTTGAAGTCAAATTGTCGTCGGTCTGTCACGCTCAAATTTGAAATAACATTTTATTTTGTTTGTGTTGCTTAAAATTGAAATAGAAATTCGGTTAAGTTTGCAATAAGATTTTATTTGGTCCGTCGCTTTAACTGACTAGACATACAGATTGGGTTAGCGTGTTTTAATCGTGCTCGGCTCTTATTATTGGCAGGTAGTATCTTTTGAACTTTGCCCCTATCATCTAAATAATAAAAAAAAGGGTCGTCAATTTAAATTAAGAACTGCCTTCAAATATTTCCTGGTGAAGATGAGCCTTCAATTAAGAAACTGATCTTATTTGAGAAGGAGACGTTTATTCAATAGAATCTGCGCATTTGCTTGGATTTTTTCCCCCATTTTCTTGTTAATACCAGTTAATGACAAGGTGATTGTTACTGTTGTCGAGACGTCGGGGATTAAGGTTAGAGTGCTCGGAGGGGGTGGGGAATGTAATTGACAGGGTCTTCTCCTTCTGTGCAACCCGAACACCTTGCTCTGCTTCTTGTCAGTTGACTAAACAGAGAAAGGAAATCCCATCCCTCCTTTCCTTCGGATAGACGAATGTCGAATAAAAGCTTGAGCTTTCAAATTTTCTTGTTTGCAAAATGTGCAAAATTCAGTTTCGATTTTTTTTCTTAATTCTTAACCAGAATCTTTGGGGATGTGGACGTTCTCTTGATACCCCCCCCCCCTATCTGCTCGTTCACATCCCAACGCCTTTACTTAAAGTTGGCAAACAAAATAAATTATATGGATGCTGCCTCAGCCTCTTATCAATGAAATTATGCAGACGCAAATGAAAAAGCTCAACGCGTACTTAGCGCAATTTACAAAACACGTAACGAGTTAAAAAAAACAAAACAAAAAAACTCACGTGAAATTCAAATTATGGTACTGGCTTCGTAAAACTACTGCCTTAGGTAATGTTTATTCTGCCTAGTCCATTTTGTCAACTAATCATGTTTCTGTGTAGAAGTCAACTTAAAAACACCATAAAATTTTAATAGTATATTGACTTAATTTCTTTTAATTCAGTTATTTTCAATTTTAGTATAGCTATGGCGGAGGTAGGCGTTCTCTAGAGTGCTAACCTAGTTTCTTTTATTTATCTTTCAATACAAAGTTATTGTTTTCTTTGTGCTGCAATTTACAGTCCTGCCCTGTCTCTTTCTTTATAAACATAACCCGGGTCAGTTGAGGGTTGGGGCCCAGATGCTTAGAGGGCAATTCTTTAAAAATACAAAAAAAAAAAAAAAAAAAAAAAAAAAAATGCAAGTCTAGAAAACATGACCTGTCGATGACCTTGAAGGTCAAGAGAACATTGTTCGGCTTTCATCTTTCTTTCATTAAAATCACAAAGAAATTTCAAAGCTTGGGAAAAATTCCTTTCATTTTTTTTTTGAAACCTTTCAAAAAATAGAAAAAACAAAGACACTAGGATGGAATTTACTTTAAAGCAAGAAAAAAAAAAAAAAAAAAATAGAAAAAAAAGGGTAAAAATATGCATTTTACAAAATTCTAATAAAAATGATTTTCTCCGGCTCCTGTAAAAATTCTATTAAATTAAAATGAAATATCTACCTGCCTCTCCATATGGGAAAGTTTCACACAAGATCAGTTTACCGTGAATGTCTTCTTTTAATGGTCAAGGCTATAAGCTAGTTTTCAACTCTTCCCAACGAATCGTTTCGTTTTTCTCTTGCATGGCATATCAATCCTTTTGGAGTTATTTGTTACTGACCCGCGCCCCTCCCCCGAGAGGGGTTAGATGTTACACAGGGTTAGATACATATTTTGGGATTGACCATTACTGAACGCACGTAGACATTAATGGCCGTTAATAGTTCATTTACTTAGAAGAATAGCCCCCCCCTCCCCTTGGCACAAACCTTAACCTGTATTTATTTTTTTTCAAAGAGATTATTTTCTTGAGTTATTTAATATTGTTGTAGAGAAAATACTGAATCCCGTCCTTATGCAATTAACTGCCCAGGGTAGAATATCAATTTCTTAGTGGATATATTACAGTTAATGGCATTTTTAAATGAAATTCAAGTGAAACAAATAGTTGTAATGGTTGTGACCTGCTTAGTCGTAAATGTGACGATACAGCAAAATAATGGATCTCTGGGCAGAGTTTTGTTTTCAGGCTTGTGGCGAAGTTCTCTGGAATATACACATTAATGGATGGAGAATCTGGTGTTCATATAAAAAAATAAAAAAAGCAAAAAATGTTGATTAAAAACTGGCGAACCGATCAGCAAAAAATCAAATCAAAAACAGAACTGTTCCTAAGACGCATCCATGCCATTTATGCATTCAGCCCTGGAAATGCTATTTGAAATCTAATCATATTCAGTTTAATATCCGTTTTACTCGCTGGCATGTGTTGGACGGCTCTTAGAAATTGGCTTACAAAACTAATGTATTTTTCGCCAGATCATAATTTATCCCTTGTTCAAGTTCATCCTCATCACCTCCTTCCATGTTTCCTTGACCTTTCCTGTGAACTGCACTTGCTATCTCAACTGTTCTACATCTACTAACTTAATAACCCATCTATTCTTTAAATATGTCTATACCACCAGCGTTTACTCTTCTGCACAATCTCTATACTATCTAAGTTTAATCTTCCTCGGAAATCATTAAATCTAAACCCGTCTTCCGAACTCGTATTACACATTCATGGTATTAACATTTTTCTTCTTTTAGGTATATTTGTGCTTGATGTATTTCAAATTATATCAATATAAAAGTAGAATAGATCTGCCAGAACTTGAGCGACATCAGAAAGTCAGATCTAATCGATATTAAATGAGCATTTCTGAAATCTATCATAAACTTGGAAAGGATTTAACAAAAAGAAAAGCTAACAAAAATCCAGAAGCTACTCTACCCACTCCTAACTCGTGTAATCACACCTGCACCTGATCCACCTCAGTTATCACCAAGGAAATACATTTTCTGACCATCCTCAAGCTTTACTATCCAAATATACTTTCTTCACATCTAATTTCTCCTGTCTTTTTTGTTTTACACTTCTTGCATATAAACTGTTAGTCGTCTCTCAACCAAGGAGTACTTGGCAATTCTCGTGCACACAATGCTTACAAGTAGCACAAAAAAATGAAGTTGCATCCGACTCCTTTTCCATAAATTGAGCAGAGAAAAGTTTCTCTTTTCAGAGAACTTTCCAACACAACAACGACTGATCATAGTTTTTAGTCTTGGTAACATTCACTATCAGACCTTTATCGTTCATAGTATTCATATTGGTGTTTAACTTTACAGACTTTACACCGTTGCACCAAATCGCTAGTATAAAACATCTTTCCGGGACAACTTATACTAAAATTCTTGAACAATCTTTCCAAGACACAAACGAAAATAGACTTTGCATAGAACACTCATATACTACAACTTTAACATTAAAACAATCATACTAGTATAAGCTTCTTCTTGCACTCGAATGACATTGTTAACTTCAATAGATTTGTCATCCAGATATATGTTTCCCATATCTGAGCTCCCATCCTTCTCCGTTGTCTTGCATACAAACTGATTATAATCTCTCGACCTACAATTCCACAGCATTTCGTGTACGCGATGCTTACAACGAGCGCACAAAAAATCCAGTTTTGCCAGATTCCCTCTTTCAAAAACTGTGAGAAACATTCCTCTTTCTGTAATCTTTTCAATACTACAACCACTGATCATCCGACGGAGCTTTTTACAGAAAGATGCGGATGCACGTAAACAGATGCAGTCAGAATTAAAGAAAAGATAATGGTAACTGGGGAATTCAACGAACGTGCATTTCTTGGGACAAAAACCCCGAATACTTTATTTGTGACTCATGATAGGCGATTTGGGAATTTCTAATCAAGTCCCTGAAGAATTTCCTTTCCATTGCAAAAGTGTCGGATAAAGTCAGAGTTCTCGGAATTGTTTTAAGTCAAATAAAAAAAATGGATAGGGAAAGAAAACGAAGCCGTTTTCAGAAGAGAAAAAAATCAATTGGAAAATATTGTATTGGAACTTATTTCTAAAGGGAAAAATCAACAGAGGAAAATCCGTTTTTCAGTAAAACAAAATCCATAAATCCTTTCGGATTTCTTAAACACATTCCTAATCATAATGTGTGTGTGTGTGCGCGCACACACACACACACACACAAAGAAAGTCAGACGAATAAGACAGAGGAATAAGATATTTAATTGGAGGAGAAATTGAAGATCGGAAAGCATGCAAAAAATATCGTGGTTGGGATAGCAGACTATTTTAAAGGGTGCTACCTCATATATGCTTACTAGAAAAACGTCACACGTTTGGTCACCCACTTATTATGGCTTTTGTTTTCTTAAACAACGAATTAAATAGTATTAATGCATATGGGGATATTCGATATTTTTGTAATGGACTATTCCAATATTTTTTTCCTTACTACATTTGATTATTAACGAACAGATAAGAAGAGAAAGAGAGAGAGAGAGAGAGAGAGAGAGAGAGAGAGAGAGTGTAGTAGGGAAGAAAGGAGACCACAGTGTGGGGAAGAGCCGAGAGAGGGAGAGTGGTGGGGAAGAGATGAGAGAGGAAGAGTGGTGGGGAAGAGATGAGAGAGGAAGAGTGGTGGGGAAGAGAGGAGAGAGGAAGAGTGGTGGGGAAGAGAGGAGAGAGGAAGAGTGGTGGGGAAGAGAGGAGAGAGGAAGAGTGATGGGGAAGAGAGGAGAGAGGAAGAGTGGTGGGGAAGAGAGGAGAGAGGAAGAGTGGTGGGGAAGAGAGGAGAGAGAAAGAGTGGTGGGGAAAAGAGGAGAGAGAAAGAGTGGTGGGGAAGAGAGGAGAGAGAAAGAGTGGTGGGGAAGAGAGGAGAGAGAAGAGTGGTGGGGAAGAGAGGAGAGAGGAAGAGTGGTGGGGAAGAGAGGAGAGAGGAAGAGTGGTGGGGAAGAGAGGAGAGAGGAAGAGTGGTGGGGAAGAGAGGAGAGAGGAAGAGTGGTGGGGAAGAGAGGAGAGAGGTAGAGTGGTGGGGAAGATATAGAGACATACAACCTATAGAAGAATAAGAGCAAAAAATAAAACATATGAGAGAGGGCGAAAGTGATAGACAGAAACTTAATAAGAGATGACATAATTGATGAGATCAGATCGTCTGTAATGAAGCGCTCGGTTTTATTTGTCTAGGAATTATGCCACTCCTGTGTCGACTTTTACGAATCTATTTTCCAGACTTTTCATGAATCCTCAAAAAAGAACTGTATGGGATAACGGGTTGGGAATCGCTTTTATTCGAAGTTACTGAGCCCCTACCCCATCAATCTGAAGGAGAGGGGGGCAATTGAAATTGATTATCTTACACATCATCCGCAAAAATTTTTCTCGTACTCAAAACATGTTCCTGTCGCGATGAAAAACCGAACGCCTTAAAACAAACAAACCACACAAACGGCAGTAAGGAAAAAATCATAACTTTATGCCATTTTGCGATTAATGACGAAAGACATAAATTCAGGTTCCTTTTTAGGCAGAGGTTGGGGGACATCTTTTTTTCTGGTTTTGACTGTGACTTATTCGTATAGACGAGAAGTTGACAACCTTTTCAACTTAATGGACTACTTAGTGCTTGGCCTTTTTGGTCAAGATCAAAGTGTAGTATCTGTTCCGGCAGATGCTGCAAGCTATGACTAGCAAAGACCAGATGTGGGGACAACCCCACATGCCTGACCTTTAACCAGCTCCCATTTCCCACCTCTTGAGAGCTGGTCCCCTTTTTCCCTTCCCCCTCCCTTCACTCCTCACATTAAAAATCGGCCTTGTGCCTAATTTGCTCGGTGGGGGAGCAAATAAATACCATCTGTTCCGGCAGATACTGCAAGCAAAGACCATATGTGGGGGCGACCCCACATATAAGACCTTGGTCAATGTAGGGGCAACCCTTCATACCAATTGTCACTATCCAGCTCCCCTACTCCCCGGGGAGTTGGTCCCCATTTCCCCTTAACTCCTCACATTAAAAATCGGCCTTGTGCCTAATTTGCTCAGTGGGGGAGCAAATAAATACCATCTGTTCCGGCAGATACTGCAAGCTATGACTAGCTATGACTAGCAAAGACCAGATGTGGGGGCGACCCCACATGCCTGACCTTTAACCAGCTCCCATTTCCCACCTCTCGGGAGCTGGTCCCCTTTTCCCCTTCCCCCTCCCTTCACTCCTCACATTAAAAATCGGCCTTGTGCCTAATTTGCTCGGTGGGGGAGCAAATAAATACCATCTGTTCCAGCAGATACTGCAAGCTATGACTAGCAAAGACCAGATGTGGGGGCAACCCCACATGCCTGACCTTTAACCAGCTCTCATTTCCCACCTCTCGGGAGCTGGTCCCCCCTTTCCCTTCCCCCTCCCTACACTCCTCACATTAAAAATTGGCCTTGTGCCTAATTTGCTCGGTGGGGGAGCAAATAAATACCATCTGTTCCGGCAGATGCTGCACTTAAGATAATTTGTACCAGTCAATGGAGGGGAAACCCTCTATACTGGGACAATTATTATTTTTGGTAACCAGAGTGACCCCTTTTAGGGGAGCTGGTTTTTACCTCACATTAAAAACGGCCTTGTGCCTAATTTGCTCAGTGGGGGAGCAAATAAACACCATCTGTTCCGGCAGATACTGCAAGCTATGACTAGCTAGGACTAGCTAGGACTAGCAAAGACCAGATATGGGGGCAACCCCACATGCCTGACCATTAACCAGCTCCCATTTCCCACCTCTCGGGAGCTGGTCCCCTTTTTTCCCTTCCCCCTCCCTTCACTCCTCACATTAAAAATCGGCCTTGTGCCTAATTTGCTCGGTGGGGGAGCAAATAAATACCATCTGTTCTTCAGATGCTGCACTTCCATTTCTTGTTCTCTTTCGGTGGAGGATCAGTCCTTCACGACTGAGACAATTTTTATTTTTGTACCTTTTCTCCACGTTAAAAAACGACCCTGGTGTCTAACTCTGTCCCGTGGGGAGGCATAGTAAATAGGTACTTAAATGCATACTTTTATCTTTTTTTTTTTTTTTAATTTAGCGACCAATAATATGAATATAGAATTAAAAAAAAAGGAAAGCATAAATAGTACATCCGTTGCTCTATAATAAAGACCAATGTGTGCATATATTAGGTACCGGCCAAAATGGTGAAAAAAATAGGGGGGGCATCGTTTTGAAAGCCCCTTTGTCAGAACTTTTTTAATAGGTTTCACTCTACTTTTTTATTGTATTTGAAAGATTAAAGACTAAAGTTAATTTCCAAAAGGGGGAGGGGGGTTGTATTCGTGAAAAAAAAAGTTATGAAAAATGTTTTCACGGCGACACAGCGAGCTAATAAATTCAGCTAAATTTGGAAGTTAAGTAAATTCATTGCAAAAATCCTTTGAAAGATTTTCTTCTTTTCTGGGTCTACTTCAAAGAAAATTAGTAAAGTTCTAAGATATTAAATAAGAAAAAACAAGACACCTTGTTTGTACAAAAAATAGCTTAATAAGCTCTCAAAAGCGAGAGATTCTGTGAATCTCTCGCTTTTGAGGGCTAATTAAGCTAATCGCTTTTGGTGGCTAATTAAGCTATTAAGCAGAATCACAACAAAATGGAAATCGTGTAAACATGGATTATACGGAAGCCCAAAATGTCAGAAAGTCGAAAGGTTATTTGAAAATGACGTCAGGTAGTTAAAAGGAGGCAGGGGTGCTAGTTTTCTCCCCCCCCCAGCCGTGCATCCGTACATTCCTATCGTGAACGTTTGTATAATTTTTACCATTTTGTAAATTTAATTATTTTTCTATATTCCTACTTTTAAATTAAAATTTTATTTTTAAAGATTATGTTACGCCGAAAGTTTCACATTCATGCAAGCAAGGAAAATATTAGAATCTTACATCTAAAAATTATGCGAAACCTGTAATCTACAAAAAAGAAAGTAGAAATATTTTTTGCAATTATAATTTATTTTGCAATTATAATTTTTTGCGTGAAAATATTAAATAAACAATGCTTAATTCAATGATAATATCGGTAGTTAAAGAAATTAATTTTTCTTCCAGTTATATCCAATTCATTAATACGGACGTTAGGGGATTTTTCCTAATTTTCCTGTAAAAATTAAATATATACTTTGGGTTTATATTACTATACACAGATTCGAAAAAGTTGTCAAAAAATGTTATCAAAGGCAAGATAAGTTACTTTTCTACTTAACTTGATACTTTTTTTAGTGTTGTTATTTAATGTAACATGTTTAGTCAGCTCAAAAAACATGCAGTTTACCGATCCACTCGAAAATTTAAAAAGGCGCCCGACTCTCTCTTGAACACTCTAGGTTTGGGAAAATGAGTTAAAAATAAGAAACTATACAAAATACCGTCAGAAACCCACCAAAAATATATCCATACTCCTATGAATTCGTTTTTCTTTCGTGTGTATTGATATTCATATTAAAAAAAAATCTCTTTTCTATTTATTTAAAAAGAAAATACAACTTTATTATATATGGGTCGTGGAATTGCATTCACTAGCAAAAGATCTAGCTAATTTGCATATTCTTTTAAACATTCATTTTAATTAATTCCCTATTAGCTGCTTCGGTTTTCTGATGGGATAATCATATTTAGTTAACTATTACATGTAATTATATTCATGCAGATATTCTACATAATTTATACTTGCATAATATTTGCGTAAAAAGTTTATAGTAAACACAAAATTGTTTTCATATATATTTATGTATACGTATATATTTTTGTTTAACAAATTTTGCCTACCAAATTCCTAGAGTCTACAGACATGAAACTTCATATATAAGGTATTTGAATCCATGCAAAACTTTATATCTGGGTCTTAGCCCGGAAAAATCGGTGCAAAAGTGTGAAAATGAAATAAAAAATGAAATTTGCCAAGTGAAGGTCGAACGCCGGCATTACGAATACATAACGTAGTAGCTATTGGTTCATGTTTTAATTTTTAGCCTTGCAGTAAATATGTTTTAATAGTCCAGTCATTGACGGCAGAGGCAAAATAAATCGTGAGCTGAACGTTTTGGTTTCGATTCTCAGTGGTGTCGCATGAGTCATTTTTTTTATACTTTTTAAATCATTACTATATATTGCATCCAATCTATTTATCTATCTATAAAAGTGAAAATGCCTATCTGTCTTTTCTCTATGGTAGTTAAGGAAGACTATTATACAGAAAGGCATTACTTTACATATTCACACTTTTTAATATATACATATGTACATAACCTTATGAACAGTACATAGGGCCCGAGCAAAGCCGGGCGGAACTGCTAGTATATCTATAAAAGTGAACATGTCTGTGTGTGTCTGTGTGTATTTCCCTATGCAATAACTCTGTCAATTTTCAGTCTACAGACTCAAAATTTGATATACAGGATACTGAGATTTGGGAAAATCTGTGTAATCTGTTTTCGGCCAGAAATTTGGCTATTATGGGGTCAAAGTTCAACGGTTTGACCTTTGAGAACTCTACCAAACTCCTCCGCCAATTTTGGGTATAGACAATTGAAATTTTAGATATAGGTTCCTTAGACATGAGTCTAACTTAATAACTTGATTTGAACCCAAAACAATAAATGTTAAGAGGTCAAAGTTAAATAAAGTGGACTTTTTTCTTTTGCTCAACATACACCTCCAAACACCCGCGCAACGCCGGGCTGAAATGCTAATAATTAAAAAAAAAAAAATGGGAAAAATTGAGGTAACGATTCAGTTGTTTATCTACGGATACACAGCTTGGAAAAGAGCAGACAGTTTTGCCCTCCCACCCTACTCACCCCATCTCTCTAAAAATCTTCAGAGAAAAATAAAGAAATTCTTACTTGTGTGCATTCATAAATATTCTAATTAAATAAGCTTTTCAACAAAAAAAGAAAAGAAATTATTACACTTATAGTGATTCGTAATTTGGTGAAAATCAGCGCTATTCATGTTTACATTTTCAACGAGAAATTTTTTCATACTGAAAATTGCATTTTTGATTTATTATGCATTTTTTGTTATAAAAAATATTACATTTTAAAAAAATCGGTATCTTATGAGTTTTATTCACTAATAATCGTTGAAATAGTATTAAAAAAAACCCTGATAATTTTCTTTCCAGAGATTTATAATTATTTATTTATAATATTATTTATGTCTTTTTTCAACATTTTTCACTGTAACTTTTTTTAACATGTACGAGAGGCGTGCAATAAGTAATGCCCCTGACCCACTTCCAGTTGTCTGATCTAGCTAAAATTTTGCATATGCAAAGATTTATATCGCTATGGGTTATGTGGCAAATAACAGCTCTGAACTAATTGTGGTTTCTGTTTTACAGGTGTTTGAACCGAGTCAGGTATGAAATGAAGCCTGTTGAATGTCGAGCAGTGATCCAGTTTTTGTATTTGAAAGGACGCACACCACAGGAGACTTTTGATGAAATGAAAGAAACTTATGGTGATAATACCCCATCATATGACCTTCAAAAACGCTGGCAGCTGGCATCGTGAATTCAAACATGGCCGGAAGTCTGTGGAAACAGCTCCCAGACCTGGTCGCCCCTCCCCTCTGCCATTGATGAGGCATCTGTCCGTCAAATTGAGGCTGCCATTTTGGAAGATCGGCGCATTACTATTCGCCAAATAGCCCAAGATGTCAATATTAGTACAGCGTCTGTGGAAACTATCATTCATGACTATTTGCATATGCATAAGGTGTTTGCCAGATGGATTCCCAGGTTGCTCACACCATTCCAGAAGTGAGAACGCGTTGAGTGCTCGAGGATGAATTTGGAGATGTGCCAAGAAGATGAGTCAAAGTTTTTCAAAAGACTGATTACACAGGATGAAACTTGGGTTCATCACTATGATCCAGAGACCAAAGCCCAGTCAATGCAGTGGAAGCACTTGGACTCACCACCTCCAAAGAAGGCAAGGGTGCAGCCCTCTGCTGACAAGGTCATGCTCACAGTCTTCTGGGACCAGGATGAAGTAGTGATGACAGATTTCCTGGCAAAGGGTACCACAATTACAGGAGCCTATTATGCTTCACTTTTGAGGAAATTAAGGGAAGCTATCAAAATCAAGAGGCGAGGCAAGTTCAGCAAAGTTACCCTCCTCCTGCAGGACAACGCTCCGGTCCACAACTTGCATGTTGCCAGATCAGAAGCATGGGCATGTGGTTATGAAATCCTTCCCCATCCTCTCTACTCTCCTGGCCTTGCACCCTCTGACTTTCATTTCTTCCCAGCCATGAAGTTGTTTCTGAAAGAAAAGTGTTTCCCAGATGATGCAGCCTTGATTTCTGAGGTCACATCGTGGTTGGAGGACCAACCTGGGGTGTTCTACAAAAACGGTCTCCAGAGCTGCATCAAACGATGGGAGAAATGCATAACTCTGGGTGGTTCCTATGTAGAGAAAGACTCATAACTGTGCCAAGTTTCGTTGCTCTACTACTATGGGAAGTGGGTCAGGGGCATTACTTATTGCACGCCCCTCGTAAATATACATTTTTTTTCCTTTTAGAGATGAACTTTGGTCTATTATCTTTCAAACACAATCAAAATGTAGATGTAAACTAAAAAAATTATGATAAGCTTCTTTTAAAAAGCATTAGGGATCTTTTTTTTCCAGTTATTTTTTACCGTACCTAGTATTAATATATTAATCTAGTATTAATATATTAATCTAGTATTAATATAATAAACTTAAAACATGTTTTTCAAGCTGCCGAATAATATGTAAAATTTTATAACCATTTTTTATGTAAACATTTGTATAGTTTATTAAACGCAGTTGCATTTCAATAATACCACCTCTTCAGAGCCCAATAAGTTTCACAAATGTTTATATATGTATGTTAGGCATTTATAGTTATATGCGTAGGATTCACGACTAAACTAATCAACCGATCCTTATGAATTTTAGAATATAGCTGCCAGGCATAAGGAGTTCAAGCGTGTGCTATATTTAGTTTAATTTAGCGTTACGCAAAAGCGGATAAAAAGGTGGTGAAAGCCTTTCATGAAAAATTCAGGGCAACATTGAATTTTCTCGTTCACATGCCTCTATGCCTAATTCAATATAAATAATTGCACACTAAAATAATCCAATAGAATATCAGTGTTTCTATTCGAATTAACGATTTTCAGTAATCAAATAAAAGTGGAATATTTAATTGATATTTATTTTTCAATTAAATAATTATTTCAGTAAATTTTAATTGGAAACCTTATATTTAGTTGATATTTATTTTTCAATTAAATAATTATTTCAGTAAATTTTAATTGGAAACCTTATATTTATTTGATATTTATTTTTCAATTAAATAATTATTTCAGTAAATTTTAATTGGAAACCTTATATTTATTTGATATTTATTTTTCAATTAAATAATTATTTCAGTAAATTTTAATTGGAAAACTTTTTCATGAAAAAAGATTTTATGTGACTTTTTTGTTTTAATTGTGACCGTTTGAGACAAGAGATACAGTCTATTAATATTAGTCCACGGTCAGAAATTCTGAAGAGCGGGAAAATTCAATATCATCCAATTCAAATAGTTCCAATTTTTGTGTGACATCAATTAATAAATATCCCTAAATTTCAGTTTCTTGAAAATATTTAAAAACGATTTTTAAAAGGTATCATATAAGCGAAACTTACCATGTGAAAATTCAAATATTTAAAATATTACTTGAATTTGCACCAACGTCAGCTAATGATAATTTGCAAGATGGCAACCAACAATCTGATGGTCTTACAAGATAATCACATCACAATAGTTAATTCCTCACTTCAAACAATATAATTTAATTATTCACTCAAAATAATATGAATTTAATTTAAAGACAAAGTTAGTTAACCATATTACATTTAAACAAACAAGTCTGAAATGTGTGCGGATTTAATGGAAGAAAAATGGTAGAAATTGATATTTTAAACTGTCAATTCGAAAATATTTCCTGGTTTGAATTAATGTTAATGTAAGACAGTTCTTTGTGACCCTAAACAAAAATAAAAATAGCAATTTTTGAAGGTGCTACCATACTAAAAGGAACCTTGTAATTGATAAGCTTTCTGTTTTTCATGTGTCTTTAAACATATCCTTCGAACTCATCTTACGCGAGACATCTGTTTTTGTACTTAGTCTGGAGATGGGATTAAAGGAGGGCCGTGAGAATGAGTGGGGCGCATTTCATCTAGCCTGAATCATCTTACAAATTGCTCAGTTGGGATTTTTAATCCATTTCAACTGAAAAGAAAAAAAAATGAATAGTCAATTTCGCAATTGGTGATCGTTAACGTTTCAGAATATAATGGAAGCTGATAAGACAGCTGAAAAAGTTCAGATTTATATTTTATTAATAGAACATAATACGTTATGGAATATTACTTTTCCTTCCACTATTAATGATGCCGTCTATTCATTATTACTGGGGGTGCTTTGAATGAGGGCACAGTGTTTTTCTACCATGATTACCTCTTATCGGTAAGAATCGTTGTTGAGAATCATTTACTTATCCCGTATGAATCAGATGATTATAGTTGGTATTTGTTCCCCCTAACTTTTCTAGTTAGAACTATTTCTAGAAAGACATTGAGCATTTACAGAAAGGACCACGTGAAGGTTGCCAACATATCTAAGTTAAATGTTTCTGTGGAAAGAACTTGATTCGAATTTCGCACATACAGGTTGTCAGTTCGTGTCATTTAATCACCGTCACCTTCCATTATTGAGGGTGATAATCGTGGTCGAGTTCAGAACACACACACACACACACGATCCGACCATTGGCGTCAAGAGACTCTTCCGCCCGTGAACACCGTTAAGATCGGAACCAATCTTTATATGAATAAATGCAAAAATGTTTCTTTGGAGTTTACAACAACGAAATGTTTATTATTTAAAAGTTTGGTTTAAAATATTTTTAGTAGAAAACTTTGAAGCGACAGAGAGCTTTCGAATCTAGTCAATATACATATTAGGGGTGTACCGATTAATCGTCAGGTAATCGGTAATTTACCTAATCGGTCACTGCCAATTAATCGGTAATCGACCGATTTGCCGATTAATAAGCCAATTAATTACTTTTCTCTTTCCTATTAAATTTAAACCAATTCATCAATGCCAAACGATTCAGAAAGCTTTGAAACATTAAAACAGTAACTACTAATTTAACTTAAACATTTGTTAAGTGTCTGGCCATTATTATAGTAATTTTATTTAATAAAAATAAAATTACAAAATACAAAGTACAAGGCCCATTTTTTTAAATGAATATAATTAAACAATTAGATAAGAAAAAAAAATTATAAACCAACTACAAAGTACAAATTATAATTCTTTAAGTGAACAACTATAAACTGAAGTTCTGCACCTGCTGCTGCTCTACTTCCTTTTATAGTCTTGCTCTCTGCCTCCTCTGCTCTCATAGTCCCCTCAGCATTTAAAGTTGAATACTTTTAAGTTGTAATGTAGAAACACGAGTTTATCCATTCTCAGGACACACCCTGTTTCTCGTAGGTTCATACACATTAACATTTGTACTTAAGAGCCTCTCACTCTCCACAGATGAAGGTGGTGCGCTTAAATATTTTGAAGCAAGTTTACTCAGCAGTGGTAATTTATTCTGTGCCTTCTTCTACCACTTTGTGAGTAGTTGTAAAGCTATGTGATGGTCAAGTTTTTTTGTGTATTTAAGCATAAGGAATTTACTCCGTTTAAGCTTAGATCAATCAAATATACAAACAAGGAATTATAAGAAAGAAAAAGACTTAATTATTAATCCTGAATTTTCAAAGATAGACTCTTCATCAGCGGATAAACATGATTAAAAACATATCACTGATTATAAATTTGAAAATATATAAAGCAGATTTTTTGCACACTAAAAGATATTTTCAATAGAATTAAATAGAAAAAAAAACAGAGTCAAAGTAAAAAAATCAATCCATCAATCAATTGTCGGTGAAGGCGCTTTGATCGCTTTGAATTCATAGCAGCGTGTAATCATGTGTTTCTTTTGTATTTACCCTGCTGAAACAGCATACGCATCAGATTTTCCACCCATTTTTTTTATTTGCTTGTGACAGTTATTATATACGGACTCCGACAAATGAGTCACTCAATCTGTCTACAGAGCTTGCCAAGAAGACTGAATTCCAATCTCTGCCTACCCACCCCCGTAAAACATGCACAGCAAAAACATGTCCAGCTGTAGCCAATGTAAAGAATTTCTTTTTCGTCCTCCGTGTACCTGGAGCTAAACCAAATTGACACGAACATAATTTTTTTTACCAAAGAACACAATTTGCGAGGCTGCTTCTCAACTGAATACACCATAACCGTTTTCAAGTCCAATATAAAAAATTCTTAAATAACCAAATTCGACCCCAACTTCAACCATCGTCCCCAATCATTGAAGTGTTTATTTTCTATCCCCATGAAAAAAAAAAAAAACACAACACAATCCTTATCCTCGACTGGCCTTTGGGCGTTAATAAACGGTAACAGATTAGTAGAAAAAAGTCTAATTGGCATGTACTTGTAAGATGTGGCACAACGCAAAAGCATTACCCTTTCTCGACCTCGCGTATCAAAAAGACATTCTATCCTGGTGCAGAAATAACCGCGAATGGACCAGTCGGTACTCATTGTTAGAGATGTTTTAGACAACCGTTAATGAACCAACCCCTACCGAAGAAGGAGGTTAAGGTTATGTACAATATTGAAAATATGCATAAACTGAAATGAGCGTAATAGTTAAATGAAACTAATCATGTAATAAGAAACCATAAAAATGAGTAATTAATCAAAGGACATTTTCAAAAGAATATGCAAATTAACCTTTGTGAAGTCGCTCATATATCCATGACTGAGTATATGTAGTTAGTTTTAATAAGTTTTAAATAGTAAAAGGAGGCTTTTAATATCAATCTCAGTGCAACATAAAAACTCAACTTTATACGTGTGTGTGTGTGTGTATATATATATATATATATATATATATATATATATATATATATACACACACACACACACACACACACACACACACACACACACACAACGCCTACTTTAACGTCTAACAAATCAGAGTCCTGGTTGTATACGCATTCGCTGTTCATTCAGCCAATGAAAATATTCTCATTGAAACAGATCTTGACATAAAGAATATATTTATTACGTCAAATCTGTAAACTTGCCATAATAATATTTATATAGTAATCCAGGTAAGGTTTCTATCAACAGGGTATACATGCAGAAATATGTATTGTGTTTATATAATAAGCTGGTGGTCCCAGATAGCCCTAGGTTGCCAGAATGATGTGAACAGTACCAGTTATTTTCAAGAGGTAACCCATTAAGCATTAACCAAGATAAACTCCGCGTAACTTTAATTATATTATAGGAACTGTCGTGATTATAGACACAAAAATCCAGCTAACTCGTGGGCGACCTAAAAGCTCCATTTTCAATGGATACTTTACAGAGACGTAGGGAAGGGCGCAACTCATTTCTCTAAGACTACTTCATTTACCCAAATGCTTAAACCTAAAATGCTACGTGTTTAGCAAGGGGCATAAAGTACTATTTTTTTTGTTTGGTATGACTTGGCTAAGAACTGAACCTCGCTCTCACGACCCATTAGTGTACGTTTGAACGAACTACATTTTGTAAAAAGAAAGAAATATATTTATTTAATTAAAATGGAGGAAAAATGTTCTCAATGTTGACAATTGTCAAATAAACACAAAGGATTTTTTTGTAAGGAAAGGATTCACACGCAGAATATTTTCCTTGTTACGACAAAACTTGTCCGTGGCTTAAAATTAATTCAATTTCCCATCAGGAAAAACGATTCTTTGGAAAATGAAAACTTAAAACCGCGCTAACAATAAAGACGGGCATTTTTAAACACTTTTATTTCGGCAGTATTTTTTAAATTTAACTTTTTCCATGCGTATTTATTTGCATGTTTATTTTAAGACAGACGTTTTATTAAAAAAGCTGGAAATTCCCAAGCACGAATGATAATAGCGACGAAAAATATTTCGCCATTTTTTCCTTTCCCAATCGTTTCCGAAAATTATCGACATATTTTGGCGATTATTGTAGCTTAAAGGAGTGAAATTGGTGGTCCCGACATCGTTATTAATTTTGCTTGGGGGAGGGGGGGGCGGGGAATAATTTATTCCGTGCAAAGAATGAAAACCACAAATAAACACACAGCTGCATAATATTTCTTAAAGAAGGAAAAATAAATAAATAAAATAAACATTGAATTGGATGAGACACGTGCGCTGAAAAGAAAAGTTTTATTTAATATGGCGGATTTATTGCTATGCGATTTTTGGGACTTTTGTGTATTTTTCGGAATTTATGAAAGGAGAATTGATAATTTGTATTATATGGACTAGTCATCATCTTGGATGTTATTCTAACAAGGCTTCGGCCGATGTAATTTCCGACCCTCTTTAGGTGCGTCTTGTCGAACTCGGGAATCTGTACGGAATTTCATAAAAATTAGTTATAAGTGATAGTTTTCTGGAAGTTGAACGTTCACGCCTCAATACGGACAATACTAAGAATATGATTACGAATTACTTAGGACTTCTATCCGATCATGGCTAACAGAATTACACCAAGCTAACCCCAATAATTAAATAAAGCCTTTTGTTCTAAATTTTGTACATAGTTCCGAGTTCAGCTAGACGCATCCAAAAAGATGGAGAAGTTACATCAAGCGAAACGTTATGAGAATAATAACAAAGATAAGTATAATAGTCCGGATGATACCAAGTTTGAATATTTGTTTCGTAGACGATTTTTTTTTCTTGGAGAAACGAAAACTGTGTTATTGTATTATTTGAACTACTATTCTCAGCTTCGTTGTTTAGGTACATCTTTGGAACGCAGGGATAATTATGTTGAAATCGGGAATTTATAGGGAATTTCCAGACCTTTATTTAATCAATGAGGTTCTCGTCCCGTTAGCTTTCATCATGTAGATGGAAGTAATTATTTTTATTACTAGTATCGCCTGTAGTAAGAATTGAACCTTCAACTCCCCAGAAAACTCTTGCTTAGAACTATTACATAACACCTTTATGTGTGTGCACAATTCGAGAGCATGTATTTGGTCAAACGACAGGAAGAAAGATGACATTTTCCGTACAAATAAATGATTTCAAATTAAAAAACAAAACAAAACAAAACTATTTTCATTAAACATTAAAATATCTACATCCCAATAATCGTGTATTGTTGCTTTGCAGCAAATGACCACTGAAATTCTATATATTTTTTTTGTTGTATAATACTTCGAATCAGCAACTCCTGGTGTTATACAATGCAACAACACCGTCGGTGTTATACGCTATTTAGATATCCAGTCCATAAATACAGATCACCTCTAACACTGATTAAATTTCATTTCTTTCTAGGTAGGGTCGTGTTTAACAGAGCTCTGGAAAAAATCCAGGAGTCACCATCAGGATCCGTCGACCTGTGGTAGTCTATGCCTTTGTATGTGACAAGCAAAGACGTGTCAAGTACGGAGCTGCAAACCAATGGAGATAAAGTGATAATGTTGCTTCTGTATCATTTCGCAGTAGCGGTGGCGTGGCGAAATCCTGCAGGTTTACGAATAGATGTGACTAACGTGGGAGACTTCATGAAGACCAGGTAATCTTGAGGCACGATTTTAGTGAGCTATATGAAAAAAAAAAAAGCCCAACAATAATCAACATTATATATGGTTAAATACAACATTTTTAATTAAATTTAGTAACTATTCAGAAATGACCAAATGCAAAGTTTTCCCCAAGACTTATTACAGTTAGTATTTCTTCCTCTACCACAGTGGGAATATGTGACACAGTCGGGAGGTGGATATTGAAAAAAAAAAAAAAAAAAAAAAAAAAAAACCATCAACGGCCACGAGAAAACCCAGGAAAAAAAAATCTGGACAACCCCATTGGCATTTCTATGTAGGGGCAATTTAGTCAATTAACAGTAAACTAATCGCTTCTTAAAGAGGAAAGATAAAATCTATTAGGGTGGATCGATGTAAGTCTAAAATATAATTTAATTAAAAAAAAAAAACAAAAACACAGAAAAAATTTTTTGTGTACGTACCCGTCACGCAATATGTCATATTCCAAAAATTATGTAAATTGATCAGGTAATGTTTTTTTTTTTATAAAAAACAATTTTCTTACGATTTATAACAAGTTTAATAGTAAATCGTAGCCATTATAAGGCTGATTTTGTTCATAGTAGTTCGAATTAACTTCGGATCAAGACAACGTTATCGCTTACTCATAAAAATTGATGTTCTTAGGTAAAAATCAAAGAACAAACAACTTGATCAATTTGTGTGATTTTTGGAATATGACATACTCGTTTTGTGACGGGTACGTACATAAAAGATTTTTCTTTATTTTTTATTGTAATTAGGTTAAACTCTGACTTGCACCAGTGTATATCCTAGTACTGCACAGATTCGAACCTCAACCCGACAGATCACCCGGCTAAAATGACTCAGAGTGTCATACTGACTGTCACGGATACAGCTACAGCTACACGTATAACACATGGTGTTACATTTTCCCGTCAGCACTTAAACATCCACTAAGTTCTAGTTGGTAGTCCACCCGATACAATCTTTAATCTCTGTTATCGCACCCTCCCCACTACGGAAAAAACAAAAAGAAACCGACATTTCTTCATAAAAATGTTTGAGAATTTTCCGTCGATGCGTGCGACTCTGGCAGAATGCGTGAGACTGAATCGGCTGTTTTCCCTTCTTTTTCAGGACAAAAAGTCGGAATCGTTTTAACTTTCTAACAAAAACGTCAACGCACCCAAGTTAAATTCAGTTCGCACATATGAAAACAAATCCAGACCAACACATTAGTGATGTTTAGCAAAGTAACTCATGAAAAACACACACATTTTAATATACATTACTTTTTATAAAATTATTTTGCATAGTCTTAAGCTTTTAATTTTCTAATAAAAAAAAATAGTAAATATAGTTGGTTTACACTAAAAAGAATAAACAAACAACAACAAAAACAAAGAACACAATATGCGAATTAATAAACCTTCAAATGTTAGTCATATAGACATAAACGATTATATAATACAGCTGTTAGCCTCCTATGGAGACTGAAGTCAGTGGCGGGCTGGCCACTCAGGCATTTGGGCAATGTCTGGTGGGCCAGTGGCCGGTGGTACCCGTTAATCCGCAAAATTGTGATATATAGAATATATCCTAGAACCTGTAAGACGAGTTGCTACTTTAGGCCTATTTTAGTGAGATGGGCCGCTCTGTAGGTAATTTTAGTGAGATGGGCCGCTCTGTAGATAACGCCCGGGCCGTTTTAAAGCTCCAGTCCGCCCCTGACTGAAGTTAATATTTTAATCTCACTACCAGCGCGATAAAATGGATCGACTTCCTATATAACGCGTAACAGAAATATTCGTGGGGTATATATATTATTTTAATGGGAATTCATTATTGAGATGAGTATTATTTACATAAATTTATTTATTGCGGACTATTATTCTCATCTTTATTAGTTGTTGAATCTCTGCGGTTCCAGATCAGCATTGTCTGAAGAGAGCGGTTTCAATCCTACCCAAAGCCGGCCAGGGGCTTACTTGGCCAAAACGTGGTGAGACGACAAAGGAATAATTGGCCGAAACGTCGTGAAACAGCAACTAATAAAGATGAGAATAATAGTCCACAATAAATAAATTAATAGAAATATTCGTCTGCAAATATTTTAAAATGCATTTACATGGACGAAAATATTCACATAAAAAAGAAAGGCTACAACTAATTGTTTACACAAATGCAACGTCATTCTTTCACGTGTTATTGAAACAGGATTTCTGTTATTTGGTTGAAAAAAAAAGAAAGAAAGAAATAAAAAGGCCAAGGAGTTGACGAAAATTTCCAATCCTTCAAATATAAATAAAATCATGCCTCTAGGAAAAATAGTCTTATGAAACGCGAGGAATTTAAAAATCAAATTACTGATACATTTCTACACCTTATCAAGAACCCTCAGAAGTTCACCAACGCAAATATAACAGCAATACTTCATACATGGTTTGATAGTAGGTTTGTAGAGATAGAGACTATCCTCAGGTGTGAGAATATGTTTGTTGTTTTTGTAATGTTTTTCATTATTTTCATCTGTGTCACGCTGATATCTTTTTTCTTTTGAATGATTGACGTTTGTTATGACTAGGGATATGACAACAGCATATTTTTTCATTGTTTTGACTCTTGAGTGTGTATCCGTTGATATCTTATATGCTTTTATATAGAGTGATGTGGTTCTCGGTTGATTAACTGCATCTAATTGTGTCGGATATATACTCGAGAGTCAAAACAATGATAAGAATATGCTGTTGTCATAGTCCTAGTTATGACCTTCCATTTCTTGTAATAAATAATTTTACAAAGAATTCTTCATAAGTTTCAGTTTCGATTGTAGCCAAAGGAACTCAAGTTATATAAATATATACATATATTTTTTCTTCATAAGTTTTGGTTTCGATTTAATTTGAAGCACTCAAGTCATATCGATATATATTTTTTTATTTTTAAAAACACAACTTTATAAAATATAAGAATCGATAAAAAATTGACTCTATGATTATATATACGAAATCTGCATGAATTAAAATATCATATTTAAGCTTATTTTACAATCGGGCTACACCGGGCGTCCCTGCTAGCTTAGATAAATTCTTTTGCAGTTTTAATAAAAAAAAAAACAACAAAAAACAAAAAAGAACTACAATAATATCAGAGCGTCTCCATTTACGCTGAACATCCACAGAATACTAACATCAATATATCACATATTGAAAGAGTATACTGTGGAATTTCCACTGGCCCCGCTAGTTATGATAAATGCTTTAAAAAAAATTCATTTGAAACTATTTGGAATATTTTAAGTAAAATAGTGCAGAGAATAAATGTGGTATTGTAGTGATTCAAGGATTCTGCTTAGTGGCAGGAGACCATCATCCCAGGCAATATCTCCTTTTGGAGGGGCTATTCGTTTATGGTTTTAGACGCCCTTACCAGGGAATACCGACAGGTCTGATCACGTCAAATATACTATCCGTCTAGACTGCCCACTATTTGGAGAAAGCTGTATCCCAATTTCCATGTTAAATTAATCTTTAATGTTCTGATCATTTCTTGAAAGTTATTCAGAATACGAACCATGCTGAAATAACATTTAGAAACTCATTCTTAACATGGGGGAGGGGATGGCGTTTTGTAACTATTCTGTACTTTTACCTTATAAATTAATAAAAAAAAGATCAGTAAAAATTGAACTTGAAAATCATATCTAAAAAAACAGCACGGTCCGCGTAAGTATTCATTTTTTTGTCGATTAATAAAGAAGAAATCCTTCTAGACAGAGTCAATTTTATCCGAATTTAGTGTTTTTTTTTTTTTTTTTTTTTTTTTGCGGAAGTTGGATTTTCTCTACATTAAAAACTGACTTTGCGTTTAAATGACCTCGCGGGGAGGCAAGTAAATAACACCATACGGAAGGGGGATGCGGGTAAACTACTTCCCCAATTATGACCGAAGAAACTTTTTTTTTTTTTTTTTTTTTTGCGAGGGCGTCAGTCACGTTTATGTTGAGGTAAGAAAAAGGTCAGTTGAGAAAATTGATCCGATCGTCCCTGGCCTTGCATAGGATTAGCAAATCAGTCACGTATTGTTAACGAATTCCCCGATAGAAAAATGCAGATTTAACGGAAAGAAAAGCAAAAATGAAAGAAGAAAGAAATAGATCGGAAGATGGCGGCGACGGTGGTGGTGGTGGTGGTGGTGGTAGGGAGAAAGTTTGAACTTAAAAATCTAGGGCAAAAGGTTTATTTTTTAGACATATACCAGGTTGAGGAAGGATTCTACTCAGTCCTAGGAGGTATACACTCCCAAGCTTGGTCAGTTCATTGTGAATCGCCCGAGGAGCTCCTACCGAGGAATGTCGATGGTACTGATCAGGCATTTCTTGTAGGCCGGAGTGCACATTCTCTAGTACGCTGCCCTTTCAAAACTCAACTTAACCTTGTGTCTCGCCTCCTTACTAGGAAATAAGCAAAACACAGGAGTTTTCTCAAAGAATATTGTCATCTAGATACTATTAAAAATTAAAATGTAATGTAAACAAACATCTTGCTTCTCAACTCTGAATCCAGGTTACTCCTATAAATCTGACCCCAGTGGAACCTTACGCTACAATGATAAGATGCCTTGTTTGGAGCCAATAAACAAAATAAAAAAGAAAGAGGACATGAGGGAAGATCCATGAAAGAAAGAAGTTTTAAAAGATGTTACAGATTATTTTTAATCTAGTTTCGTATACATTATCCCGAGTAACGTTGAATAGACCTGCTAGTAGTTAATATATATATATATATATATATATATATATATATATATATATATAATTATTTTTTTACTATTATATATATATATATATATATATATATATATATATATATATATATATATATATATATATATAAATCCCCGAAACAGTGTTTCATGGTAAACAACTGATGATCCCTTAAAAAATAAGTTATTACTGGTACTATAGTGAATTCCAGAGAGCAAGTTGATGCAGTGATTGCAGGCGATTGAATGACTTACTGACTAAATAGTTTTCTAACGAATGATAATTTTTTTGTATAGTTTTAAAGGTTAAAAACTTCCAAAACTATATATATATATATATATATATATATATATATATATATATATATATATATATATATATATTAGCAGGCCACCAAGCGTTGTCCGGTCAATATGATAATTTAATTCATGCAGATTACGTATTTATTATTATAGAGACAATTCTCTATCAATTATTATATTGAATGTAATATACGGTAGTGAGATCAAAACTATATATATAACTTGGGTGTTATCAGCTAGAATCGCAACCAAAACATACACCTCCCCACCCTCAATTCCTTAGCCACTGGGTCATGCCCATATATATATATATATATATTTAAAAGATGAAATTCCCCGCTCGTCGAAGACAAGATTCAAGCAAGCTAGCAAGCAAGGAAGGACACCTGGATAGTCCAGAGGTTTATAATTATATAGATAAATATATATTATCATCAGGTTATTATATTTGTTTATTTTTTACATAAATGTGATTGCAAGAATTAATAGTGGATAGAATGACTTCAATGAATTCTTCAATTACTAACCAACAGAGCGTTACCGTTATCGACCAAGGGAAGAGTCTATCAGGCATTTACATTCCGTTTCATAACGAATGGAGGTAAAACCTGGCCAACAAGGGTTGAGGCATACGTTGCATGAAGAGACATGGTACGAGAATAATATGATAAATGTGTAATACGAGTGTTAAAGACTAATTACTCCAGAGGAAGATTAAATATTATATATTATAGAGAAATATGTAGACCGCGATGGTATGGTCACATTGGAAGAATGGATGAGAGGTTTGGGGTTAGATGTAGAACAGTTAAGGTAGTAAATTCAGTTCAAAGGGGAAGGCCAAGAGAAACAAGAGAAGGAATCATAAAAATGGTCGAAATAAAGAGAAGTAAATTTCTTAAAGCCGTCCAACGCATGGCAGCTGTAAAATGGACGTTAAATATGATGAAGTTTATACAGAGACAGAATGAATGACTGAAAAGAAGCATTACATCAATGTTAAACGTAATTATATAAAATGCTCGTTTTATTTTTTGTGAGTGGAGGGCGTACCAATATCCCAGGATTTAATGACTATTAGAATACTGACACCAAAATTAAGACTTTTTTTATGTGCCGGATAATTGTAGAGAAGCACATGAAGGGTTATTAGCTGATAAGGACCAGTAAAATAATAATAAAAAAAACAAATTAAAAAAAAAAAACAAAAAAAAAAACAATAAACACGCAAGCAGTTGCTTCAATCGCAAATTTGCTAAAAAGAAATCCGAGGAAAAATCTAGCAAACAGAATACGCGTACCAACAATAAGCTAAATAGAATATCAAATCGACGACCACAAAGTTCAAAGACAAGGTAGTCGTAAACAGTTTAGCAAGAAAAATGTCAGAATTATAAATATGATAAGAAAAGGAAATCTAACATTCTCCGCGCCACAAAGGAAATGTACATGCACTTTGAAAGTGAAAACTTTCCCTCTCCCTCTCCACACACACGCTTTGCTTATTAGACACCAGCGTAGAGTGTTTTCGATCTCTCTATGAAGAGTTATCAGTACAACCTACCATGAGAATACTTCGTCCTACAAGTAAACCCTGACATATATATATATATATATATATATATATATATATATATATATATATATATAGTCATCCACATACAGTACTGTTTCGCTGTTTCACAGCTCATCAGTGCGGCTATATATATATATATATATATATGTTGCCCCCTGGTTGTGCCGATTTTAGTCGCTTTTAGAAGTCGTATATACAAATTAAAATCTTCCATTTTAATCGTTTTTTTTTTTCTTTCTTCCATTTTTGGCATTGCTTTCCTTTGCTATCGATTTTCTCGTGAAGAGATGATAGCCGAAAGAGCTCTCGAGAAATTTCCGCATATTTCATTTAAATCTCTCTCTCTATATAACAATATTCGAAGCTGAAATAAGATCTCTTCGACATGACTACACAGAGGGCACCTCCTGAGTTAGGCTACGTTAATTAATAATATTAAACTGGTACTCCACCAGACCAGATAAATTCTTGTCCTGGAATACAGCAAGACTAAGAAAAGACCGCAAGACAAAGATAAATTATAACATAGTTAAATTGGGGAGAAGAAAACTAGTATTATGTATCGCTTTACTAACTCAACGTAGGAGAGGTAGAGAAGAACATTAATTGGACACTGAGGAATAAATTGAGCATTCATCCCAGAGAAGGCCCTTGGATTTCTGAGAGGTAAAAAAATAAATTTGTATTATTATAATAAAAAAAAAAAAAAGGTGAATGTTCTCATTGACCATCATTCAGCAGGGAAGAACATTAGCATAATTCATCACGTGTAACCAAAGCGTTTACATTTATTCTCCTCCTCCTGCCGCCTACGACGGCACAAAAGAGGCGATCTCATTTTGGAAACATTTTCGTCTCTTTCGTCCCAGCACAGAAGAAATTTATTTAATAGTGACCCAGGTGCGTGACAAGAAGAGGTCAACGAGGAGGTTAATCGTCCACAGGCTCAAAATTACTCTGACATATAATTGTTTATTAATAATTGCTAAAGTGGCATTACCGAGGAAAAGCGAGATCAAAGTTCGGAATTATTACTTGTTTCGAGGACGATTATCCGTGTCTCACTGGCTTCTTTCCGAGTTTCAAGTTTCAAACTCACCAAACCCACTCTTTCAACAAAAAGCAAGAAGAGGAAAATGCGCCCCCCCTTTAATTCATGTCACACTACAAACTTTACATAGAAACAAATAAACGAACAGAATTTAATATTACTAGCGGGACCTATGGAAATTTCACGGAGGGATCTTTCATATGTAAAATATTGCTGCTGGACATTCTGTGGACGGTTAGCGTGAATGGAGACTCAGCGATATTATTGTAGCCCTTTTGTTAAAATGCGGAAAATATATGTCTAAGTAATCTGGTGAATGTCAGAATATATTTGGTTATAACGGTTTATCTCCAATGTGCTTATAGGAGTGTGATAAATTTCCCTTGTATGGACACCCATCGCAAACAGAAATCCTACGATATCATTATACCATCTTTAGACGGAACAGATATTAGCCTTGGATCCTAGCCAGAAGACGGTATATCTTAGTTTCATGTACGGCCCAAAAGCGACATCATTTTTTTTTTGTCCCCCAACAAAGGGAGGGTGGACCTATAAATTTACCCTCGTTCGTTTGTCTTCACTTTTTTCAACTACGCCTTGGAATTTTTTGAAATTTTGCACAAACATTAAACATGATATGAATAAAAAAGTAACAGAATAGATTTTCCAGGAAAACTCCGGTTGCCTCCCTAGGGGTTCCTTTTGGGTTAAATTGGCTAAAATTGACACTTTTGTGTTTATTAAAAAAAAATTGATGCCTTGGATTTTTATAAAATTTTCTGAAAAGTTGTAACTAACTGATTTCTATATAATTTTATTTATCTATACCTCACAATAATTCTTGGGTGTGCCCCAGGGGCTCTTTTAGGGCTAATAAAAACACTCCATTTTTGGAACTATTTTACCATATTTATCCAAAATTTTCTGTGTATGTCCATTTAGCAGTTTTGCATGATGCTGAACTCAAATTTAAATATGTTAAGGCCTTGGCGACTTTTGGGGATAAATAGGGGTGAGGGGCAAATGATGAGCTTAGTCATTTCTTTTTTTGATTTGGCGTCCGCTGAGGACTTTTGGGGCTACATTGGGGAGGGTGCAGATGCTGAGCTTAGTCATTTTTTTATGCCTCGTTCACTGTGCATTCACGGGGTATCATGCATGCTTCACTTGTTTTATTTTGAATTTTTTTTTTAATTGCGCCTGCAGTGATCGGGAGATCCTATTTATTAAAAAGGAGGATAAAAGGCGATAACATACTACGCACATTAAATTAGCTTATCTATATACTAATAATTTAATGTTCATAATGTGCTACCATTTATCTTCCTTTTTAATAAATAAGGTCTCCCGATCGAATAATTTGTAATCTAGAAACCGTGACACACGTACATACGTTAAAAGTACTACGGTATCAATATATAGATTTTTAACCAGAGAATTATCCGAAATTATTAAAATTATTGGGAATACTGTTCTCGTCTTGAATGTTCTCATAATGTTTCGACCGATGTTACCTTCAACTTTCTTCAAGTACGTCTTGTCTAACTCTGAAATCTGTACGGAATTTTGAACAGAACCCTGTATTGAATTCTTCAAGGTAGCTTGCTCTCATTCCAGACAGATTCTATATTTCGGCAAGACGCGCTCTTCAAAAAGGTCGGTGATTACATCGGCCGCAACGTTTTGAGAATAACACTCGATATCATAACAGTTTGTAGAGTTCAAGTAACCCAAATCATCAATCCTCATCTCAAATATTCCTAAAACACAAGGAGCTAGCGTTGCCCGGGAGTGTTTTTTCTTTTTACTTGCAAATTGTTTTTCTTGCTTTTGCATTTTTTTTTTAACTATGCCGTTTTATTTATTTAGGCTTTCAACATATTTTTGTTCTAATTTGTATGGACCAATATAGAGTTACGCCCCTTTGTTTTAAAAATGTTGGTAATTTGAAAATAATTCCGACCATACAAAGTATTTTTGGAAAATAATTAAATCTAATTATATTTTAGTCTCTGCACCGATCCACGAGAAAAACTGGCGAACCAGAATCAAATATTGATTTTGTAGGAAAAAAACGCTATTGATGAAAAAGGAACGATAAAGAGACTGACTTTGCTTTATATATTAGATACAAGTTTCCAAACTGAACACAAAAACGAGTTTCAAAAGAGAATAAAGGTTTGACAAATTTTAAGTGTTGAAAAAGCGAAGTAGCTTGTTACTGTTAAAAGCAATTATAATTGGGATAAGGAGTAAACATGAGAGATGAAACCTTGTTAGCCCCCAGAGCACTGTTGAGGGAGATAATGTCGGTTTAATTACTTTTTGTCAGTCGAAGAACATTTGGATTGCTATTCGCAAATTTGTTTTTATTTTCACTAAGTTTCGGCCGATGTAACATCCGACATTCTTTAGGTGCAACTTTTCAGAGTAGTAAACTGGAATCCAGGCAGAATTTGGAATTGAAATTACACCGTGGTTGATTGTTTTCATTCTGTCAGTCATAACCATGTAGACTAAATATAGACATGTAGTATTTATTTTACTAGTGGTTTACCACTTGTCAAGGGCCAAAACTGTTTGCCGTTAGGACTGTGCTTAATTCAGTAGACGACATGACAGGTATTTTTTTGCGTTAGACTTGAACGCACAATTGCAGTCCTAACAATACCCAGAGTCGTGTTCTCATGGAAAATTCTTGAAAAGAAAATTTGTTCCATTTGATTTTAGGTGCGAGCGCACGCACACACACACACACACACACACACACACACACACACACACACACACGGTGAAAAGAAAATTCTGCGCGGCATGGTTTCATTATACCGAACTGGTATAAATAATCTTTGAAATTTAACAAATTTCCACTACTAACGGTTACTATGACTACTACAATATTGTTTCATTGACTTCCATACACTCATTAACTCTTATTCTCGAGTGGCCTTCTGGCCTTGATAAGTGGTGACTCTTTTGCAATAAATAAATAAATTGTAGTGAAATGCATTATTATATTGCCAATAACAAATGAAAACTGTTAGCTTAAATGCTATTTGGGTCAGACTGAAAATCCGACAAGATAATATGATATATTAGATAAAAAGTGGGGTTTACTATTTTCCTGGCCGCTGCCAAACACCAGGACCACCTCCACTAAAGTCAAGAAACGAAAAGATTAATTTTATTTAAATAAGCTATAAATCAAAGTAAGAGTTCTCGGTTTTCAAAATGAGTTTCCAACGAAATTAGACTCCGGTGTCTTATGTACTTTAAATATTATGTATGTATTTGATATTTTAGTCGGTGCTAGAGTTAATCTTGGTGAAGCTTAAAACTCCAAGTGAGAAACAGATTTTCAATTACATCATGCGATTTTGGAAAAAGTAAAAAATTAAAAAAAAAAAAAAAAAAGCCAACAGAAATAATTTAAAAAATACAATAAAAAACAAATGTGCAAATAATTTGTTACATAGAAAAAAAAAACGGATTTGATTCCTCTCATAATCAGATAAAATATCTATATTTTTTGGTGTATCGATAAAAGCAAACTGATGATTATAGGAAATTCACTCGGGGTTGAAAATAGCATAGGGAGTTTGCAAAAAAGGATAAAAAATAGAAGGTTGTGATGGATTTTGGTGCTTCAAATTTTACATAAAAATTAAAGTAGAAAAACTTTTTACTAACGAAACTATATTTTTATGAAATCACATATCTTTAATAACATTACATCTCCCATACTGTTTTCAAACTATATGCTAATATAGCAAAATTATAGCTAGTTTATATACATGGTATTTTGCTAACCGTTTTTCTCTGAGGATGAGAGCCATTCTTTAAAACTCCATGGAATAAGGAAAAATCTTTTAAGCTGTATCCCTCGTTTCGAATAATAAATGTAAATCCTAATTTGCTAAATTTTAACTTTCTTCTTATACTGATGTTCAATCTCGATGATTAAGCATTTTCTTATAGTTAGGATTGTACCAAGTTTCCAAAATTCTTCATTTTGTAAGCTTGAATTTCTGAACAAATATATATATTTCCCCCAAACCTCCAGTCTTTGATGGAAGGGCAGACTAAAACTTGCTATGGTTTCAAATGATTTGAAATAACAGCAAGGGGGAGACTGTAAATTCATAAATGTTGTTGTTTTTACCATTTATTTTATAAATAAACAGTAAGATGGTCAACATCTTGAAATTTGGAAGATAGACTTTTGTCATTCATTTGTATATGCTCTATAGTTACATCTAACTCCATAAATTAATGGATTGGTATGAATAAAAGGTGAAATATAATTGTATAAGCATATATCTAATATATAAAAGGCTATATGTTGGTCTGTCAGTTTGAAAATATGGAGACAGACAATCTTCTGTGAAACTAGAAGTCACAGAGCAGCGCTAGGGGCTGTTCTTTCATGAGTCTTTAGCCGGTTAAAATTGTTTTTAAGGGGTCAATAATGGGTCAAAATTGAAAAATTGTTAAACATTTTGTACATTTATCTTTAGTTTTAATCACTTTATATGCATGTGACGTTCGTACAGTGGTAACGTTACCAACTTTGAATGTCACTGTTTTGGTTTCGATTCTAGTTGACAGCATCTAAGTATTTTTTTTTTTGCTTTAGAAATCACGACTTGATAGTAATATATATAAAATTTAGACAATTTAAAATATCATATTTAACCGTATTTTACGCCTGGGCAAAGCTGGGCGCTCCGACGTTAATATATATATATATATATATATATATATATATATATATATAGAAACATACATACATACATATACAGTAGGAACATCAATATAATGGAAATTTCGAAAATCTGTTAAGAAACCACATAACACGATGCAGGAGTTTTTTTTTCAAACAAATGAAAAAATTTATTTTTATCATATTTTTCGGCTTTTTGGGTCTTTCACAACGTGATACAGACACTGTTTTACATTGTCGAGATTTTATAACGTGGCCAAAATTGCTGATTTCTTCCGATCTTGCCGGAGAAACTTTTTAATGCCCGAGAGACACAATGATATGTGCTGATACGCGTGTACAAATACTGAAATCAATTTTGCTACAGGAGAAGCATCGATAAACTGAGAAAATATAACATACTAAAAATGAAGATCTTTTGTGACCTGATGATCTATGCTGAAATCTTTTTTTTTAAAATCTGTTTATTTAATTAAATTTTTGAATTCGTACGTTTCACTTTTGATTTCTTTAATTAGTGTATATTTTTTATTGTTTTCATTGCTTCATCATTTTTTCCATCTTTATGCTAGTAGATGGATTGTTATTTTAATTTGTATATATTATTATAAAGTCGTAATTTCTAAAGCAAAAAAAAGTATTTAGGTGCTGTCAGCTAGAATCGAAACCAAAACAGTGACATTTAAAGTTGGTAACGTTACCACTGTACGTATATATGGAAGTCTCTTTTCTTTCAATTTGAAATTTCAGAATTCCTAGAAAACCCGGAACAATTTCATCATTGATGTTGTCTGCAGAGATGCAATTAGAAAAAAAAAAAAAAGATTTGATTGAAACCTGCAAAGCTTTCAATGGAGGTCATTTTGTATTATGTGTTAGGTTAAATTTATCTCCTTTGAATATATTTGTTTTTAATTTTTTTATTTGGGTTGTGATTCTGTACCTTCGTTTCGCACGTTTCTTATTAGCACGACTTTCTAAGCGGACGGAAGTCTTTCCTAAACGTGCTTTTAAAAGGGTTATTTTTATGATTGAGTGAACCGACTCTCGGACAATGGTTAAGGACTTTGTTTTGCAGGGTTTTCTTTTTCAGATTGGCGCGTCGTCACGTTCAAACTCTGTACGTAACTTTACATTTCGGCGCATTTGCATATATTTTTTTTTATTTTTCGTTTCTACCACAACAGCATTTCGGTATTATGGGTCATTGTAATTCTTGGTCCGAATTGAATTCTAATTCTTTTATTTTTTAAGAGTTTGCAACATCCATTTTATGACAAGTTTGCCAACAAATTGTAAATAAACGGAAATGTTGCATGTTAACTGTTGTCATATTAGTCTTCTGTTTGTCACTTTTCTCGTATTTATAGAGATAATAAAAGACACACAAACATGGTTTTCGCGCGCTACCAGAATTACTTTTTTGCTAAAATATTTAAACTATGTAGAGTCTTTTACATTAATACAGTAGGGGGTTGGGTTTGAGCGTACCCCCATGAACAACAAAAACAACGTTGTAAATCTTTTCAACAACAACAACAACAACAACAACAACAACAAACAAAACAAAACAAAAAACCTAACTATTCGAGACATTTAATGCGATTGCATTTAGTATTGTTAACAATCACGTTGATACTTTAGATTGAGTTCTGTTTACAATAATAAATATAAACAAAAAAATCATTCTCGTTGTTGTCGCCGCAATATATATTCTTTTATATTTATTTAAATTAGTATACGGCATAATTGCGTTGCGACACCGGTTCTCATCAGATCACCGAAGTATGTGCTCTCCGCTTATCTCGGCATTTGTTTCCAGTCGTCCTTACGTACACTTCACTTGCCACTGGTATTTAACAATGTCGACCCAGGAGAGGTGTGGTTGGAGATTGCGCACCTCCCGCCACAAAAATTTCACGCGCAGGCACTCCTTCGTGGGCATCCATAGTCTTTTAAAAACTGAAGGAGGCCCGTTTTAAATTAACAAAAATGTTGCAACAGCTCAATAGTGTACGACTAGAGCTTTTAATTTAATATCATGTAAACCTTAGTTATTCAAAGATACATATATTTACTTCACATGCACTTTCTTTAAAAACAAGCGATTAATGAAATGGGCAGAAACAATTGTTTGCAAATAAAGCGCTTGGCAGGAAATATTTTTCTCTGAAAAAAAAAAAAAAAAGATATATATATATATATATATATATATATATTATATATTCGTTTAAATTAGCATAAAAATCAAAAATGGGTTTATCGTTCATTAGTGCTACTAGTAGTATTATTAGAGCTCAAAATATACTTAGATAAAACTTCTGAATTTTCACATTTTCAAAACATTTTTCGTGATAAATTCAAAATGTGTTAAAGGCTTTCTCGGTGAATTTTCTTATCAAATTAAACCAAGAAAAAAAAACCCCAAAGAAAACAAACAAAAAAAGCGCGAATATCCAAATTGTTCCATTCATTTAATTTATTTCTCCCCACCTTTATTTATTTATTTATTTTTTTCAAAGTTAAACTTTGTGTGTGCGTGTGTGTGTGTGTACGCGCAATGGATCTTCAAAACAAATTCGCAATCAGTTTCGATTTTTCTGCAACATTTACGCAACTTTTTTTCGGAATGCCGGACAGATGGAAGTAACATGAAGAGTGAAAGTGATTGTTCCTGAATGTACACCTTGTCGGTTATGTGATGAGAATCATTCTCATCGGGAACCAGCAGCACGAAAGTTCAATCTGATCATTATGATTGCGCAGGGTCGCTAATTTCGAATACAGACGGGCATTGACGAAGGTCACAACCACTATTCTACTTTGATTTCATTCGGAAATTCATTGACTGTGACCCTTCTTGCACAACAAAAAGAAAAAAGCATTATTTCCATATTATCTTTCTTCTTATTCTTATTCTTATCTAGAAGCATTATTCTTATCTAGAAGTGAAGAGACTTACTTTTCTATCTAATTTACATAAGCGTTCGTGGTGTGTGGCACAGACATTATATGACGACGCTGAAAAACAAGTATTTAGGAGAAAGGGAAGACTATTGCTTTTTGTGAAAATCCAGATATCTCCAATTTTTTTTTAATTAACAATAGCTAATAGACATCAATTAATAAATATTTCCAAATTTCAGTTTATTTGATTTGGAGTATATTAAACGGTTCAAGGAGGGTTTGAAAAATGAAATATTTCCGATTTGCATTTGATCCTCATTTGATGTAATTAGACTCAAGTCAAATTCCATTATGTGCCTGTAAAGAATTCAAACAAGAACTCATCTAGCTACAACCGCTGAAAAGATTTTTTTTCTTCCTCTGTATCTAAAGCTAAACAAAACTTCCAAGAGCAAATTTTTTTTCTAAGAATTGTTTGTGCTGCTTCCCAGCTGACTACATCATGGTCGTGTTCGCTTGATATTAAATTCTTGTTGAGTCGCCCTCTTAAATAATCGAATACATAAGTCTTTTAGCTTTGTTTATTATATGTTATGAAAATATGTGATTAGCTTCATTATCAACCACACACATATATATATATATATATATATATATATATATATATATATATATATATATATATATAGATGTTATTGCTTTATGATACTTTTTGAATGAATTCAATTATATATATGAAAGTGCATTTTTACTTAAATGCGAGTTGGGAATAATTTTCCCTTTAACCAATTTTGGTACCCCCAAATGGGGAGGAGCATATGTATTATTTATAAAATATAATTATCCACTGACACTCTGATGAGTCGTAGACGACGAAACACGTGTCAGTGGATAATTATATTTTGATGATGATGATGATGATGATGATGATAGTGTGTGTGCGTCTTTGTACAATAACCTATCAAGATACAGAAAGCTCAACACAGATGCGTAGAGCAAGTAATCCAAGAAACAACTGATGACAATTCAAGATTCAATAATTTTATTTAATTATCAAATCAATAAGGAAAAAACGTGAAAAATATGTTCATATTTCACACGTTTTCCTTATTATTGATTTAATGATCAAATAAATCTTAACGTCAAACTGTCATTAATTGTTATATATATATATATATATATATATATATATATATATATATATAAGAAATACATATGATGGGTAAAGAATAAGCTGGTTTTTGTACAATAAATATGACTGCACAGAAGTAAGGTGTATGTGCTGCAGGCCAGCAACTTGATCGGTCACAGGTGTTCTTCAAAAGTTTTCCTTCTCCAAGATCAGTTGGCTCACTCGACAATCGACTCTTATTTCATACAATGGTGTAATTTTTTTTTTTTTTTTTTTTTTTTTTTTTAGTTCTGTTGGGTGCGTGGGATAATTTCTAACGGTGACCAGAATCTCGGAGGGAAAGGTGGGGATAGTATTAAGGCCTGTATTAGTTAAGGGAAACGCCGCCCCTTTCCCCTCCCTCGGGATATGATTCTCCCAACATTTATCCCATGTCAAACCAAGGTGGAAAAATAAACACGTGTTCTATTTCTTCTCAACTTCCAGGGAATTTGCTATCATCCTAACAATAGGAGTTTCCTCCTTTTTTCTGAATTTTACGGACTTCCTGCTTAACGTAGCACCTGAAAGGGGACAAGGTAACCCCCTTTTTAATGTTGCTCTCTATGAAACCCCCTCCATCATTCCTTTAATCCGCTTGTAAAATGCCCATTATAGCCACCACTTGCTATAGCTTTACGAACTTCTTTTGTAAGAGAGTTAGATTCTACTTTTTATCTACCCCCTTGCTATCACTTCGCAAATGTCGCTACTTGTGATACTCGCAACATTAATTTAAAGGAGTAAACATTTTATTCATAAATTTGTAAACAAGAAAAAAGTCTTTCCAAATATTTTTTAGAAACATTAAAATTTCGTAATTTCAATGCGATTTTATTTATCGTTTAAATGTGACCATAAATAATGAAGAAATCAACTTTTAGAGCACAACCTAATAAAATAAATAATTCCATGCAATCTTCTGAAATGACGAACGCAACACCTTCATAAAATGGAACACAGAACAGGTTTATTAAGGAGAATGTGATCTGTTCCTGGTCAAAAGCTGGACTTCGGCTACCCGGTGGTGAAGAGAGCGAAGAAAAGAGGGCCCGTTCTGTTTGGTGTCTCTCTCAGTAAGGACGAGTTCTTCTTCAAACCGGATGCTGGCTGATTTCCTTAGGAGATAGGAAGTATCAATGCGCCGTACCCCTGACTGGTCAAGATGTGGCCGAATAGCACAGGGGAGAGGCATTGATTCGAGGAAGAAAAAAAGTTCCATTTATTTTTGCTACAAACTTGCAATTTATAAATAGACTAGCCTGGGTGTCCGGCGTTGCCCGGTGTTTGGAGGTGTATGTATGTTGAGCAAAAAAAAAAAAAAAAAAGTGGGTGGAGTAGTCAGGCAGGCTCGGACCCGTACCGCGAAGGAGGAAAAGAACATAAAAAAAAAACAAAAATAAAAAAAACCTGACGTCTTTGCTGTTGCGCCCATCGCCAAACAGGAAGTGACGAAGGTTTAAATTAAAGCTAGTCAATCGAATAGAGGGGATAACTTTCAAAAATATCGTCAAAAAAGCGACCCCTCTCTGTAGAAAAGTACCCAGTTGAGGGTGAAGGAATTAATATTTTTTTTAGCCAATTTGTCGATATTTTTCGTTCGAAGGGTCGAGCTTCAAAACGATACCGATGTCATGAAAATCCATACCTCTATCGAAAGTTTTAGGCATACATACATACATACATACATACATACATACATACATACATGAATGATTTATATTATAGAAGATAACACAACTTGGTGAAAATCAAGTCGATCGCCCCCCCCCCCAAGAAATATTTAAACACAAATGCTAAATATTTGTCCAGAAAATAAAATATCGTAAAACCGAATTACGTTGTATTAAAATCAAACCAATCATTAAATTAACAATAGCAAATAATAGTTAATTAATTAAATGTCCCATTTAAAGCCAATATGCAAATTAGTTAACCTTGCGAATGATATTGTATATACGTAAGCAATATATCAAAGAAGATAAAGCGTCTACTGCGATAGAGTTGAATTAACTTAAAATAAAACATTAGGACTTTACCTCAATGGACCAAAATCTCACGTTTATTCGTTTATATTATACGAAAGCTTGGTTAATTAACGTTTGTTTTCCTAAGTTTTTTTTTTTTAATTCTATATATATTAATTACGTAAAATACATTTTAAAATATACATTGGTTTTGGGATTGAATTATGTTTAAAAAAATCAATATTAATTGTTCTAATCAGCTGTAATTTTCAATTTATTCACAAAATCACAAGCATGGTGCATTTATTTGTAATATATATATATATATATATATATATATATATATATATAGTATGTTTATTTATTTAAACATTAGTTACATACATGCATACATGTTTCTGCTACAATTCCTAAAGAAATTGCAGTAGATATATGTATGCACATATGTAACCAGCCAATAATGTTTAAATAAACATATTATCATTAAGCTCTACTTATCATTGAGCACTTTTTATGCCCGGTCGTAAAATATGCTTAAATGGTATTCTGATTAATGCAGATTTCGTACGTATTATTATATTATATTGGACTCATATATATAATAATGATTTAAGTAAAAAAAAAAAAAAAAAATTCGTGCGTTACCACCGAGAATCGAAACCAAAACGCTTAGCTTACGATTTACCTTTTCCTTTGAAGTTAATGTCTGAGTTACGAAGACATGTTTGCTGCAAGGTTAAAAAATAAAGCATGAACAAACAGCTATTACGTTGCGCATTAGGCACCGCCAAAAATGGCTGAAAAATCAAGTTGTTGTTGTTTTTTTTCAAACGAAATTACATTTATTAAAATCTATTATTTCTGAGTAACTTTTTTTTTCCAGAAAGATAAAACCCTGAATTTTATCATATAGAAAACAGAATAATGTAAAACTTTTTCTACTATTTTTAATTCAATTTTAAATGTTAAATTTTCCCCAAAAGTTAACAATTAACATTTTTTGTCTTGCACAAAAAACGTACATAAATATTTTTTAAAAAAGATTTTTGAAATAATTCATTTATTTATTTGTTGTCTAACTAAGATTTAGGATGATTTTCTATGAGAATATGCAAAAATATTATAATATAAGTACCTGGATTTCAAATAATTCCACTTATTCATATAGGCAACCAGTTACTTCGCGTCGATCTAGAGTCTAGATCGACTCTGTTTACGTTTGTATTCGATAAAAAGCAAACTATGGAAGACCAAACAGGCCAAAAAAACTTATTTTTCAGTAACGAAAATTTCAATGTATTATTAACGCTGAGGCTGGCCAGTACCAGATGGGTGACCATTTGTATGAGTTTGGTTTTTAATGTGTATGTGCGTGGGGGCCAGACTCCCCAAAATGGGGAGGAGGGGCAATTTAAAGCAGAATAAAAAAAATTATTTCAGCGCGTTTGGTCCACCGTAGTCGAAAGGCGGCAAACGTTTTCAAACGGGATCGAAAAAATGATGCTATTTTTAACACAAAGGGCACAATATTTATCGATTTTTTTTTGTATCGATTCTTCAAAGCATGCCCTGTTTAATAATGGTCATGCATTATTCGGCTCGCTAAAAATTTTTTTAAATTTATTTATCAAAGATTTTAAAATGGCTTTTTTCGTATAAATATTAAAAAAAAATTTTTTGTTTTGCTTAACTTAAATTAATTATTTTACTTAACATATTCACCGAATTTCACACTTCAAAACTCAAAAGCGGGATAATTAAACACAATCGAAGTTCTGATATTCAGACGTCAAAATAAGGTATGCAAACAATTTTTTTTTAAAATCTATATTTCTGTCCCTTACAACAACACAATATGTTGTGTTCAGTTTCAGATGATTATTTTAAGCATATTTGTACCACCTCAAAAAAAGGGGGGGTTTTGTAAGTAAAATAATATATATATATAAATATCGTTTATGAAAAATAAGTACACTGTTATAAAGTTAATTCTTCTCTTAATAATCGCTGAAAATTTCGTATTGATCGGATAATTACCTGAGTTTTGGTAGATTTTTAAAAAGACGGTCCGTCAAAAAGTATTTACCTGCCCCCCCCCGTTTTGGCGGTGCCTATTGCGCATGCATATTCGTAATGCCGTCGTTTGACTTTCACCTCACAAATTCCATTTTCAAAAATTTTCACTTTTGCGCCGGTTTACCCCGGCTAAAACTAAAATATAAAGTTTCGCATGGGTTCGAATACTCTATATATTAAGTTTCATGTCTGTAGACCAAAAACTGATAAAGGAGTTTGGTAGGCAATTTTTTTTTAAACAACTATACATACATACATACATACATACATACATACATACATACAGAAAGAGGTTTGTGTTCATTATAACCTTTTTAACACAAATATTATGCAAGTATAAATCATGTAGAATATCTGCATGAATATAATTACACGTAATAGTTAACTAAAGATGATCATCCCATAATAAAAACGAAAAACTAACAGAAAATTAATTAAAATGAATATGTAAAGGAATATGCAAATTAGCTAAATATTTTACAGATGAATGCAACTCCATGATCCATGCATAACAATTGTATTTTCTTTTTTAAATAAATAGAAAAAAGTGTTTTTAATATGAATATCAATACACACCCACAAAAACAAATTTTTAGGAGTATATATATATATATATATATATATATATATATATATATATATATATATATATATATACGCACACACATACACCGGCAAACAAAAGTAAAAGTCTACAAGTTAAAAAATATCTAATAAAAAAATGTCGGACGAATCCCTTTCAAGTATTTAGGAAAATCGGGAAAGCAAATAGCAAGTCAGACCATCCCCGCCTTCAATCAATTTCCATAATGAAACGTTTCCTTTTTTATTCCCGCTTTCTATACGGGTGTATGCTTTTCTTTATTTTAACTTTCCAGTTGGAGACGTTTTATTTCTTTAATTTTTTAAACATCATCGCCGTTTTATATTATTAGTAGGGCTATGACAACAGCATATTCTTTTCCTTGTTTTGATTGTCAGGTATATTTCCATTTATATCTTATATAGAGCGATGTGGTTCTCGGTTGATTAACTGTGTCGGATATATACTCGAGAGTCAAAACAATGAAAAGAATATGCTGTGGTCATAGCCCTAATAATTATTACGACGGACACTGGCGAAGGATAATTTTTTTCCGTCATTTTTGACGAGGACGTTGAAACTTGTATTATGAAAAATTACAATTACCGTTGAGAATGCTCTCGAAAAATAAAAAAAAACAAAATTTTTTTTCACCAAAAAACTGGAATAAAAAGAACACATTGTTGACAATTGCAAGCGTGTCTTGTCGTCGTTTAAAGTTCACAGAATTGCGTGTTTTTTTTTTTTTTTTTTTTTTTTAAAAAACATATTGGAACTTCGGTTTCGAAATTTTTTTTTCTTTTTTTTTTTTTGATGAGGCTTGATTATTTGTATTAGTCCGACTACTGTTCTCATCTTGAATGTTATTCTTACAACGTGTAGGTTGACCCGTGGTGCATCGAATAAAAACAATGTGACAGTTACTGAAGGTTAAAGGTTCAATCTCGAATATGGGCGACACTAAGAATACAATTACGAATTACTTAAGACTTTTACCCGGTCGTGCTCAAGTCAAAAAGGAGCACCCGCAGTATTTCCATACCTAACATAACCGGAATAGGTTGTGTTTATAAGATACGTCCTTGACAATCAGTCCGACAGAACATGACGTCATTTCTGAGTAGGTAATTACCTTGTAGCTGTTGGATAGAAAGTTCTATGCAGTTATAAAAGGCCCACCTTCCCAGGCTTTACATTCTTTCTTTGATAAAAGGCTAGTTTATTGTTAATTGCCTAACGCGCCATTACCGGGGAATGCGAACGGGGCTGCACAGGCATTGTTTGTTGGTCAGAGTACACGCACCTCCTGTGCGCTGATTTCCAACCTTCCAACTATAGGTCACATCTTTTCGCAGTGAAAGATGGTAAGTACTTACTATAGGGCAACTGTTGAAATAAGAATATTACCCTAAAACACTAGTGTAAGAGTTAGTGTAATCGGGGCTCAACCTTCTTAATCTTCTCCATCATAAAGTGTGTGTGTGTGTGTGTGTGTGTGGAGAGAGGGAGATTTGTTTATTGCCAGTCGCGTCCCTACCAGAGAATGCCAACAGGTCTGATGACTATTTTCATAACCCTTCGTTAGGGGGAGTTGGGTTACCCTGCACTCCCATACACTTCCCTCTCGTAAGGAAACGATATCGCCGATAATGCACTCTGGACTCTTAAAATTGCCTGAGCAATCCAGGTCCAATTTCCCGGCAGTTATTTTTTAATGTACTATCGAATTATTGCTTATCAAAACCTAAATGCCATTCGAGGATATGATTTAATAACGTTATCAGCTGGATGATGAGACAGTACCGTGAGAATTGGTAATGGTAGTTGAGATTGGACCAAATTTGATTATTTAAGAAGAGAGCTCGGCAAGAATTTGTTAACAGTGGATTTGAAAACGACCATGTTGTAGTCAGCAATGAACTAATTCCTCCTCAAAGCTAGAAGACAACGCCTAGGAAGTAAGTGTACGAATTCGAACCCATGACACTCATGACCTTATAATATACAAGTATTATTATTCAAGGTCATCTTGCCTTGAGGGTAATAAAAGATTGTGTCATGACCCCCAACCTCATAGATCATCAGTGGAAATTCAACAACTACTTTAGATATGTGGTTGTGGGACAAAAATGTATTACAATGCACTAACCAGTAATTGTCTGTATTTTTGAGATGAGGTGTTTTCATTGATTGAGATTGTCGGACTGACTTTCTCATCTTGGTTGTTATAGTCGCAACAAAACACCTGATGAAGGCCGGAGGGCAAAACGGCCGAAACGTGGTGACTATAACAACCAAGATGAAGAAGTCAGTCCGACAATCTACACCCTAACCAGTATTTGCCTAACAGCAGAAATGAATGAGAATAGAATATTCTTAAAATTAAATAAAATTGCCTCCCTCCCTCCCACTTAAGATGAATAGTCTCTCGTCTTTTTTTAATTCCGATTTATTCTTAACCAATAATACGTTCTCGGCATTGCCCCGGAGTTCTGTCCCTTTAAAAATTTTTTTTTTTTTATAAATATTACTATTGGTGACAAAAAAATATTTGAAATGAAACACCAAAACAGAAATGTCGTTAGGAAATTAGTCAACAAAAAATTATTTACCAATTTTTTTGTGATCTATTTGCGTTATAATTTATTTATTTTTTAAAATTAATATTAACAGAAGTCATCGGCATTGCATGTTATGTAATTATTGGCTGTGAGTAAAGTAATAAGAACTCCGATACTTTACTTCCTGTCAATAAAGAAGATTTCTGAACTCTTACTATTTTATTCGAATTTAAGTAAAAATGGCACAAGAAGATAGCTTGGAAACAAAAATGGCACAAAGAAAAATTATAAATGAAAAGTTTACAATATACAATACATAAAGAGAAAACATAAGTTTGTCAAATTAAAATTATATCTACATTTTAAAAGTAGATGAAGACACTCAGCTAAATGCCTTCTCCACTATTTAGCCGATTATGTGTGAAAACGCCCTGTAAAAGAAAAAAAAAAATGGGGAAATTAGAATTTAGAATGGGAGATCAGTTTCGCATAATTTTTTTGTTGTTGTACAAACATACCCTTCCTTAACTCTAAATACGTTCGAAATTCCCTGAATACTATATTCCCTAAATCCATAAATCTATGTGAACAGCCAGTAAAATGGACCCGAACTAATTTCCGGGTCAATTTTACTGGTTGTTCACATAGGTTTATTGATTAAGGGAATATAGGATTCAGGGAATTTCGAACGGTTACAAACGAATATCGAGAACTAAACATGGCGTCACCCAACAAACAATCGGATAACAACAACTAAAATAAGATCTACCTTCCTACGTTTACTTTTGCCTTAATGTAGGAATCGCATATCATAACTGACATTTCAAAAAAAAAAAAATCTTATTAATCTCTTTCTTATCGTTATTGTCGCTGTAGTCGTCGTCGCTAACGTCGTTTTTCATAAATTTTACGCAAACATGTTATAATATATATTTAAAAAAATGCGGCAGAATACGAAATGTACTAAAATAACGCTTTTATTTAGAAACCCAGGTTAAGAATTGGTTTCTAAATAAAAACATCAGGATTATATGGAACGAAGAACACGATGCTCAGGCTTAGAACAAAACACTTTGGTCAACAGTTAACGCCAGTGAGCAACAGTTGTCAAGGCAACCAATGTTTACTAGACATCACGAGTAAATGCCAATACCTGCAAGTAACTGTCTCAAAATAGCAGTAACCAATAGTGCCCGTCCCTGCCATGAAGTTACAGTAATCACCTTAAAAGAGTACTGACCACCAGTTACCACCATTCACCGTCATAACCACTAGTGACCAACAGTGCTCACCACAGAGCGACAGTGCTAGACAACTAAAAACAGACGATTCGTCCGTCAGTGTCCACCACTGAATAACAGTGGCAGATAACTGAAGACCGGCAATTTAATAACATTCTAATGAGGGCATACACTGGTCATGGTTAACAATCACTGGTAGTTGCAGTGGAAGCCAATGTCCATCAGTTAATGTAAGTAACTGCCTCAAAACGCTAATGACCACCAGTGGTCACAATTAAGATAGACACTTTCATTTAGGAGCAGTCCAATGGAAATCGATGGTCATGGCCACTAGTGATCACTAGGAACTGGCAATGGCATTTGTAAAGGCAGCCAGTATTCACTAGTAAATACAAGTGCTCGCCATAGGCATCCAGTGACAGCAACTAAATGCCAGTGCCCAACAATGCCCGACAGTTGATTTCAGTTCAGAGCAGTCGAATGGAGACGAACACTGGTCATGGCTGCCAGTGAGTTCCAGTTGCAAAGGCAGCCAGTGCCTACCAGTAAATTCCAATACCCACAAGTAACTGCCCCAATCCAACACTGATCGCCAGTAACCACCAGTGCTGTCAATGACAGTCAGTGGCTTCTGCTAGCTGCCACTGCCAAACAATGCCCGACAATGGAAACCAGATGATTTAATTTTGGCAATGCTAGCCACTATTTCCAAGGAACGACAGTAGTCCACACTAGCAACCGTAGTTTAATTTGTTTTCAGAACGTTGGGGTCTTTTACCAAATTTGTTCTGGCTTTGTGTTATATTTCCACCGAGCAATGCCGGTACACAGGTCCTGTTAGCAATTTAGATTATTTATTTAAATAGTAGGGCAGACTTAACTTTCAAGTCTTGATCTAGGTGAAGGAAACATCCCAAACGACACCAGTTTTTCTCTGCTTATCCCGGCATTGTTTCTAGTCGTCCTGGACTTCTCCTTGCCACTGGATTCAAACAATATGGGTTCAGAGGAAATGCGAGTGGTTATTACGCAACCCTTACTTCAATATAGACTTACCGCACAGACATCTTTACAGTGGCTATTCATTTTCTCTCGAGACAGAAAGATACCGTTTCATTATTTCCCTGATATATTATTAGCTTCACGTTTACGAGTACAATGCTCCACTCACTCCAACACATACACTATCATTTCAACCATGTGTGTGTGTACGTATCATTTCAACCATGTATGTGTGTACGTATCATTTCAACCATGTGTGTGTGTATGTATATATATATATATATATGTATATATATATATATATATATATATACATACATATACAAACATGGTGGAACGATAAAATTGTCGCCTTAGAAAAGACGACATGATTTCGTTTCCGTTTGATGAAATCAAGTTTCTTTCTTTGTTGCAGACCATCCACTAGTTGGCCAGTTGTATACAAATCCCAAGAGCGATAGGAGCCTTCTATCATATTTGAAAGTGGTACAATATTCAACGAGTGAGATCGGAGATGCGCCGCTGTACAACTCATGCTCTCTACCGATCCAATTTATGACAACAGGGCCATTACCAGCATTCTCAAAATGCAAATCCGGATAAGAGGGATGTGCCTAAGGTTATAGTCTTCGGTGTGGTTTCAAGTGAGGGCCACATCATATCAGTTAGCTGGCCGCTGGCAGATCTTGGGTGTGGCAGTAGAACTCGCCCGACCTACAAGTCCAAAGAAATCCAGGTTTGTCTTCAGAAGGAGTGCTTCCACTTTGTATCCGTCTCTCACTGGCCCCCTCCTCCTTCAATCTAAACCCGCTGGACTACTTCATTGGGTCATACGTCGAAAACATCACCAACATGACCTCCCACAACACCAAAATCAGCATGATCGCCGCCATCCGTCGAGTATTCACCAAGCTCCTGGCGGCGCATCAAGGCGGTGATTGAGGCTGAATGGAGCTACATTGATAAGATGTTAGTTCTACCACATAATAAAGTTACTTAAATTGATTTTTTTTAATAAACGTTTTAAAATAAAGCCGTAGTGTTGTTTTCTCCAGGGCGACAATTTTATCGTTCCACCCTGTTAATATGAGAGAGAGAGAGAGAGAGAGAGAGAGAGAGAGAGAGAGAGAGAGAGAGAGAGGGGGGGGGCTTGACCGACGTTGTAAAAAGATAAAATTGAATACAACTTATATTTCCAATTTCAGTTTTTCGATGAAAGTACAGAATAGTTAACAGCCCTCCCCATATTTCTAAATACTGAATGAACGAAAATTTGGGAAATTATTTACATGCAATAATTTAATAAATAGATTAAAATAAAATATTAATTGGGAATCTTTATCAACAGTGAAAGAAAAAAACAAACATTAAAATGTATTAGTCTTATTTTAAATTATTTACTATTAATCGAATATTTAATAAAAAATACAATTATGAAAACTCAAATTTTGAAAAGTCCTATTTAAAAATTAAAATGGTAAACATAATACATTGTAAATATTAATATAAATATTTGGATTTAATACGAATATATTTTTTTTCCATTTTTTTGGAGGTATTTTATTATTTTGTTGTTTTAAAAACTTTCCGTTGCGTTGCAAACTCATTTCGAGTTTTTGCACAACCTCAAGATTAGAAATTTCTGCTATTCACGGGTGCGTATTCTTAAAATTATCGAAGTTAACGACCAAGGAATACGGGTACAATTAAATGTAAGCGTTCACAGATGAAAAAAACACTCTCGAACAACACCGGGGAGATACACAGTTAGGTTTAAGAAATAACTTAAAAAAAAAAATCGACGGAAAACTATTTCTACTCGAAACATTAATTTCATTTGAACATTTAGAAAATCTCAAAATAGGATTCTTCAATACGACAGGAGTGCGTGCGGAAATTCATCTTTCCCATAGGCGCACACACAAACAATAATACTTGATGTTTGTTGGCATTGAAATTTAAGTTCAGAACAGAGATGATTTTCTATTCGTCAGTTCAAAGGCCTTGAAATCACCATCGAATTATTTTCTAAGTAATCACATTCTACGATTAAAACACTTTTTGGCTAAAATCAAAGTGTAGTATCAGTTTTGATACATTTCAATTTTCATATATACTGCTTTCGCTCATTGAAGGAAAGTTCCTTCTAGATGAAGACAATTTTAATTTTGCTCCAATTCTTTTCGGGGAGGTGGATTTTCCAACATTAAAATTGATCTCGCGCGGAGGCGAATACACAGGGACTCACAAGCAAGTTGTGCGAGCCTAATGAACTATTAATTGATTAGGGTACGTACCCGGCGTTGTCCGGATGGGGGACTTACAGAAAAATAATTCAAATTAGAGTCAGGTTTACAATTAAACACACACACATAAAAAGAAAAAGAAAACGTTTTAAATTTTCCCCATTTTAATTTTGATTGTAATAAATATTCGGTTGATAGAACTATATAAATCTATAATTTAAATTTGGATTTATCAAAGTTATGCGAGAAACAGACACACGAGATCTTGTTTGATAAGGTTTAATTTAATTAAACCGGCATTTGTTTACTTCGTTGTCGTCTGAATTTCGGAAATGATTTTGAAATCTTTAAATTGTCGACTATAAGGTAATAGCTTGAATGAATTAAAACTTCAAAATCAATTCACGTATTATCATTCCACGGAAAAAATGATTTTAACACGCATCCCTGTCGTATCTAAGAGCAAGAGAGAAATAAAGAACACGCATCTTTTGCTGTATTCATGCGGACGCGAGATATTTTTTTCTTTCCGTCGAAATAGTAGCACTACAATCGCACTCAGTCATGTAATGTCGACGACGACGACGACAACGCGCAAACCGTCATGCCAAGAAGTGTTTATTTACACCCCCCCTCTAATGATCGAGGAGGGGGGGATAGTGTTCTGATAGAAAAAAGTATTTATTCACAAGACAACTATTTAGTATTCGTTCTTTGGTTCGAACCTAGAGAAAGACGTAGATGAACGGGAGGCGACGCATATTTAGAGGCCTCTTCACAACAGCAATGTTTGACACGAGGTAGTTTTTTTTCTTCTTCTGAGCTGATAGGTCGTCACCGAAGTCCACTGGATAATAAGAGGTAATGACTTTGTTTAGGTGGACAGTGAACCGAGAATATTGGTAATGGATGGCGGTTTCAATGTGTGCGCGAATGTGGATGGGGGAGGGAGAATCTTCTCAAAATAAAGGGGCACTCTGTATGGGGACAAAAATACCTATACATTTTAGTCGAAACCCCCTTATAATTGAAAGGAGCCTTTGGAGGCGTGCAATGTAAATTTACCCCTTTTAAAAAGCGAAAGGTAATGCCAGATCGTATCCTTATTTACCTTTCTCCACAAGATCGGTTTTTAATATGGTTGAAAATTTAGCCCCCCCCCCCCAAAGGAGCATTCTAAATCGAGACACAAATACACAGAAAATCTCGTGGCATCATCCACAGATGATAGTGTCTCTAAAAAAGAAGGAGTAATGTCTGGAAGAATGCTCTTTTAGGACTACATTTCGATCCTAACTTGATAAATCTTTCTTTTAGGGGCATTTCTAACACACACACACACACACACACACACACACACACACACACATATAAGCAAGTACCTGTCAAGCTTTTCTTCTACATAAAAACAAACAAACAAACAAACAAACAAAAACGCGTCGGATGTTTGTTTCATGTTGTGTTTTCGGTAGGAACGCGTGCTCATAAAAAGGAAAGAAAGAAGAAAGGATGTCTGTTTGTCAGTGTACTCGACCATGCCGGAAAAAAAAATACGGATGTTTTTTTTTTTTTTTATCAAGAGGTTTAGTGGATGAACAGAATTTTAAACTACCATAGAAAATTAAAAACAGATCTTCCTTCCCCTTAAAATAAGCTGACCACAATGACCACGCCATTAAAAACAAGCCTGAGAAATTATTCACCGGCATTTGGAACGAGAAATACAATAAAAACACATGAATATTTCTTATTTTTTCTCGCGAATTTTACGATTAACAATAGGAAAATGCTTTAGTCTTTTAGAAGTGGAAAATAGATCGGCTCGTCTCACAACAAAGGTATTAACGGTTAGTATATCTATTTGCGTAAAACCATATATATATATATATATATATATATATATATATCTGTAAGTGGGTGTCGATTTTCTTCCTTTACAAAACTACGTTTAGAGTTGATCACACAGCAGCGAGAAAAATAAGTATAAAACAATTAATGAAGGTTTTAAAGAAAACCTATATATAAAAATATTCTCATAAAAGGCGGATCTGTTTTAGAGCGTAAGTGTCAGTAATGGATGGACGTGAAAAACAACACAAAGATATTTGTAATAAACCTGGAATAATAAAGTACTTATGCAGAATACGGACCGTGCTAGATGGAATTAAGTTAAATTCTATTTTTACTGTATCTTTTGTTTATTGAATTAGGTAAATTGCTACCTTTAACAACAACACAACGCCGAGAACTTGGATTGTTTATAGGTTTTCGGGTGCATTTAAAACGAACTTGTCACCACCTCTGTTAAGAATGGGTTTCTAAATAATAACGTTATTTCAGTTATTTGAACTACAAGTCTCATCTTGATTATTAAATTTACAACGTTTCGACCAATGTAACCTCCGATCTTCCCTCGTTACAGCAGTCGAAACGTTGTGAAAATAACTAGTAGTTCGAACAATTCTCCAAACAAAATGAGAACCATGCTGGGTGGACACAAAATAAAACTAAGCTGGTTAAAAAAAAAAAAAAAAAAAAAAAAAGCCGAAGACGATTTTTTTTTTTTTTTTCAATACGAGCTAGGGAACAACATTGGCATATTTTGATTCTAAAGTCTCGTTTACTAAACAAAGGGACGGGGGGAGGGGATTTCTGAATAAGGTTCAATCCTCCCATGTATTACTTCTTCTGAGAGAGATTGGTTTATTGCCGGTCGTTTCGAATATTTCGATCACCCGTTCACGGTTTATTATATACCCTACCAGAATGCACCCACGGGAGAGGTGGAGGTGGACCCCTTTCCTCACGTTAAATTCATCCATACGTAATTTTGCTTTTATGAAAAGCGGGCATTTTTTAAGCGTATTTAGTAAGAATTTTTACAAATCAATAGTGTTTTGCGTTTTTTCCTTTAGAGATTAAATCGGTATTTTTTTTACGACCTGCCCTAGCGTAAACACTCCCAACCACAACCACCCCATGTTAAGAACGGTTTTCGAGGTTAGGGGCGGTGTTTAGTCCGAAAGCCGTTCTTAACATGTGGAGGTTGGGGTGTTTATAATACGCTCTGGGGCATGTCGTAAAAATTTATCATTAAATCTCAATAATGGACACGATAAAATAAATATTAAATGCGGGGGCACTTCTATGGAATTTGAACCGAGCTGCTTTTTTTTTTTTTTTTTTTTTTTTTTTTGCAACCTAAACATAAATTTTAGATTTAGTTCGGTTTCGGACTCCCCTCAATAACATATTTGCGAGAATATTTGTGAATTACAAGTTATCGGGGGGGGGGGCAAAAAAAAAAAATAAAACAAAAAACGAAAGAGCTGAAAATCCGTCGACACTTGCTGTCCTTCAGATTCCAGAGAACAACGCCATCTGTTTTTGATAGTGAGCGATCACTTGTAAGGACTTAGAAATAATAAAACGGAGATATTTATTGTTTATATTTTCAGAACGTCTGGATGCAAATTAAGTCGGTGTTTATTTCTTCGTTAGCTTTTGTCATATATATATATGTATATATATATATATTAAACCATGGCGCACAAGAGAAAAGAGAACTAAGTGATTACTTAGTACAAAATAAGTGAAAGTAACGTAAGTATTTTTAAAAGAAAAAAACAATCCAAACGCAGAGGCTGGCAAATGAAAGTCGATGTAGGCTTACCTGTCATCGTAAGCGAAATCAGCGCTGAAGGTGTTTACATAAAGTAGGAAAGCGACAACGCTCGACACTAACAGACAAGAGGAATAATACTCCATTCTCCATCCTCACGCAAAAAACAACTGTTACTAACAACACATTATAGTGAGGTTACCCCTTTTTACGACCGACTACCACGACGACTACGAAGCCGACCAACCTCCGCCCTCCCACCGTTGCTGCTGCTGCTGCTAATAATATGACGACATCGGTAGAACGTGCTCTTACACACACACACACACACACAGACAGACACACACACACACACACACACACACACACACACACACACACACACACGCAAACTCTCTCTCTCTCTCTCTCACACACACACACACACACACACACACACACACACACACACACATACACACACACATTGATTGAGCGCAAATGCCGCACTTCGGCTTTTTCCGTAAAACCAGCGACGGAACGTTTCGATGGTTCGGAATTTTCTAGCTGTCGTGTTCGGACAATGTTGGACAACTTGACCATGCCTAGTAAATCCCACCTCTTTAAAGGTCGGATCCTTAGCCATGGCATTGCGATCTCTAACTAACCGGCGTTGTTTGGGAGTCCTTAGGGCAGAGTTAGGCAAAAGATTAGCTTTCAGTGTGAAAAACAAACAAACTATGTTCCCCAAATGGAGCATTCTGGATCAGGATAAAAATGAAAATTGTCTCAGTCTAGAAAGATTTCTCCAACATTGACCAGAAAAATTTTAAAATTTGTTTTGTCTATTCTTTTTTTACTACGCCGCTGTATTATTTATTTATTTTTTTACTTTTTAGTAAATTAAATTATACTTGTCGACCCACAAGGGAAAATTGCGCACAAGTTTTCTTTCTTTTTTTTTTTTTTTTAGTGTGGGGATCCACTGAGAGAAGTACTCTTGATTATCACCCGCGTTTTTTATTGTTGCATTTTAAAATAGGATTTCGACGGTTACATCGTATCGTTTAGTTGTGAAGTTGTTAACTGAACCAAACTGTTATAAAACTATAACTAGCAGGGAGATCCGACGTTGCCCAGGATTGAATGATAGCGAATGTTTCACACTCCTATATTTTTATTGTGATTGAAATCAGTGTAATCGCCCATTTTTGGGAATCTATCGCGATGCACCTGGAGGAAGCTTCGTATGCCTCCCCGCAGTGACTTAGTTCAAGATACATGTAGTCTACATTGCACAGTACTGTTGATTTTATATATATATATATATATATATATATATATATATATATATATATATATATATATATATATATATATATATATATATATATATATATATATATTTATATATATATAATGACTTGATCGATAGTTTAAAATACAATAGTAAAGTGGCATGATTCAATTATGCTATAAACATTCATTTCAAACGCGCCCCTATCATATCAAAGAACCCACTGTTGATTATATATATATGGCCTTTCTGCTTGTGCGGTGGTAACAGCTTGAATTTAAATTTTAATTGAAAAAATCAAATGTCATGGTTCAATTGTGCTTTAAACAGAAATATTCATTTCGAACGTGCCCCCGTTATGTTAAAGAACATAATGCTGATTTTATATGTCGAGCCTTTGACTAAATAAAACTTCTCAAATGCACATGTGATGTTAGGCTGTGTAAGGTGTTAACTTTGGTCAAAATCGCCTGTTCTTTCTTGTATCGGATTTTTTCGATTACTTATTATCGATACTTATCGAAAACATTCCGATACAAACCTATCTAAGGACACTGCCAGATACATAAAGTAAATTTGTGTGAAATTTAAGAAAAATCAGTCCAGCTCTTTCGGAGTCCATAGAGAACACACACAGAGTTCCTTTTATATATTAGTAGAGATTAGGTTATAAAGACAATGTTGCTTTTATATCTATTTGTGAAATAATTGTATATGAATAGTTTTTCAAAGCTTTAAATCCTTTTCTTTAATCTTTTATTTACTCCAAACAATTACCAAAGGTACACGGGGTGGAACGATAAAATTGTCGCTCTAGAAACGACTACATGATTCCATTTTTATTTAATGAAAACTGGTTTTCTTTTTTTTTTTATTGCAGACCAATTGTGTACGAATCCCAAGAGCGATAGGAGTCTTCTATCATGCCTGCATTTGACACAATGTTCAATGAGCGAGATTGGAGATGTGCCGCTGTATAACTCATGCTCTCTACTGATCCAACTTATGGCAACAAGACCATTGCCAGCATCCTCAAAATGCAAATCCAGAGGGTTCAACACTTGAGCGCACAGTTCAATAAAGTTTCTGGCCATGGTTATAGTCTTTGGTGTGGTTTCAAGTGAGAGCTACATGATGCCACCTCACATTTTCGAAGTCGGCTTAAAAGTCAACACCATAGTGTATGTACCTTGATTTATGCGGAAGAGTGTGGTGATCCCCTTTTGACGAAGTTGGAGTTTCCCACATTAAAAAAGTACCTCGGACTTCACTCAGCCTTCGTGGAGAAGCATGTTAATAGGAATATAGCAACCCCTATTAATCAAGAATTATTTCACGTCTTGAATAATAAATACAAAAATTTTTTAATGTTGAGCTCAATGCGAATTTTCATATAACTAAAGATTTATTTAAAAATAATAATATCGCAAATTCGCCATGCCAGCAGACCACAGAGTGAATATCAAAGAGACGAAGAAGCGGAGCAAATACTAGAAATGGATATGGAAGCTGAAGAAAGGCAAGATAACATCAATAATAGTAGGAGTACTAGGAAGAACCGCGAAAAAATTTTGAAAACAGAATGGTAGAGATTGGAATCAGAGGAATGTCCGAGAAGATACAGCGGGTAACAATAATGAAAATGGTTGAAATATTAAGGAAAACCCTTGAATGCTGAGATTAATATACGTACATGAGCTACAGATGCAAACCGGGCATATAGAAACCGATAGAGAAGTGAAACACAAAGAAACATCACATGGAATAATAATAAAAAAAATGAAACTGTATAATCGTAAATTGCCACCTCTCCCTCTCCCAAAAAATAAGGCATCAACTGACACCACACCAAATAGTTGTGAAGGGTCAAGGAGGACGAAGAGACCGAGAAGAGAAAGCACTAACCAGACTTCTACTGGATGAATGCGAAGAGGACTGGGACTTATTACGACTCTTATTCTAGTAAAACCGAATGGTCGCTACCAATGGTAAATGGCGGTTGCGATAACGCAAACTCATTTGCAAATGGTTATCAAAAGAGGTGGAGAGTATTGGAAATCTGGGGAGACTTGTTGTTACTCAGATTTCAAGGAACACTACAAGTTGTTCCCAAAAAGAAATCTTTGATAGCTTGTATGAAAACTCTTAGTGAATAATAATAATAATAATAATAATAATAATAATAATAATAATAATAATAATAATAATAATAATAACAACAACAACAAGTAAACAAACTCGACCTTTGAAAACAACGAAAGAACTTTTTTTTTAAAGCGTAAACGGAGGAAGAACAAGAACAACGGGACCTGACAAAAATAAAACACTTCTAGAGCAAGATATGGGGACAATCTCAAGACTACAACAGAAATGAGAAATTACCGACAAATATAAAAGAAAAATCTCAGGCATTAGAATACAAAATCACATTCAAAAAGGAACGATCTAAGACAACTACAGACCAATAACATGCTTAGAAGTCATGTAGAATATTATAACGACACAACTGAAAGAACAGATCAACTACTACCTTAACAATCGTGAACTACTTTCATAGGAACAAAAAGGATGCAGGAAAGGAAAAAGAGATACGCACGATCTGTTTTACAGATATCAAAATATACAGAAGGAAGTAAAAAGCAAAAAAAAAAAAAAAAACGACAAAATCCCTAAAACATGGATTATTGACTGCTTAAGAACCACAAGATATCCGACAAAATTATTAATATTATTAAGAAAATATCACAGAGAAAAGTAAAGTGGGACTGGCAACTAGAGAACAACACCCGAGTGAGATAAAAATACAAAATACACCCGAAATATAATATTGATTGACTCTACATAAAAAAGGAATGAAATTGGAAAGGATTAGTAAGCATAGAAAACTGCGTGGAAGACAGAAAAACAAGATTTATAAAAATTCATAAACTCATCAAGGAGAGAGGCTGATCACGTTAGAAAGACACCGAAAAACAACACAGAAAGCAGTGCAACTAGAAAGAGAAAAAAAAAACAAAAAAAAACAAACAAACTGAAGAGAAATAGCTACGTGGAGGATTCATTAGGACAACGAAAACATTTGTACTCGGCTCAGAAAAGGACACATGAACAGATAAACTGAATAGCTACTGACAACTGCACAGAACAATGCTATTAAAACAAACTACATTAAAGCGAAAATCAGAAAATAGTAAATGTAGAATCTATATAAAAATAGAGAATGGTGAATCAAATGATTAGGGAATGCAGCTAACTAGCCCCAGAAGAATACATGAACAAAGATGCATGTGTTAGGAAAGCAGTACACAGGAAACGATGCAAACAACTGCATTTTAAACATACAAACAAATGATACATACATAAATCTGGGACAGTACTAAAAAACGAAAACTATAAAACACTCTGGAACATGGAAGAAACATGTGTAAGTAATATGGAAACGTAAAGCATACACAGACAACTGACAGAGAGACATAACTGCACACGTATAATTGCACACGATAACTTCCATTTAATCTATTTCAACAAAGGAAAATGTCTCCATTCTAACAGTTTTCTGAGCCAGAATAAATATTTTCAGGCAAAACGAAGCGAAATAAAATATAATTGCACCAATAGAAGGAAAAAATTGAAAAATAAAGGCTAGTTTGAAGGAAATATATATATGTCTAACAGTTGACTATTTCGAGGTAGGTTAAAAAAATCGGACTAGATAACTTTATATGTTAGATTAAAACCCTATAATTACATGTTTTTTAAAAATGTTTTCAATAAAGGATATTACTTTGTTTATTCTTTCTTTGTCCTCAATATTGTTAATACAGCTTTAATAATAAATCATGTAATTAAGCTTTTTAATGAAACTCTTAAGCAAAGATATCCGATATCAGAATAACTCCTACTTTTTATTTTTGCTGTTTCTCTATTTAATCCGAACTATTTTAAATCTTTTTACTTATACTTATTTTAATTCTTCAATATTTATGTCTAATTGTTGCTCACTTTCGTTCCAATCGAGCAAAGAAACCAAAGCAACATATACTACTACTACTACTACTACTACTACTACTACTACTACTACTACTACTACTTTTCCTATCCCTTCTAACCCTAACTTCCATCTGTTTTCCCCTACTGTTACCGAATGTGCCGTGGAATTCATAGCAGGGCTATCACGCGTTGCCCGGAACAGAAGTGTTAAAGCTATTAAAACTTATATCTCTTATCTAGATTTCTCTCTTTCCTCTCCTCATAATCCTCCTCCTCCTCTTTCTTTTCTGTCCAACGCACTCCTCTCACTGGATATACACACGCCTACAAATAGGCAAAGAGCCCGTTTTATAGCTTCTTTCGAGGAATGAATCGAAATAAAGGAATTAACTTCTTAACTAAAATTCAGAGTTACTTCTCTTTAATTAGTAAATAATATAGCTGTAAAACCGACGTCCTCTCCCCTCATCGATGAAATCTGTGCCAGTCAAGGAATGGATATTTTAGATATTATTGATTCGGGGCAGCGCTGACCAAAAAAATATCAACTTTGTGGCTATTTGTTTTGTTTTTTCTACTTTTAAGTACACATACATAAATACAGACAGACAACTAACTGCCTTTTAATAATTAATACATTTGAAAACAAATGAAACTGAAACTGCGGCACGTACCCTAGGCGGGTGTAATCAGCTTCCTCCGAAGTAAGACGTCTCATGGGAGTATGAAATTCAGAAGCGGTTTCCAGTCGCATGTAAATCTCCATTAGGAGTGATGACGGTGTTAGGGATTTGCAACTCTTGCGGAGAGGTGTCGACGTCCTCCTACATAGAACGCCTGGTATTCTCAAATTGGTCGCCAATCTGGTTTTCCCAAATCGGTCACTCATTTTAGTAGTGACCAGGCTCAACGTTTCTTAACTTCGGTAATCCACGAGAACCGATATATCAATATGATTATGTCGTATATAATTAATTATAATTAATACATAAATATATTTATATAATTAATACATTAATATATTTATATCATCTATATAGTAATACGGTAGGGCGTGTGTTATTTTCTGTGTTACGTTCACATCCGGGTCGTTTAATTGTTATGTACTTCCATTTCTTGTTATAAATAATTTTACCAAGAATTCTTCAGAAGTTTTGGTTTCGGTTTCGATTATAGCTGATGGCATTTAAATCATCTATTTTTTTTATATAAATAATTTTACCAAGAATTCTTCAGAAGTTTTGGTTTCGGTTTCGATTATAGCTGATGGCATTTAAGTCATCTATTTTTTTTATATAAATAATTTTATCAAGAATTCTTCATAAGTTTTGGTTTCGGTTTCGGTTTCGCTTATAACTGATGGCATTCCAGTAATCTATTTTTTTTTTTTTTGATAAATAATTTTATCAAGAATTCTTCAAAAGTTTTGGTTTCGGTTTCGATTATGGCTGAAGGAATATATATATATATATGTATATATATATATATATATATATATATATATATATATATATATTAATCTCTACGATATTTTAACTTTTAGACGTAATCCACTACACTAATTTACTCTAATTTATTTTTTCTCTCATAAAATGTATATATATGTATACATGATATCTAATTTACATAAGGAAAACACGTTGCTCTCCCCCATCATTATATATAGCTCCAATCCTCCGACTCTCTCGTCAATGACCATCCCTCTTGAAGAAGCCCGCATAAATCGGGCGAAACGTTGAGTATCCAGGTCCTTCCACCTCCATTTTATTTCATATATATATATATATATATATATATATATATATATATATATATATATATATATATATATATATATATATTTATTTTTTTTTATTTTTTATTTTTTTTCATAAGTTTTTATTTCGGTTCCGATTCAAACTAATGCACTCAAGTCATATGTATGTATTTTTTATTTTTGAAATCGCAACTTTATAATATATAAAAATCAATAGAACATCAACTCTATAATAATATACGCGAAATCTTCAAAAATTTGAATATCATATTTCAACGTACTTTACGACCGGGCTTTGTCGGGCGTTCGTGCTAGCTTAGACAAATACTTTTGCAGTTTTAACAAAAGAGCTACAATAATATCAGAGCGTCTCCATTTACACTGAACATCTACAGAATGCCAACATCAATATATTACATATGAATGAGCCCCCTGTAAAATTTCCACAGGCCCCGCTAGTAAATACATTAATACATTAATATATTTATATAATTAATACATTAATATATTTATATAAGTAATACATTAATATACTTATGTAAGGGCTCCTTCAGTCTTTGACAGACTATGGATATCCACGAAGGGATATCTACGCGTGAAATTTTGTGGCAGGAGGTACGCAATCTCCAACCACACTTCTCCTGAGTCGACATTGTTAAATACCAGTGGCAAGTGAAGTGTCTGCACAGTACGACTGGAAACAAATGCCGAGATAAGCGGCATATATACGGCATAATCGCGTTGACAAACCGGTTCTCGTCAGATCACCGAAGTTAAGTAACATTGAGCCTGGTTAGTACCAGATGGGTGACCATTTGGAAATTCTAGGCGTTGTAAGTGCTCAACGCTTATAATACGTTTATATAATTAATACGTTAATACATTATATAATTAATACATTAATACATTAATATATTAATACATTTATATAATTAATACATTGATATAATTAACACATTAATACATTTATATAATCAATACATTTATATAAATAATACATTTATACAATTAATATATTAATAAATGTATATAATTAATACATTTATATAATGAATACATTTATATAATTAATAGATTAATATATTTATGTAATTAATACATTAATATAATGATTAATACATTTATATAATTAATACATTAAGAATCTTTAAACAATGCTGATTATTTTTATCCAGAAATTCTAATTTTTAATAACAACTTTTTTAATTTATTTTTGTAAATCATAATAAAAATTTCGCAACATATTCTATTCAAATAAATAAATAAAAATCAAGAAAAATATTTTTCGTCCGAAAAACCGAAAAAAATAAAATAAAAATAAAACAATCATTGATAAAATAAATTCTATACAAATATTCTTTCAAATAACCCGGAAAAATATTTTCATTCGTGTTTTTTATTGTAATATTTGCAATTAGAACTAATAATGTACGTAAGTGAAACCAAGCCAGTGAGAGTTGAGGACATGCATTTTATGGAGAGTATTGGGGGCCAGGAGAAACCAGTTTCCAAGCGCGACCCCTGTGCAGAATCCACGACTCTATTAATTGGTAGCTTCTCCTTATATTACGCGCAAAAAAATATTATGATTTTATAAGTTATAGACTGAGTCCAAAATAAAAAAAAAACACATTTAAGCATTGATGTCATTGCAAAGTTTGATTGATTGTTCAATGGTGTAAAGGAATGTTGGGAATGGTTGAAAGAAAATATGAAATACTTAACTGAGTGACGTGATCAGCTACCCGAAAACAAAGTCTCAAGAAAAAAATAGTTAAAATAATATATCCAGTCTGAAGTTCCCAAAGAATGGAGATATAATACATTCCATGTGTTGCTCTATCTTTTCTTTCTTATTCCTCACTCTCCTCTGCTTTTCTTTCATTTTTCCTTTCAGTTTTTATTGTCCCTCTCCCTTGAAGGTTCCCCTTAGCGTTTTCTTCAATGAGTAATTCCTCGTGATTGAGCGGCGGGTCAATTATTCATTACAGTTTTGTTTTTCGCGACCCCTTTCGTCACTAGGCATAAATTCCAAGTTGATTGTTATTTGAAATTTATGATGCTGGCCAATGCATCCGATTACCTCATGGTGATTTCGTAATCCTTCGCCACATAATATTTATATATATCCGATTGAAACAAAGCTTGGCTTCCAAATTTTCTTTGCGTTCCTCCACAACACAGGAAAATCTGAAATTGACTTCACCCTTTTCAGTCATCTACATGAGATGACTTGGGCGCACCGTATGCGGGTTGATATGCCACGGATTTATAACATAGCTCGGTCAACGAGATATTATTCTTTGTGAATCTATAACGAGCACTGGTTAGTGCATAGAATGACACTGAAAATCTTTTCGTCGCACATGGCTTTCATTTACCGCCAATATTGATTTATTTCACTTTCCTGGAATTACCCACTATCATTTTAATTGTTTTCCTTCCTTTTTTACTTTTGGAAAGGGAGAGATAGGTTGTAAGCTAGGGAGAATGCAAGCAAAGGAGAGAAAGCAAGCGAGAAAGAAAGATATATGAATGGGCGAGGTTCTCTGTCGAGACTGTTGCCGTTTTCCCTTTTAGTTCGTGGATGGAAAGAGGGGAGGGTGTCTTCTGACTGTCTAGTAACTCAAAAAGAAGGACTCGTCTGGTCTTTTCTGCATTAGGGACCGATTTACGCTACAAGAGAAATAATAATAATACGATGAAATAAGTGTTAAAGACAGACTTAGATCTGAAGATGTCAAACGAAGAATTGTAGATAAATGTGTGCAAAACAAGTGATTTCAATGATATGGCCACATTGAAAGGATACATTAGAGTTCTAAATATAGAATAGCTGCAGTAATAAGATGAGTTGGCAGAGAAATGTTAACATTTTTCTTCAACCATAGTCACTTATAAAGTCTTTCTTTTGATGTAGTTGTTTACAAGGGTTGGTTAGGAGTAACTCGTTATAAGCAACTGATAACGTTTATTATGGCGTGAGACCCCCTCCCCAAAAAAAAACAAAAAAGAAAGACACGAAATGTGTTTAGTCCGAGAAAATATGCTATACTGTCGAAACTAAGTTGATTTTAAATAAATAAATTTTTATTAAAAAATATATATGCGTTTTTTTTGCCTTTTAAAACTGACAAATTATGTTTAAAAATAATTCGCTTTGAAGAAATGTTGAATTCTATTTGTCTACTTTTTACTGATTGTCAATGGGGCCAATTCGTTTAGACATATGCAATGTTTTTTTTTATGTAAACCATGTTAATTTCTAAAATTACGAGACACGTTACTAGTTAAGAAATATTGACGTTTTACGTGAAATTCGAATTACATAACCGAAAAACTTCTGCCTTATTAATGTGCATTCTGCCTATTTCTTCTGGTAACAAAAATCATGTTTCGATTGGCATACGAACATCATAACTTTTTAATAGTACAATGTGTTGCAGCAAAATCCGAAAAGTTGTATATGCAGAGATCTGACAGATTATTTAGCAACAGCTCGTGTTAAATACTACACTATTTTCCAATGTAACTGCCACCCGTGGAGATGATGATCTCAAGGTGAGTGAGAAATACGTCATATGCTTTAGCCACCGTGTTCTTGTCTATAGCGGCAAACTCCTCCACGAAGGAAATCTTCAGAGAATCACCCCCGAAGAAATAGTCAAGGGTGTTGTAGTCAATTGAGGAGGGCAGTCACAAGTCCGTCGACTAGTAATAAGTAACATTGTTGAGTAAATACGTTTGGGTCGTCTGGGCTTATATGCAGAAATGGAATACTACTAAAAGACGTCGGGGCGTCCAGCGGCCATTTTGTCCATTCAGGGCTTCACCACGCCCCTGGGCACTTCTTGGTATATTTCGGCGGTGATTCGAGTATGAGATTTAAGTGACTCTAGTGTCGGGTTTTAGTGCAACACCTTGGGTGTAAATTGATAGGTTTAGTTGTTTTACGCTTGGTAATCGACACTACAATATAATTTTATTCATACAAAAATGTGATTATGCCCGTCTGTGCACTTGTAGCTAAAATAGCCGCAAATTATTTACATTTAATAACTGACAATGATAACATAGTTTTCCTTTTTTTCTTTCATTTCCTTTTTTTCTTTCATTTTCTTTTTTTCTTTCATTTCCTTTTTTCTTTCATTTCCTTTTTCTTTCATCTTCTTTTTTTCTTTCATTTTCTTTTTTTCTTTCATTTTCTTTTTTCTTTCATTTCCTTTTTCTTTCATTTCCTTTTTTCTTTCATTTCCTTTTTTCTTTCATTTCCTTTTTTCTTTCTTCCTCTTTCCTTATTTTATGATTTTCATGTCTTGACTTTTACATTTGTTTATTTGTTTATTTGTTCTTTTGCTTTTTTTCTTCTTTTTCCTATTATTTCTTATTCACTTTGTTTTTTTCCTTTCTTTTGTTTTATTCCTTCTTTCATCCATCCATTATTTCCTTCGTTTCTCTCCTTTTTGCTTGTATTTATATGTATACTTTTTCATTTTCTTCTCTCTTACTTTTCACTATCTCTTTCTGTATTAATTCGTTCATTCCTTCTTTTCGTTTAAAAAGAAACATGTGTCAAATGCTGTTTTTCATTGTTGTAAAAAATGTCTATTTGTGATTTGCAATAAAAAGAGACATTAAAATGGCTCCACAGGACACATCGACTTTTATTTGAATCATTCAAAATAGAACGCAAACAAAGTTACAATTCGAAACATAACAGCTTTTTGTTTTAACTACCATCCAGTGTTTTGAAAAAGTTTAAAAGAAGTAATTTTTCTTACAAATATTACATTTCTATATAAATAAAAACCGTCTTACTATTTTTTTGTGTGTCTATCTATGTGCTTATTGTTCGTATCATTGTAACTTAGATAAATTACATATTTTTATTTACTATTAATCGAATAAAATAAAATGGATTAAAAAACAGATAGCAAAAAATAAACGAAATTATGAAATATCCTTTTGAAAACCTAACTTACAAAATGGACTTCACGGTAATGCATTTTATTTTCTTAATAAACAAGTCTGACATTTTAATTTTTAAAAAAGAATTAATTCATAACCGTTCACAAGTTAAAAGGCACTAAAAAACTTTAAATGTCGAATAAAAATTAATTTGTGAATATAAATCTTTTACTAAATCCTCATGTAAGAATGATAATTTTGCACTATTTTTACACCCAGTGTTATAAATAGTACTGTGTCGTCTTAATCTCGTATCAAGCCTCTGGATTACAGCGGCACAACAATGGCGTCGCTGATACGAGGCATGAACACTCTCTAAAACATGAATAAGATACTTTGATGCTCTGGTAAGAATAAAGAAACTGAAAGATAATCGCAGTGAAGGTAAACCAAATGAAATTACTGACGTGTCCCTCACAACAGTTGGGTGTGAAGCAATCCGGAAAGTTTAAACATATATCCAAGAATTTTGAGAGAGCTGACCTTCAAAGAAAATATAAAATATAAAAATATTGTAAAAGGAGTTATAGTTTTTCTTTACGACTCTGTTCGATTGATAACTTAATGGCAAAATAATAACGCAATTAATAAATTAAACTTTTAAGATGCTATTTATAAAATATAATTGCTTAAAAAACAACAAAAAACAAACAAAAAAAATGTCCACTTAAAGATAAAACAAAGCAAACCATGAAAGTAAAAAACCATTCAGCAACGCTAGATACATACGGCTAGGTGTTGCAGTAAAATCCAATACTTGACAAAGAAATCGAAATAGACAATAAAAACAAAAGTTGTATGTGCAGAGACTTGACAATAACAATTACAGTTACACACTACATTATTGTCTCCACATTGGAAAATAATCTCAGTGAAACCGCTAAATGAGGTATACGCTTTAGCGACCATACTCTGTCTCCAGTGACGAACACCTCCAAGATGACAGCTTTCAGAAAGTCGACCGTGTTATGGTCATGCTTGTTAGTCTTAACCTCGATCACACCCAGAACAAAAAAGTAAAAAACGTTTCAGTCGATGAGAAAGTTCGGCCACAAGTTCGATTATCAGTAATGAGGAACATTGTTGAACAGCCACACCTAGACCATCTTGGTCTTGTGCCTAAAAGTGGAGTACTGCAGGAAGAGATGTTTATCCAGAGCCTTACCACGCTCTCACAACCTATTATTAAATCTCGACGGTGATTCAAGTGTCAGATTTTGCTGCAACAAAACTATAAAGTTATAGTTCCTGTTTGTCTGTTAATGATATCCACCTAGAATTTTTGACGGTAACTATATATAACAAACGCGTTGGTAACATATAAGCTACATTAAAAAAATGACCCTGGGGTCTAACTCTGTCCCGTGGGGAGGCATTGTAAATAGGAACATATAAGATTTAGAAGGAAATATTGATTCCTATCAATATTAATTAATATTAATTAATTACAATTTATTTTGCTTTAGACACTCGTGTATGACGTATTTGCATAAAAATGTAATATTTAATAGAAAATATAAACGTGTGGAGTTCCCGTTAGGATTCGTTAGGATTACCTCTGCGTTAGTTTTTAAGCATTCATAATTTTGCTTTCGGGGGGCATCTTAACCAATCCTAATTGTAAGTTCACGTGCTTAGAATTTCTACCATATATTAAATCTTCAGTTGTTTTTAACGCAAATACGTCACATAAGTAGGTAAATCATAAGAAATTGTTTTGAATTAAGTTCCCAACAATATTTCCTTTCAAATATTTTATGTCGCTAATAGATACGTTTTCACTATGTATATATTCTATAGCTACATTACTGAAAATAGTTGGATTGTATAAATATATTTCATTTTGATTAAACGGAGCACAATATTTATGTGAGGTCTGTGTTAGTGTTTGATATCTATTACAAGAAAATACCAAATTTGTTTTAATCTTAATATGATAGAAACTAAACTAAAATAAAATGATACAAAATAGAATAGAAATGTTAATAAAGAGGCTTGGGGCGGGAATGCAAAGAGAACGCATTGTTTCGTGGGAAACGCCAGGTGTACCTAAAGGAACTTAAAGACTATAAATTTATCGATATCTATTTTAATTAACGCCACTTTACTTCCCCCCCTCTCTTACGAAGTTAACGCAGAGAAACAGATTTCTTCATTTACATCCGAGCAACACTGGGTCTTCCTGTTAGAGTATTGTGTAGGGCAAGAATAAACCAGACAGAATCACAGTTTATGTCGATTCTTGACTTTTGATAAATATTTTTGAATTCTTCAGCGGTCGATGTTATAGTCAGATGATATATCGATTCTTTGTTGGACTTGAGGGTGGCTTATAGAGAAAAATATCCAATATGAAATATTACAGATAATAATATTGGCAGATAAATATTAAAAGAAAATATGGCGTCTCCTTCCAGCCAAGACTATCCCCTCCCTACACACTTGGAATAAAGGAATAAATAAAATCAGAAATAAATCAACAACAAAAGAAGAAAAAAGTGTGTCTTATTGGCAAAAATGGTGAATCCATTTCTTGGAGGCTATATTTTTCAACGATATTTTTTAAGCGTTCCACTGAAAAATATCGGTTATTTATTTATTGATGGCTTTTACAATAAATTCACTTTTCAGATATTTTAATGCGAATCTAAAATTTACCAAACAGTGAAAAACATTATTTACATTGTCTTTTCCACACACTAGATGTTATCAACACGTTTCTTATATATAGTTACCGTCAAAACTTAGGGATATACTATTGTTAATGTCTGCGAATAAAACTGAAGATGGTAACATCTACAGAGGATTGTGGTGCGATAGTCAACATCTCCTGTAAATTATCTATAAAGTGTAATGTCGCTTCAAAAAAAGCTCGGAGAGTTGTCTCCCTTATCGGCAAATCTTTCATCAATCTGTTTGTCAACGTAGACTCAGGTTAGGACTAATCTGACTCTTATATAGTTACATGATTGCTTCAGGAGTGAGGTACTTTCTGATCCAATCATTTTTCCAATGATATTAGAAATAGATTTGATGTAGTTTTCCATTTCAGGTCGAAGGTCATTCATAGCAGCTTACCCAGGTAGATGAAAACATTTTAACCAGGAAGAAATGAAGATCCAACCGTTAATAATTAAAAGAGAGAAGCTTGGTTTTAGAGACGTTAAAAGTGACGAACTACTTTTCCTCACTGTATCATGTGCCCCAAGTCCGAAAAGTGAGAGTTAGAAAGATCCTGGCCACCAGCGTTTAAGAATATGTTTCACACCCGTTTAGGGGGTTTACTTTAGGTTGTTTATAATGGGAGAAGTATCTTCAATAAAAAAAAAAGATTTTCTGTTTATAATAAGATGTGAAAAAAATAAGACATAGTCATACGATAAGCAACACAAAATAATGAGTTCAGAAGGCATACATTCGCAAAAGAGATATTTTGTATAGAGTTTTGCAGCAATATGAAAAACATTTAATGTTTGTGAATATTTTAGAGCTCTAGTAAAAACAAGGGTGATTCATTAGTTGCGACATTGAAGAAATGGGAATTTATTAATTAGCAGCCGTGAGTTTCAAGGGTAAGAAAAACCGTATTCAAAAGTTCTCTGCTCATTAATATAAATTATAATTGTAATTTTTGGCGTCTCTTCAAAATGCTGCTATAAATAGTTGTGTCATTTGCGTAGATATCAATGGATGAATATCAAGATACAATTTGAAAGATTATTTATGAAGATCAGGAAGAAAATAGAGCCAAGAATGGATCACCAAGATGCATCGACGTTGCTATTTTTAGCTTCTGACTTCTATTCACAACACATAGTTTAATAGTCCCCAGAAAAAAAAGATTTGATAGTTCTGATAATATTTTCAGATATTCTATAATTAGCACGTTTGTGGAGCAAAATTGGTGTAAACCCTGTCAAAAATCTTTATATACCAAGAACTATCGCCACAGAGACGAAACTCCGGTGGATAGATTCAATGATCCTATGGGATAGTATTACTAGCACGTCAACTATAGATCTTGCAGGACGAAATCCAAATTGTTTGTCACTAAGTGGACTTTAGGGAAACTTATTGCCAACCAAATTTCAGTGAAGACCAATGGTCGCTGCTAAAGAACAATCAATGGTAAACGACTCTTACGATAACGCAAATTCATTTACAAAGGTTATGAAAAGAGGTGAAGAGTACTGGAAGATTCCAGGGAACACAACAAGTTTTCAAATAGAAATCTTTGATAATGGCCTTTGTAAAAACTCCTAGTTAATAATAATAATAATAATAATAATAATAATAATAATAATAATAATAATAATAATAATAACAACGACAACAACAGCAACAACAACAATAATAATATAGCAACAACAACAACAACAATAATAATAATAATAACAACAACAATCATAATAATAATGATAATAATGATAACAACAACAATAATAATAATAATAACAACAACAATAATAATAACAACGACAACAACAATAATGATAACAATAATAATAATGATAACAATAATAATAATAATAATAATAACAACAACAATAATAATAATAACAACAACAATAATAATAATAACAACAACAATAACAACAACAATAATGATAATATCAACAACCACAATAATAATAACAACAACATCAACAATAACAACAACAACAACAACAATAATAATAATAATAACAACAACAACAATAATAATAATAATAATAATAATAATAATAATAATGATAACGACAATAATAATAGTAACAACAACAACGATACTACTACTACTACTACTACTACTACTACTACTACTACTACTAATAATAATAATTTCGGCATGAGCGGGTATTATTAAATGGAAAAAAAAACAGAGATGGAAAATATGGACAGGAAGACAAGGAAGATAATGACAATAAATGAAGCTTTTCATCCAAAGTTTCGATAGGTTATATGTGAAAAGAAAAGAGAAACCCTAATATGTGTTGCACAGGAGCAAGCGCTTGGGACAAATTATGTGAAGTATCAGTATTGGAATGCAGTGAAGAATAGTACGATCATGTTCTAGAAAAAGGGGTGGCGGAGAGTGATAACGTAAAATTATTATGGGATATGCATACTCAATGTCAAAATTTGATTGAAGCAAGGAGACCAGGTTTAATCTTGTTAGAAAAAAAGAACGCAAGCCAATAACCAGCTGATGTGAATGTGGAAGAAAAAGAAAAAGAAAAAGAAAAAGGAAAAGGAAAAGAAAAAGGAAAAGGAAAAGAAAAAGAAAAAGGAAAAGAAAAAGAAAAAGAGAAAGGAAAAGAAAAAGAAAAAGGAAAAAGGAAAAGATGTGAAAAAGGAAAAAGGAAAAAGATGAAAAAGGAAAAAGGAAAAGATGTGAATGTGGAAGAAAAAGAAAAAGAAAAAGAAAAAGGAAAAGAAAAAGAGAAAAGGAAAAGAAAAAGAAAAAGAGAAAGGAAAAGAAAAAGAAAAAGGAAAAGGTCGAAAGTAACAAGACTTGAAAAGAGATATAAAAATGATTGTAGAAGTTGAAGAAAGAAGTTTTATCTGTTGTGATGGGAAACTTGAGGAATGTGACAGGATCATTTGACTGTTGGATTGAAAACATTGGGATGCAATTGCGATGTTAGAGTGCTACAGAGAACTGCCTTGTTGGGAACCGCCAGAATCTTGCGGAAAGTACTGGAGGCCAAAGAAAAGTAGATGCTGATAGCCTACGCTCATTTGTTATGATCCGCCTATCAGCATAAAACCGACAATAACAATAGCCAGACACAAATTGCGGTGACCGGGGTAATAATAATAAAAACATATATTTTACGAATTGACTCTTCTTTGGGGGAAGGTACAACTGGAATATTTAGTTTACTGTGCTGACTAAAACGAAATAGTTTTTAATACATGCCGAATTAAAACAAAGATAGATGAATACTTAGTTTTGTTTTATTTTCTTTTTACTACTAAAGCTACTAATGCTACTACTAAAGCTACTAATGCTACTACTTCTATTACTAATACGACAACTAATAATACACTCTTTGTACACATTAATTTGTTTTGGCGAGAGAAAGGGTAACAAAGGATTTTTTTTTACATGAGGGTCACCACTTATCAAGGCCCGAAGGCCTCTCAGGGATAAGGGTTCTTGCGTGTACAGTAATCAATAAGATAGTATTGTAGTAGTAATCATTAGTAGTGGGGGTTTTGATAGAGTGTCTTACTTAAGGGGGCGGTTTGTCAGGAGTTTGTTTATGTTGGACTTGAAGACGTTCAAGTTGTAGTCAGGTGGGAAACAGGCAAGCGGCAGAGAGTTCCACTGACGTGCAGTTCTAAGAAAGAAGCTTTGCTCATGGAATCTACGTTTGGATTTAGGCACAGATAAAGAGTGGGGAAAATTATTGACAGTAGTTTCAGCCAGGCGGGTGTTTCTTGTGAAAGATTGGCGAGGGGGGACGAGGGATTGGAGCTCAGACGATCACCTGCCGTGGAAATAACGATAAAACAAAGACAGGCTCGCAACATCTCTTCTGTGGGAGAGAGGTTGCAGGGAAGAGAAAAGGGCATGCCCCACTAAACCACGAAGTCTATTTTGTACTCTGTCAAGGCAGGATAGACTGTTTTTAGCAGCTCCTGCTCAGATGTGGCAACAGTACTCCATCCTTGGACGTACTTAGCTTTTATACAGATAGAGAATTGCATTAGTAGTGAGATATCTTCTGGAGCGGTAGTAGGATCCTACCATTTTCCCAGCGTCCCTGGCAACAGATTTGATGTATGTGTTCCATTACAGATCAGGAGTAAAGGTCAAACCCAGAAGCTTGTCAAAACATGGAGCCTCCCCTAGACGAAAGCCATCCATTTCAATTGATGCCAGATGGGGATCAGAGCGTTGATGATGTAAAGATAGAAGCTTGGTTTTGGATGTATTAAAAGTGACCAGCCACCTCTTCCCCCATTGCACCACGCGCTCAAGATCAGAGGAGAGAGATTTAGAGAGAACTTTCTCATTTACGGCCTTTGATGTGTTGCCATAGATGGTCGTGTCATCAGCATAGATGTCAACGAATGATTTAAGTATGTGTTTTGGGAGATCATTGATGCAGATCAGGAAGAGAGTTGGGTCTAGGATGGACCCCTGAGGGACTCCAGCATTAATACTGTGGGCCTCTGATTTCTGCCCATCAACCACCACTCTTACGAACATATCAGAGAGAAATGATTTAATGATTGAGAAAACATTTCCAGTAATACCGTAGCTGGAAATCTTGTGAAGTATGCTCTTATGCCATACCTTATCGAAGGCCTTCAATATGTCAAGAGCAATTGCCCTGGAAAGGAAGCCTTTGTCAAGAGATTCACTAATCCTATGTGATATAACCGTTAGCACATCTGCTGTAGATCTTGCAGAGCGGAAACCATATTGTGTGTCACTAAGAAGGTTGTTTCTGTTGAGGTGGTTGAATACTTCTTTATTTAATATGGATTCCAACAGCTTACTCATGACACACAGGAGACATATTGGTCTGAACTGAGAGGGAGATGACTTTTCACCTGAATTCTTAAATACAGTGCATACTGATGAGGTTTTCCAGGGTGTTCGAAAGCACTTCTCCTTAAGGCAACGCTTAAACAGTTTTGTAAGTATGGGGGCAAGTTCTGGTTGGAGCTTTTTCAGCTTTATAACTGGAATGCCATCAGGGCCAGTTGCTTTACGGGAATCAAGGTTCTTGATTAGCTTGGCGACCTCACGCACAGATGTTTGTATGTTGCATAGCGTGTTGTCTGTTATAGGAGGAAATACAGGGAGTTTATGGTCATTGTCGCATAGGGTAGAATTAGCTGCAAAGTTCTTGGCAAATAGTCTGGCCTTGTCTGATGCTGACGAGATGACCTCAGGTCCATTGATGATAGTTGGGATAGAACGCACGCTTCTGTTCAAGATCCTGTTTGCTATTTGCCAGAACTGGTGGGAACCAAGCCGCTGCTCAGCTACTTTGGATTTAACAGACTGAGCATATAGCTCTCTTGCATGTTTTATTACTCTTTTACAATGGTTGCTGGCAGTCCTGAAAGCAGCTTTAGTCTCAGTATGTCTATTACGTTGGTAGTTATGGAAAAAGTGATTTCTGTGCGCGATGGCAGCAGCACATTCAGGGGAGAACTATAGCTGGCTGTTAGGTTTTTGCCGGAATATTTTGGTTGGTATGAATCGGTCTATGCCTACAATTAACCATTCAGTCAGGTCTGATACTATAGAGGACACATCCTTTTTAAACATGGAATGCAGAGGTAGGTCAGATATGAATGTACGGAAGCTATCCCAGTCAGCCATAGAGTGGAGAGGTACGTCTGAAGACTTATTACATTTCATTTTTATCTTAACTGCTACAACAGAGTGGTAAGAGGATCCCAGAGGAGATAGAACGGAACATGAACACAGCAGCTCAGGGGAAGTTATGAGGAAAAAGGTCTGGAAGGCTTGCATATTGACCGGGTGTATCGGGCACACGAGTGAGTTCGTGAACATTCTGAGTGAGGTCATAGGCAATGGCAAAATCATGACAAAACCTCCCCTCGTCATCGGTTTTATTTGAGTGGGTCAGCCATTCAACATTATGGACATTGGAGTCACCGCAAATGTCAATTTTAGCCGAAGGATGAGCAGACAGGATGTTGTCAATTTTCTCAGATATGCTCTTAAAGATAGTAACCCCACTGTTGTGGGGGCGATAGAGAGCAAATATAAATGCAGTGGTGTAAGCTAGTGCAACCCGGAAGCACATATAAGGTAAATTAGGGTCTTCTCTGGAGATATCCCTACCACATGGAAAGCCATCTTTGATGTAGGCACATATTCCATGCCCATGACGATCTTGGGGGTCAGATTTAGATGTTAAGTTGGAGTATCCTTTAATTATGAATTCGTCTAGAGAAGTGGTTAGCCCTATGCCAGTTTCACTTAGAAAGAATATGTCCGGTTTCGTCTCCTGTAATTGTGTTTCAACCTCTGGAAGGTTGGAACGTAGACCCCTGATGTTAGAGAAGGAGACCTGGTAGTAGGGGTTTACGGTGTTGGATGGGGTTCTAGGTTTATTCGTGTTTCTTTTTTGGAGATTTGTCATGATTGAGGTTTTGGGGTTTATGGAGCAAGTCGGTAGACTTGGTTGGAGCAGGACAGAGAGGGAAAATAAGAGAGAAAAAGACAAAAAAAATTTCGATTAACGTGCTAGCTAGAAAGAAATCATATTAAGTACATATACTGATATTCTCAAATGATCATCCATCAGGTTCGATGTTGCTTAACTTCGGACATCTAATGTGACCTGGCGCGTTAATGTAATTATAGCCAAATCCCGATTCTCGACTCCGATTCCTTATTTATGCTGCTGATAATTACAAAATATATCTTTAAGGTTTCTCATTTTCTTAATCCTCGCACTTGTTTTTCACTCGCCGGTCACATTGAAGCCGTGCTCACCTGATTCGAAGCTCCTTTCTGACGTAATCAATACAAAGTCATAAAGTTTTGCAAACACAAATCAACGAACGACTTTATTCGTTTCGATTCCACTTGAATCAATTCCAATGTTTTTATTGTCTGAACAAATTCCGATGTTCTTTTCTCTGTAAGCATTTATTTATGAAGACCAGACTTTTGTAGCTACGGATAGTCCAAATATTGCCACCTCTCTCACACACCAACCCAGTCAGATAATAAAAGTTAATTCGTATGCAGCTTCACTGTAAAACATTTTCGATCGAATGAATCTATTGTTGGCTTTGATTTCTCCGATTCTTTCTAGAATCATATATTTGCATGAGAAACAACATGAAGGTTGCGAACATCCATGAGTGAAAGTTGTGCCATGGAACTGATTGGATTCGAACTTAGCAGACTCAGATTGACAGTCTGCATTGTTACCCACTTCACCATAGTCATCTCTTAATCGAATAATAAAACTTGCAACCAGTTGCAGTGTATTAATATATATCGATATTAATATCAATATTAATACCAATATTAATATCAATATTAATATCAATTAATATAAAACCAACAGTGACAAAAAGGATATATGCGTAGAATATAAAATACATAATTGAAATACATAAAATTAATGTAATTGACAGTAAATGTATTAGATAAGCAGAATAATGAAAATAAAAGAGTGCCAAGAAGTTACCAACAGGAGGAAGGAGATGGCGGTGGCTAAGTATTTAATGTTGTACCAAGTACGAATCCAGTTAATTTCACATGAACACTGCTATTTAGAAATGTTGGTAAACTTTACGTGGTCCTACCTGTAAGTACCCGATGTCGTTTTAGAAAGAATTATAACTAAAAAGATATCGAAGAAACAAACGCCAACAATAATAATGTGATTCATACGTAATGCATAAATAGCACCGACAGATTCCATTCATAAAATGGCAATCTAAGAGCCCCGGTATTTTGCACATATAGATACAACCTCTTTAGCAGTTACTCTATGCTATCAAGCGGAAAACGTCAGCCCAGGTAAAACGTTTACCTCCAGCATCCTTAGTAGTGACATGGTCACAAAAATAGGAAGAGATTCCACCCTGAATTAATAATTATTGCAAATCATCTCCTATATTGTTAGAAACATCGCTCATGGAAAGTAGAAAGTGAGAGTTGGAAAGTAGGGGAAGCAAGAATTTCAAGGCTGCCAAAAATACACCCACAATGCATTTTCTACTGTCTGTTGTTTTGAGCGGACGAGAGATGGTTAAAAAGCGGCAATCTCTAACTATATCCAACAACAAGAATAACAACAAAAAGAATAAGAATAAGAATAATAACAAGAAAGAATAAGAATAAGAATAATAACAAGAATAACAACAAAAAGAATAAGAATAAGAATAATAACAAGAAAAGCAACAAAAAGGAAAGAACTAATCAAATAAAACAACGCGAAAAGAAACCATCGAAACAAACTATTATGAATTATGAATCAATTAATCAAATCGAGAATTCTTATTGAATTCCCCTGACTCGTTTCTTTCGACAATCTCTGCCAGACGTTGCTGTCGGCAGGTTCTCCAGATGGTATCCAGATTCTTTGACAATTTGGTTGATCCTAGTGTCATAAGGTCTTCTAACCAATATTTTGCGGCGTAATGAATTCCATAGAAATGTGTCGCTAAAAAGTTCTGAATGACTTTTCCAAGAATGGCCAACAAGCCAAAATTCTTTCTCTCTCTCTCTCTCTCTCTCTCTCTCACACACACACACACACACACACACACACACACACACACACACACACACACACACACACACACACACACTCTCTCTCTCTCTCTCTCTCTCTTAACGACATTGAGATAAGATAAAAATGCCAATATCAGCATTTCTCATTTTGTTTTCTTCATACAGTTGATATCCAAATACAGTTCGTAACATCCTTGTGCATGTTCCATCAAGAGATATTTCTTGCTGTTTCGTCAGTGTCCAAACTGTTGAGCTGTAGAGCGAAACAGATTCCACAGTGACTCTAAAATGCCTTTATATGATTGTCAGAGAGGATGAGGACTTCCAGATGGCTCGTAGTCTATTAACACTCCAAGAGTTTACGGATTTTGATGTCTGTTTTAGGTCAAGGAGTTTAAATGTTGTTCTCTCGGAAACGGTGCTATCAACTAGACCTAAGAAAAATCTGGTGAAAGTAACTCATACAGTGAAAAATTATATCGAAAATTTAAAAGTCACGAAAGCTAAACAAACTGGCCCTAAATCACACACACACACACACACACACACACACACACACACACACACACACACACACACACACACACACACACACACACACACACAAATCATAAACGCATCATAAACGCATCAAAAAGCCACACAAAAGCATCCAAAATGCAAATGCATCACGAAAGAAAATGTAAAAAGTTACAAATAAAAAAATTCAACCGAAAAGTTAAAAATAAAGCCAAATAAATGATTTTAATGATATAAAATAAACAAATCAAAACGTTACACACAATTAATAAAAATGACTCTATTAATTGAAAATTTAACCCGAAATTTAAAAATGTTACCAAAAAATAAAAAGTTACAATAAAAAAAAATCAAAATCGAAAAATGCCTCACTCAACTCCAAAAAATCATCCCACATTCAAAAGTTCAATAACAATAAAAGTCAGAAAATACGTGGTGTTGTCACATCTGAGGAGGAGCCTCCAAGAGTACAGTTTCCTGCTTTGATAGCGCTCAAAACCGGCTTCGAAATCTAGTGGGAGAAACCCTCTTCTCCGCCCCATTTTTCTTTCTCACAGAGTAGACGCAGCGAGTCAATATTTGCTGTATGGTTACTTTGATGGCACGTGCTCGATTGAGCTTCCATCCGTAATTCACCGAATGTGGAAGATTCGCAACAGATACTTTTTATAGGAAGAAAGCACAGAACTTGATGGAAAAGTAAGGAATATTCAGGCTGGATCTTTCTATATCCTCTCTTTCTTTCTTTCTTTCTTTCTTTTTCTTTGTACAAAATTGAATTAAAGAATTAACTCTAACAGATATGCAATATTTGGGTACAATTCAGCCAAAACTATAACGTAACTTTCGTGTTCAGATGAATGTCTATAATTCAAGAAATGAGAATGCATACACTAGAAATGTCGCAAGGATTTCTTTTAGACTCAGTTTTTTTTTTCTCCTACATGTTAATGATCTGCTAGATGAATTGATTGGAAAGGAATTATACTTTGCAGACGACGTAAATAGCTATCACTTAGAAACAACTATGATTAACTTCATGATACTCTCAGCAGAATCTGGTCCTGATTTTCAAGCTGTGATTTACTCCTAAATGCAGTTATCTTTTTATTGGCTTTCTACTTACTGTTCTACCGTTACCACCGAGAGACAATGCCTGTTAACTCAAAAATGACGTTGGCATAGGAGGCAAAGTAGTCAGAAAGAAAAAGTATGAATTGCCCCAGCACACACACACACACACACACACATGCGCGCGCATATATATATATATATATATATATATATATATATATATATATATATATATATGTACAGTATGCATATAGTATATATATAGTGTACATATACTAGATTTATATACTGAATAGATATTACACACACACACACACACACACACACACACACACACACACACACACACACACACACACACACATATATATTATTGTTGGGACGATTAATCGAAATCGGAATCCAGAATCGCCAAATCAGGACTTCTTGCCTATTTTCCGATGCCAAAAATTGATTATCTTTTTTATTTGATTTTGTTTGAAACCAAATCTTCCAGCGTTAGTAGTAATAATGAAATAATAAATAGTTATTGATTTCAATTACCAATAAAACTAAAATCTCTAGATGTACCTCACGCAACAGTTTGTTTTTACGGCTGAGAAAATTTATGCATATTTAACATGTGCTTTTGCGGAAATCGGGAAAATACTGATTTATAGTTACATTTTTAGAAATTTATAAGGAATTGGAATCGGTAATTGTATCTGAACTGGGAAATATATTGGAATTGTCCCATCACTCATATATATATATATATATATATATATATATATATATATATATATATATATATATATATATATATATATATATATATAAAGGTTGTGTGATTCGAACAAGTGAAAAATGTATATTTAAAAGAGTGTACCAGCAACAATTGTTGATTTTCAAAACTTTTATCATTTTTTAATATTTTTTAAATATTCACATGACATCTTTCGAGCCTTATTTAGTTTTTAATTTCGAAGTTTCGTTTTTAATTTCGAAGAATTTGACAACCATTCTCATGTAACAAGCATGCATGGTCCCCCGTGAGTACACAGTGAACGAGGCATAAGAAATGACTAAGTTCAGCAGCCTCCATTTAGCCCCAAAAGTCCCCGGGTGACGTCAAATCCTGGTGAAAATGAACAAACGGTGCAGTGTTAGGCCTTAACATATGTAAATTTGAGTTCTGCACTATGCAAAAAAAGAAATGACTAAGTCCATCCTTTGTTCCCCCCCCCATTTAGCCCCAAAAGTCCCCAAGGCCTTAACATACCTGGATAAGTTTTGTGTTTTAACATAATTTAACGCTTTTATTCGGTTCAAAAAAGAACTAGTGTCGAGTTGGTAAATTAAACCCACAACAACATAACCTAATGTGAGACTTCCGGTTGTCTCAACTGTTTTGGACTTTGAATAAGAGGGAGAGAGTAATAGCTGCTACATCAGCCTAAATATGATAGCAATACTTCATGCATGGGCATATATTGGCTATATAGTGATGTATAGGATAATGGCAGTTGTGTTTTAAAGCTCGGTACGCAATTCTTTGCAGCAAACTTGGCAATATCTACTATGTATTTGTTCTAAGTCATATTAACTGACGATGTTTGGCTGAAGAGTTGCAATGTAAGATTTTCAGATAAATATTATCCATGGCAATCGATGATTTGAACTTTTTTTGTTGAAATTATTAAAGGGAAGGAGCTTTGCATTAATAGCATTAAATGTAACCATCTATTCTTGACCTCGTTGCAAAGGACCTTGAAACAGTTGTGGACAATTCTTTCAAACCAACACGTCACTGTATCAAGATGAACAAAAAAAAGCGGGTTATTTAACTGATCTGGAAACAATTTCCAAGCCGAACAGCAGACGCCTTCTGTCCCCTATACATATCCCTGGTAAGGCTAATTCTTGAATATGCCATTCAAACAACAAATCCCTTTCTTCTAAAATATATTATACACCTGGAACATGTTCAACGGTTGGTAACTATAATAGTGACGTAATTCTCCACAACTATCTACAAAAATGGCTTCTATGACTAAATTTGCCCTCACATAAGCAATGGAAATTGCGGAGGAACGTAATTCTAGCATCCCATATCATCAACGGAAATGTAAATCTACATTTAAAGTTTTCCACCCTAACGAATCATTAGCAGAAGATATACCATCGTCACTTTCATCTTAACAGAAGACAGCATTCTCTATTCGTGTTTCTGATACCTAGAACACCCTGTCAGAAAAGGTCATGATGATACCTACCATATCTAAGCTTTAAATTGCTCTGATCAAACATTCAGACAGCATATAGACACGATATCTTCTAATTGCCTTTTCAATTGTTAGCTGCACTTTGCTATATGTTGATAATAAAATTTAATTGCTTGATTGGTTATGCAGATGGCGCTTCACACTGAACTGTAAAATTCCGAGCTTTCTGATGTTCTTCGAGTGAGCCAGATTTCTTTCCTTGGCTGCCAAGTATGACCCCAGAATTTACGCTTTCAGCCCTATCTGATCTTACCTGTTCGTCAAGGTAAACCGATCGAAGTTCCTTGAACCATCTTATTACTTTGATCAACTTGACCATCGTCGTTTACACAACAAATGCTTTTGATTTTTTCCATCGGATTATGCTTCAGTTAGAACCTGTAAAGAATAATTTTACCGAAGTAGACTACGTTGTGCTTACATCTGTGTGACTTTGAAGCCACTTTGCAATGGATCAGCACCGAGGCTATCAGAATACTATCAAACTACAGCGGGTAACTACTACGGATTGAACGGCTTCAGTCACGTGTTATATACGCAATACAAACAAGCATGTAAGTGAATATTGCAAAAAGACCTTTACTCTACTTTATATAAAAATGCTTTCATTGGAAAGATTTTCACTGACGGAGAATTTGACTTATTTTGTTCTCACACATCGTTAAATGTTTTGGTAACATGATTATGAGTTTGTGCAAAATGAAATAATCACGCCAACTTAGTAGTAGAAAAATAAACTATTCTTTAATACACCTTTAAGTTCATCTTCGTTGGCCTCTGCCCCAGCTAAGGCTGAGAATAAAAGAGGTGGGTTCATTTTTATTCAGTTTTGTATTGTTGTAGTAGTGTCTTTATACACGTGTGACAATGAAATTGAATACACTAGATCCATTTCACGTCCTTTTTCTATTACAATGTTACTTGTTTTTTTTAAAATTTGTTTTGAATAGCCGTTACTGTTCTTAAAGTGAATAAAATGAAGTGAGGACTGTGTTTTGTGTTGTTGTATTACTTGTTCTTCTTATTTGTCTTTTTTTTGTAGCGATAACAAGATTATTACGAACAGTAGAACAATAGTCACTCCTAGTACTACGTTCATTCATATTGCTACTACGACTTCTAACCAATTAAGCACTTCTACGTTTCATGTCGACTTTCAGTTTCATAAAGTAAAGCAATACTTGCACATTTCCGAACAGCATCAATATTGACATGGAAGATTGGAAACATTTCCGGGATAAGCAGGGAAAAATGGCACTCTTTTGGAATTTCCATTCTATAAGACTAATTACACAGCTAAGAATTGGGTCCAGTCTTCCTTACCATTTAATCCCATAGCTGGAGCGAAACGTTTGTTAAGGATATTAATTAAAGTAATGTAGTAGCTCCGACGCAATTTGAACCCCGCACACTGAGTCATACTTCGCGCCTGTAATCATTACATGGCACAATTTCTATAGGCACCTCTTACGACTATTTAAAAAACCTATTACTACTTCCTACAACTACAACTTACTAGTTACTTATTAATACAAATATCGCTACTACTTTTATTTATACTACTTGCTTTCTTACCATAATTAACTCTGCAATACTACTACTACTACTACTACTACTACTACTACTACTAAGTGTATTATTAAGATTACAATACACCAATTAACTTTCTCTTTGCCGGAAGAGATCGCTTTCTTTCATTGGAAAAGCTTAAATTGATAATCGCGCATAACAAGCGTCGTCTCCGCAACGAACGCCAATCAGGGAACGCCTGCGGCAGAAACAAAGTAATTGGCGCCATCATCGTCGTTAGTCGATCCGGCCTAGTCGGGCCGGACCGAACCCGACAGAGCGTATCATTGCAATAAACTTTCATTACAGCTGGTCTTCTACGGCGACAACTGCTGATAATCAACAAGCGTGATTATTAAATCTAACTCACGCTGATCGCGACCATCTATTTTTGTGGTTTACATCGCAAGATTCAAATAAATATCGATGGGTTCAGACAGAGAAAGCGCTATTCATTTAGACATACTCCAACGCCAACACATACGGGGTGCCGCAAATGATTAAAACAAATATATATATATTAGCAGCCTCGCCAGTCGTCGTTACAGGAGTTAATGTTCACATGTACTATAAGACTATCTCCTATAATAAGATTTAGCAATGGTCGTCAAATAAAGAAATATAAAGTACTTTTGTATGTAAGCTTTCCTTGGTTTTCAGTTTTGAAGAGTTCGATTCCGGAGAAGTGGAAAGAATCACGGAATTTACTCTGGAAATAGTAGTAATCATTTGTAAATGTTCGCTGTTTTAATTTATTTCGAAATTTTAAATCACTGCTAAAACTGTTTAAAAACAAAAACCACATATTCTTTTACTAGTGATTGTTTTAAATTATTGAAAAATTTTAATTTATCTGGAAACTTTTGTTTTAATTTATTCCGAAAACTGTTTGTTCCCCGCCATCAACAAGACCATGTTCGTTAAAATATCATTTGATTCAATAAATGTTTAGGTAATTGATATTTTCTGTTGTGTTACTGTTATAATATATTAATATATTATTTTTGATTTTCCTAAACTTTCGCTTCAGTTCCGTAAATTTTGTAATTGTCTCTTCCTCCCTCGCCCCGAATCGAACTCTTCCAAAAATTAAAACCAAAGAAAGCTAAAATATAGAAGTGCAAAAAGCAATACTATTCTATAGCAACAAATGATAAATATTATTTATATGATCTGCACACTTGGGTGTAGGTTGCCAGAAGTTAAAACTGCGAGTAGAACGAAATTGACTTTTTAATGCATATTTTTAGAGAAATTCTACATATCTGATCTAAATTTTTCTTGAACTACATACCTTTGACTCGAAAACCTTCCACAGTTGACGCTAAATTTTGCCTGCAATGACCTCATTAATTATATGCTAACATTTAGTTGGGTTGTTTTGTTTTACGGCATATCAACCTTTTTGATCATTTAATGCCGAATTCAATCATTTTGACAAACGTTTATATGCTTCAAGTTCATAATCATTTTAAATGGTATAAATCACATAAATCGGTTCCCGTTAAATCACCGATGTTGATTAACATTGAGCTTGGCCAGTACAAAATGGGTGAACATTTAGAAATACTAGCCTCTTCATATCATCTTCCGTAATCTGGATATGCATACTGACTAGAGACGGCGTGCGATGTTGTATTCCTCATAAACGAAAGCGGAATGCCAGATGTTGAGCGAATATGACAAAATGTAATATAGTTATTCGAGAAAAAATGCCTTTGTAGACGACTATATTATGTCAATAAATAGATAGCAAACAGCAGACCTATTTTAGCCATAGATGTGACTCTGACAGGTATTACCACATCGTTTTGCGTAAACAAAGTAATTAAAAGTAAGAAATGAGGCCACACTTCTCACAGCACATAAATTGGTGGTTCATTTATCTTATATGTATTGAACATCAACTGAGTGTCCAATATTTCTCCATATTAATGCTACGACAAAAAGTAGTCAGAATTCATTCTTAATACGATAACAAGTGAAACATTGTTGTAAAATATTAGCACGCCAGCGTAGAAACCATGATTTTATGAATGGACGGAATTTGAAAATATTTATAATTTAATTCGATAAATTTGACAAAAAATAAACCAAACGTGTTTCAGTTTGTCTCGTCGGAAAAGGGTGCAACTTTAAACAGAAGAGGAGAGAGTAGCTCAACATCTGTCGAGTTCAGCCTTGTTGCATTATTGGCGTATTTACGACATCTGAAAATCCATTCTAGGATCAAGAGATCCTGATTGAGAAAGTGGTTCAATCGAAACCAGCAATGAAACAGTTTTCAGTAACACCAATGTAAAACTTTTTTCTGGTGCAGGAGTTAATAGTAGGTCCCGAGAGAGATCATAATGAGCCTTGATGAAATTATAGATCAATGAATGAATGAAATACATGCCATTCGGATAAGATAATATTTTTTCTGTGACTTATGTCAAAATGGCGGCTATTATGAAAAGAAAGATACCAATGCAGAATGATTGTAATGAATTAAAAATTGAAATTCATAATTATAAGCAAGCATCCATTGATTTCGTAGTTACTGATATTAAATGACTTATAATGGGTTGATAAACTATTAAACAATATCAATTAAATCAATGTCCGTGTTGCGTGTACTTTGCTTATAAAGAAACAAAAGAGAAGCCGACAAGGCGGTCTGTTAGTATTAAATACATTTCACTTATAATAGTTATCTCGTGAAATTTGAAACCTTGGAACTAAATAGCATTTAAGTTGACATACTAAAATTTGCTTAAAATTTTCATTTGCTATTATTACACCATGTTATTCGCAATATAATAATTAGGGCTATAACAACAGTATATTATTTTCATTGTTTTGACTCCCGAGTATATATCCGACACAGTTAGACACAGTTAATCAATCGAGAACCACATCACTATATAAAAAACCATATAAGATATTAACGGATACACACTCGAGAGTCAAAACAATGAAAAGAATATGCTGTTGTCCTAGCCCTAATTATAACGTATTGCGCTACAGTTTATTTAAAAACAATGAAATGTGGACACATTTTTCAATCATGATTGTAAAGTCAAAATTAACAAAGGGAGTAACTTTAATTTTGATTTGAAGAATATATAAAAGTTATCTGCCTTTACAACTAAAGTTTTGTTTCTTTTTCTGTATCAATTTTATTAAATGCGCACACTCACATCGTGTTATCTGTTCTTCTAACTGATTCTTGCACACACAAGCTGAAATTTGCTTTTAGGTTTACTAGTTAATAGATTCCTTATTTAATATCAAATTAAATATAGAAAATTTTTATGCCGTAGGGACACTGGTATTCATTTTCAATAGAATTTTGCAGTGGAATCTAATAGGATTTAGATGGTAAATGTGTGTGCTAACCTTAGTACACATTGTGTGCGTTTGTGTGTGTGTGTGTGTGTGTGTGAACCTTAGTACACATTGTGTGTGTGTGTGTGAACCTTAGTACACATTGCGTGCGTGTGTGTGTGCGTGTGTGTGAACCTTAGTACACATTGTGTGCGTGCGTGTGTGTGTGTGTGTGTTTTAACCTTAGTACACATTGTGTGTGCGTGTGTGTGAACCTTAGTACACATTTCGCGCGTATGTGTGTGTGTACGTGTGCGAATCTTAGTACACATTGTGTGCGTGCGTGCTCACCACGCGCGAGTATGTGTTAGATATAAATAGTCAAAGTAAGTTCACTTTGAAGAACAATAGAAATAGTTTTCTTTGACCACCGGTGCCTTTCCTTTTAGCTGTGGTGCGCGATTAAAATCTCTTCTTATTGTCTTCGGGATGGAGGTCACTTTATGTCGTCTGTGAATGTGAAACCATAAAAGTTTGGCCTTTCCACCTTTTATTTTATTTTTTCTGTTTCTATTTTTTTGTGCTTGTTTTGTTCTGTGAACAAAATGAACTTCCGTTTTGCTCTGAAAGGAGTTCCTATGCATCTAGAAAAAGGAAGAAAAGAATTCCCCCACCCAAGCCGACATAAATATAAATAAATATATTAACAGATTCAAGAAAATTCTTTCTATAAGGCCGAAAATAAATTGTTAGCAGCCACGTACCAAACATTTGGTCTGGTGAACTGAAGACGAGTTCCTGCCTGCCACCATGTTAGGGTGATTAGATATACAAGTACTTCAATTTTTTTACATGCGGTAAAATAAAGCTTACACAACTGACCTTATGAGATGCTTTGGACGGATTCTGCTTCTAAGAGTGAAAAAATAAATATTTATATTAAAAAAGCAGTAATCTATATATCTATAAAAGTAAAATTGTCTGTGTGTCTGTCTGTCTGTGCACATTTCCCTACCAAATTACTATGTCAATTTTCAGTCTACAGACTCGAGATTTGACATAAGGGGTATTGAGATTTGGGAAAATCTTTTTAATCGATTTTCGGCCAGAAAGTTGACCGTCAAGGGGCAAAGTTCAACGATTTGACCTTTGAAAATTCTACCAAACTCCCCCGCCAATTTTGAGTCTAAACACTTGAACTTGTAGATGTAGGTTACTTGTCATGGATCAAACTTTTTATTTTGATTTGAGCTCCAAACTATAAATGTTAAGGGAATCAAAATTGGGGTCAAAGTTTAAAAAAATTTGACCTCTCAGAAAACTTTTGGTCTAAACATTTGAAATTATACATGAAGTGTATTTAGCTTTTTAATCGGTTTTTGGTAGAAAATTTGGCTGCCAAGGGGTCAAAGTTCAAAAGATTTGACTGTTGCGGTCTCTAGGAAAGTATTAAACCAATTTTGGGTTTCAACATTTGAAAGAGTATTTAGACATGCAGCAAGCTTTTAATCAGTTTTTTGGGCGAAAAGTTGAAATAGTTGACCTTTGTAGACTCTACCAAACACCTCCGCCAATTTGTTGTCTAAACACTTGAAATTTTAGATGTAAGTTACCTGAACATCAGTCAAACTTTTGGACCCTCCGTTAGGAGCATTGGTATTTTCTCCTACCTTTCTGTCCTTGTGCCACACCAAAAGTACATAAATACTGAACTTATAAGCTACTTGACCTTTTATGTTTATAAACAATAGAATTTCAAATCAATTTGAGAATATCTTAAGTAGGATATCATCTAGTGTGAATGTGGTATTGTGGTAACTGTAATGATTCTCAAGAGTTAGATAGGTATCTGCTTATGTAATTTTAAAATATTTCTGCAAAGAAATATTGTAAAGTATAGTAAAATATTGTATAGTATAGTAAAATATTGTAAAGTATAGTAAAATATTGTAAAGTATAGTAAAATATTGTGAAGTATAGTAAAATATTGTGAAGTATAGTAAAATATAATAAAGTATAGTAAAATATTGTGAAGTATAGTAAAATATTGTAAAGTATAGTAAAATATTGTAAAGTATAGTAAAATATTGTGAAGTATAGTAAAATATTGTAAAGTATAGTAAAATATTGTGAAGTATAGTAAAATATTGTGAAGTATAGTAAAATATTGTGAAGTATAGTAAAATATAATAAAGTATAGTAAAATATTGTGAAGTATAGTAAAATATTGTAAAGTATAGTAAAATATTGTAAAGTATAGTAAAATATTGTGAAGTATAGTAAAATATTGTGAAGTATAGTAAAATATTGTAAAGTATAGTAAAATATTGTGAAGTATAGTAAAATATTGTAAAGTATAGTAAAATATTGTAAAGTATAGTAAAATATTGTGAAGTATAGTAAAATATTGTAAAGTATAGTAAAATATTGTAAAGTATAGTAAAATATTGTGAAGTATAGTAAAATATTGTGAAGTATAGTAAAATATAATAAAGTATAGTAAAATATTGTGAAGTATAGTAAAATATTGTGAAGTATAGTAAAATATTGTAAAGTATAGTAAAATATTGTAAAGTATAGTAAAATATTGTGAAGTATAGTAAAATATTGTAAAGTATAGTAAAATATTGTAAAGTATAGTAAAATATTGTGAAGTACAGTAAAATATTGTGAAGTATAGTAAAATATAATAAAGTATAGTAAAATATTGTGAAGTATAGTAAAATATTGTGAAGTATAGTAAAATATTGTAAAGTATAGTAAAATATTGTAAAGTATAGTAAAATATTGTGAAGTATAGTAAAATATTGTAAAGTATAGTAAAATATTGTAAAGTATAGTAAAATATAATAAAGTATAGTAAAATATTGTAAAGTATAGTAAAATATTGTAAAGTATAGTAAAATATTGTGAAGTATAGTAAAATATAATAAAGTATAGTAAAATATTGTGAAGTATAGTAAAATATTGTGAAGTATAGTAAAATATTGTAAAGTATAGTAAAATATTGTAAAGTATAGTAAAATATTGTGAAGTATAGTAAAATATTGTAAAGTATAGTAAAATATTGTAAAGTATAGTAAAATATTGTGAAGTATAGTAAAATATTGTGAAGTATAGTAAAATATAATAAAGTATAGTAAAATATTGTAAAGTATAGTAAAATATTGTGAAGTATAGTAAAATATTGTAAAGTATAGTAAAATATTGTAAAGTATAGTAAAATATTGTGAAGTATAGTAAAATATTGTAAAGTATAGTAAAATATTGTAAAGTATAGTAAAATATTGTGAAGTATAGTAAAATATTGTGAAGTATAGTAAAATATAATAAAGTATAGTAAAATATTGTGAAGTATAGTAAAATATTGTGAAGTATAGTAAAATATTGTAAAGTATAGTAAAATATTGTAAAGTATAGTAAAATATTGTGAAGTATAGTAAAATATAATAAAGTATAGTAAAATATTGTAAAGTATAGTAAAATATTGTGAAGTATAGTAAAATATTGTAAAGTATAGTAAAATATTGTAAAGTATAGTAAAATATTGTGAAGTATAGTAAAATATTGTGAAGTATAGTAAAATATAATAAAGTATAGTAAAATATTGTGAAGTATAGTAAAATATTGTGAAGTATAGTAAAATATTGTAAAGTATAGTAAAATATTGTAAAGTATAGTAAAATATTGTGAAGTATAGTAAAATATAATAAAGTATAGTAAAATATTGTAAAGTATAGTAAAATATTGTGAAGTATAGTAAAATATTGTAAAGTATAGTAAAATATTGTAAAGTATAGTAAAATATTGTGAAGTATAGTAAAATATTGTAAAGTATAGTAAAATATTGTGAAGTATAGTAAAATATTGTGAAGTATAGTAAAATATTGTGAAGTATAGTAAAATATTGTAAAGTATAGTAAAATATTGTAAAGTATAGTAAAATATTGTAAAGTATAGTAAAATATTGTAAAGTATAGTAAAATATTGTGAAGTATAGTAAAATATTGTAAAGTATAGTAAAATATTGTAAAGTATAGTAAAATATTGTAAAGTATAGTAAAATATTGTAAAGTATAGTAAAATATAATAAAGTATAGTAAAATATTGTAAAATATAGTAAAATATAATAAAGCATAGTAAAATATTGTAAAGTATCTGTTTTCAGATTACACTTCATTTTTTCTATCTACCATTATTTAAGAAGAAATCCTTTTAGACCGAAGAAATTTGTATTTTTGTCCCGATCCAGAGTATCCTTTTTTGAGAAGCTGAATTGGTTGTACATTAAACTAACTAAATAAAAAGTAAATAAAGACTGAAAAAGAAAAGAGAAAAACATTAAAATAATCGAAATTTGGTCAAACTTTGAAAATTATCATAATTTACATTATCAATAATTTGCATAAACAATTGTTTACATTAACAATAATTTACATCAACAATTGTTTACATTAACAATGATTTACATTAACAATGATTTACATTAACAATAATTTACATTAACAATTGTTTACATTAACAATTGTTTACATTAACAATTGTTTACATTAACAATAATTTACATAAACAATTGTTTACATTAAAAATAATTTATATTAACAATAATTTATATCAACAATTGTTTGCATTAGCAATAATTTACATTAACAATTGTTTACATTAACAATTGTTTACATTAACAATTGTTTACATTAACAATTGTTTACATTAACAATAATTTACATTAACAATTGTTTACATTAACAATAATTTACATTAACAATTGTTTACATTAACAATTGTTTACATTAACAATTGTTTACATTAACAATAATTTACATTAACAATTGTTTACATTAACAATAATTTACATTAACAATTGTTTACATTAACAATTGTTTACATTAACAATTGTTTACATTAACAATTGTTTACATTAAAAATAATTTATATTAACAATAATTTACATCAACAATTGTTTGCATTAGCAATAATTTACATTAACAATTGTTTACATTAACAATTGTTTACATTAACAATTGTTTACATTAACAATTGTTTACATTAACAATAATTTACATTAACAATTGTTTACATTAACAATAATTTACATTAACAATTGTTTACATTAACAATTGTTTACATTAACAATTGTTTACATTAACAATTGCTTACATTAACAATAATTTACATTAACAATTGTTTACATTAACAATAATTTACATTAACAATTGTTTACATTAACAATTGTTTACATTAACAATAATTTACATAAACAATTGTTTACATTAAAAATAATTTATATTAACAATAATTTACATCAACAATTGTTTGCATTAGCAATAATTTACATTAACAATTGTTTACATTAACAATTGTTTACATTAACAATTGTTTACATTAACAATAATTTACATTAACAATTGTTTACATTAACAATAATTTACATTAACAATTGTTTACATTAACAATTGTTTACATTAACAATTGTTTACATTAACAATTGCTTACATTAACAATAATTTACATTAACAATTGTTTACATTAACAATAATTTACATTAACAATTGTTTACATTAACAATTGTTTACATTAACAATAATTTACATAAACAATTGTTTACATTAAAAATAATTTATATTAACAATAATTTACATCAACAATTGTTTGCATTAGCAATAGTTTACATTAACAATTGTTTACATTAACAATTGTTTACATTAACAATTGTTTACATTAACAATTGTTTACATTAACAATAATTTACATTAACAATTGTTTACATTAACAATAATTTACATTAACAATTGTTTACATTAACAATTGTTTACATTAACAATTGTTTACATTAACAATTGCTTACATTAACAATAATTTACATTAACAATTGTTTACATTAACAATAATTTACATTAACAATTGTTTACATTAACAATTGTTTACATTAACAATAATTTACATAAACAATTGTTTACATTAAAAATAATTTATATTAACAATAATTTACATCAACAATTGTTTGCATTAGCAATAATTTACATTAACAATTGTTTACATTAACAATTGTTTACATTAACAATTGTTTACATTAACAATAATTTACATTAACAATTGTTTACATTAACAATTGTTTACATTAACAATAATTTACATTAACAATTGTTTACATTAACAATTGTTTACATTAACAATTGTTTACATTAACAATTGCTTACATTAACAATAATTTACATTAACAATTGTTTACATTAACAATAATTTACATTAACAATTGTTTACATTAACAATTGTTTACATTAACAATAATTTACATAAACAATTGTTTACATTAAAAATAATTTATATTAACAATAATTTACATCAACAATTGTTTGCATTAGCAATAATTTACATTAACAATTGTTTACATTAACAATTGTTTACATTAACAATTGTTTACATTAACAATTGTTTACATTAACAATAATTTACATAAACAATTGTTTACATTAACAATAATTTACATTAACAATTGTTTACATTAACAATTGTTTACATTAACAATTGTTTACATTAACAATTGCTTACATTAACAATAATTTACATTAACAATTGTTTACATTAACAATAATTTACATTAACAATTGTTTACATTAACAATTGTTTACATTAACAATAATTTACATAAACAATTGTTTACATTAAAAATAATTTATATTAACAATTGTTTACATTAACAATTGTTTACATTAACAATAATTTACATTAAAAATAATTTATATTAACAATAATTTACATCAACAATTGTTTGCATTAGCAATAATTTACATTAACAATTGTTTACATTAACAATTGTTTACATTAACAATAATTTACATTAACAATGGTTTGAATCTTATTTTAAACATTTTTGATGAGGAATTAAGGCTCCCCCGGTAATTAGTGGCCATGCTACGAGGGTGTAAAATTCAATCGTTTATCTTTATACTTTTTAATGCGCGGGTTCAATGGTTAACAACACGGACTGACGACCTGGGTGTTCAAGTTCGAATCCAGTTTGCTTCACAAATTTCACTTTCATTTAGGATATTGGCAACCTTCACATACACCTTTCTGTAAGTACCCGATGTCTTTCTAGAAAGAATTTCGACTAGAGAAATATCGACGAACCCAATGCCAACAATAGAATCTTCGAATTCATAAAATGTTGAATGTATGGGTGCAGTCAAAGTGATAACCCGATTAAAAATGATGCCATAAAAATAATTAATGCACAGCTTATTGCGATAAAACGACATTAATGCACGGTTTAATGCCACGAAATAATTCACGCACAGTTTAATGGCATAAAACGTCATTAATGCACAGTTTAATGGCATAAAACGTCATCTTGATTTTGATGTATGTGACAGACGAAACTTCCAATTACTTGTGAACTTTAAAAAATTCAGTTATTATGTTGGGTTTAAAATATGTTCACACACAGTCCCGTTCAGTCTTAAGTGACAATAGATACTCCCTTTAAGGGTTGATGCGCGTTTAATTGTGAAACAAGGGTTGCGCAAACCTTATTCACATTTCTCCCGAGTTCACATTAGTTGATCCCAGTGGCAAGAAAATATACAAAACGACTGGAAACAATGTCGAGATAATGGCGAGAGTTCATACAACACCTGGTAACTCCAAATGGTCACCCATTTTAGGACTGGCCAAACTCTAACAGGAACCGGTGTATCAAGCGTAAGTGTGTTATCTATGTATTACTACAAATAACATAATTAAATTATGTTTTTAATAATAAAATAACATGATTAAATTATGTTATCAATAATAAAAATAACATAATTAAATTATGTTATTTGCTTGACAACGTGCACATGGTTCATCTGAACATTAATGTTTTCGATGGCGAGGGCGAATAATGTAAATAAAGGCGAAAGATAGATAAAAGAATGAGAAAAATGAAATAATGTAAATAATCATGAGAGAAAGAGAGAGAGAGAGAGAGAGAAAAAGAGAGAGAGATAGAGAGAGAGAGAGAGAGAGAGAGAGAGAGAGAAATAGAGAAACAAAGTGAGAAAATAGAAAAATTAAAGGGCATCTATCTATCTATTTATCAAGCAATATATATATATATATATATATAATAAATATAATAGTAATAAGGATGATAAAACAAGGTGGAGATAAAAATTAAATATTTAAACAGTTAAATAAAGCATTTGTTCGTTATCCTGATGCTTTTGAATCGTTTAAGATAAACCAGATTATATTGATAAAGGACATCCAAAACTATATTAGCAATGTATAAATGTATTTATAATTACATATAATAAATTTATATAGTTATAAAAAAAAAATAAAAAAAAAAAATAAATAAAAAAAAAAATGTATATATGTAAAAATAAAATATTTTTAACCTTTATATATCTAATTTTAAATAAATAAGAATGTAAATATACAAACTACTAACTATAGTGGGGGTGATAAGTAGTTAAATGGATTAATCCAAATCTTATAAATACAAGAATGATAAATTAAAAAATTAAAAAATGTATCCATTTTTAAATGTGGAAATTGATGAATCGCACAGGTAAGAAATTCATTTTTATACTATGAAAAGGTTAGTAATTACAATTAAGAATAGGAAATTGGGGAAAAAATTTTTGTAACTTGTCTTCTTCCTAAGATTAAGGGTGGTGGTGTTTGATCAACACTGCTGGGGAGCCATGATGTAATACACTGTTTTGTTTTTAAATCCCCGAAACAGTGTTTCATGGTAAACAACTGATGATCCCTTAAAAAATATAAAAATTGGTATTATAGTAAATTTGAGAGTTGATGCAGTGATTGCAGGTGATTAAATGACTTACTGACTAGATGTTTTTTTTTTAATGAATGATAAAAAATAATTTTTTGTGTGGTTTCAAATGTTAAAAACTTCAAAGACTATATATACGTAAAGAACGAGCGAGCGAGAGAGAGAGAGAGAGAAAGAGAGAGAGAAAGAGAGAGAGAGAGAGAGAGGGGGGGGGAGAGAGAAAGAGAGATGGAGGGAGGGTTTATTATAATATTACAATGTATACTAAATTTGTGAATTCCTTCGAATGGAATGATTAAATTATAATAAGGAGAACAAAAGGAAAAGGAGAGAGAGAGAGAGAGAGAGAGAGAAAGAGAGAGAGAAAGAAATGAGAGAGATTATTATGACATCACAATGTATGTTGACTTTATAAAATCCCTTTTAATCCTTGTGAAACATGTCAGTGTCAAAGATAAAGAATTATGTATTTAAAAAAATATATATGACAAATATTGACCAAACGGGGCACGGGTAGTGTAGTATCATTTCAAAAACCATTCTTTTAATCTGTGTGTATCGACGTGAAGGAATATGAAAAGATTAAAGTTCCCCATTACGTGCATTTTCATTTATCCTCCTCCACACACGCAACCTTCCGATCTCGACCATACGTTCTATGAGTTAGTATGTCACTACCAGAAACCCCTTTACAATTTCAAGATCCTGGACCATGAATAGCTCTGAACGGTAAGATTTTGCTTTTTTCACTGTGTGTGTGTGCGCGTGTGTTGGTATGTGTGTGTGTGTGTATGTGTGTGTGTGTGTGTGTGTGTGTGTGATGTAACTTCGATTGAAACATAATTTTATAACAGGAAAAGTCAAGAGTTTCTAAAAGGATTTTTTTCCGTTTCTTCGTCTCTCCGCAGACGGAGATCGGAGCAGCTTTAAACATGAGAGCTTATAAATTATTCTCCTTGATGTCCACGACGAAAATTCAGCAGTTCAAAAAAAAAAAAAAAAATAGTCATTGAATATTAAAGCCCGCCACCACTTTGCGAAATCTCGTATAAAATCGGAGGAAAGACAAAGATAAAACGTTCATTAAATATTAAGAACTCGTCTCAAACTCGCAGACAAAAACAGGAACACTCCGATGAATACCAACAACAAACACTAAGCACAATTTTCAATCGGTTTTACGAAAATGAGATATGTAAGCTCATTTGATAATTGAAGAGAAATGGTCATCAGTTGTAACAAAATGGAATATCTTTTATATGTACTGACAAAAATGTACTCGCACGTACGGTCGCATATTTTTGCTAGCATAAATAAGTGTTGAGTTTACTAATGAACAGCTGATATTAACAATTTCTTGTTGTCGTACTCTATCCTATCCCATAGATATGGTAATGCCTGGGAAGAGGTTTTCATGACAACAAAACAGCTACTACACTATCCCCAAAGGAAGACGTAAAGTCCTGAACGCTAGTCTCATGACAACAGAATAGATAATACACTATCCCCACAAAAAAGGAAGAGGTAATGGCCGGGAGGATGGTTTCATTCCAACCGAACAGATACTACACATTACTCCCCTCCCCACAAAAGATATAATGCATTAGAAGATGGTACAATAAAGTAAGCATGGTAAGAGAGCACATTAGTTCGAATAAATAAAATTAACACACCTTTCTGATATCCAATCATATTTGTTACAAATGTATCTCATTCTCTGCCTGGCTTGTCCATAAATTTTCAATCTAAATGTTCAACAGTCTTCGTTTTATCGCCGTTCAATGATAAACATACATAGGTACGATGTAGCACACCTCCCTTTCTTGATACTGCCTTGAGTTGGCTATGATTATTTTCTTGAGTTCAGAAATAGTCTGCGGATTGTTTTTATAAATATTAATTTTGAGATAAACCCATAGATGAAAATCTTGGTTATGTTCCGGTAAGTGTGAAGTTAATTCAGAACCACACTTTCTACTCATAAGACTATCACTAAAGTAGCCCGCAGCCACCCAACGAGTCATTTGAAGTGTGGATAGTTGCCACATCCGTTTGAAACAACTGTTTTGTCTGTCTAAAGCTAGCCCAATTGGTTTATCGACCACTACGCAGCACGTAATATAAACCAGAGCATTTAGAGCAGATCATTGCACGGCGACAAAACAAAGACTGTTGGACATTCGTGACTGAAACTTGATGGACAAGCTAATTATAAACTTACTAGACTTTGTAGCCTGTTAAAAACGAGCAAATGTTATAGCTCGTTGATTTAGAACGAGTGCTTTATGCCAAATTGATGGTTTAATATGGTTAAATTCATGATAATTTTTGCATTAAATATTAATCTTATTAAATTCTATTAATCCCTAACTATACGTCGAACAAATACCATAATGCTTAGTTCGCTGCACGTTATCATAACAAAGGTCCATACAAAATTTCAGCAAGATTGGCTCAGTAGTTTTCGAGAAAAAAGTGTAACGGACAAACAGACAGACATATTAAGAGAAATATAATAGAGAAATTTATTCATACAATATATGATTGGATTACCAAAAGAATTTGGGTGTTTATTGTTCATGAGTGCCATTTTAGGAGTACATGATCCTATATATGTACTTATGAGGATTAGTATCAAACTGGGTCAGTGTTCAGGGAAGATGGAAAATATATTTTGTTTGAAGCATTTGTAGTTTTGCATTGTTGACTGTTCACTTACTTTCAATTCTTACAGTAACCATTATTAGAACAAATTGTTTGGGTGATGCTAATTAAGTCAACAAAACAAAAATATCCTTTTATGTTGAATTATTTGATTATCGCGTCTGAAATTTAAAACTTGTAATAAAACGGAAATCAAACACTTAATGTAATTTCCCTCTGATAATTCAACATGAAAGAAATGTTTTTCGGTATTGTTACTTTAATTTAGCAATTTCTAATTACACTGCTTCGCAAAATTGATCTTACAATCAATTCCGAAGGGATTGAAAGGATTTGGATAATCACGAAATTCGCAATATTCGTTACTTCTTTCAACAAGTGGTAGAAGTATCGAAAAACTAAATAAATGGGCCATAAAACAAACTATTTCTACGCGATTGTAGCTAACATATAAAGTTATCTTGTCGGATGTTTGATGTCGCAGTCAAATAAAAACCTGTCTAACATATCGGTACTTGATTTGGATTAGCCTATTTTCGTTTTTTCTTTTCATCATGTTGACCTGAGTATATTTTGTTATACTTTAGTTTATCTGAAAAATACTTTTTCGGCGAAGAAAAATATTAGAGTACATTGAGGAGACAGGGCAGACGAGATGAGATGGCAGTCAGAGTTGTAGTTGGAGTTCGTCAGATATCTAATGAGGTGAGCTTGATAAGTTGAAAAGAATTAGTTTCGGGAGAAATCGTCAGGAAGGATCTGAAATTCAACAACCGGCGTTGAACAAGTAGGTTATCATGTTGCATAGGTGACGGACACTACCGAGGAAATATCGGATGTATTGTATACTCGACAAATTTAGGAACCGGGCAAAGCCAGATGTTAAATCGGATTACTGAGCGATGACGTCAACACTACATTCTGATGGAAGAGTTGGAATCATGAAACAATGCGACGGCATAACGTCACGTAACATGCGGCCGCAGCCGAGATTGAACTCACACTACACGAGTTCGTAGTGTAATTCAAATCTTGTACGTAGCTAAATACTTGATGCTTCGCCAGGGCTATCAAGAATATTTTTATCGTGACGCCATCACTAGATGGGTTGCCTACTATGGCTTAAAAGGGGTCCATCTGCCTTCGAAAGAAGGATAGACCGCGCCAGTTTTCCAAACTAGTATTTTACCTCCCAGAACATACAGCGCCTCGCCTTCCCAAATGGTCACCAATCTGGTACTGGCCAGGCTCGGCGTTGCTTAAATTCGGTGATCTGGCGCCAATCGGTGTGTCGACGTGCTTGTGCTGTATATTGATATACATGATTGGGGCGGCATATATTTTAACCTGAAATAGAATAACGACCTAAGACAGGGCATTACAAAGTAACAATGAGAATTCGAACCAAGGAATGTTTTGATGTCGATATAAGACATAGAATACAAAGGCAGTCAGTCAGAGTAAGAGAGAGAGAGAGAGAGAGAGAGAGAGAGAGAGAGAGAGAGAGAGAGAGAGAGACACACACACACACACACACACACACACACAGCAGTTACTTAGTGACATTTCTACAGTTGTCCCGACCAACTACCTGAGACTACATATCGACAGATCTATTTCTAGTCATATGCTATCAGTGAAATGTAAATAAACTTGTATGTTCACTTAAAAAGTTGAAGAAAAGCAGGCACGCATTTGATAAAAGTGTAGCCATAAATTATATATACCGATGATATAACAGTCACAGCACTCACACAGCCAGACAATTATCAACAGACAGCGTTTGAGAGTCCTTCTCTTTAACAATAGTATCACACAAATAGATTTATACCAACAACATTTTTGTGTTTGTATTTTCATGTGAGCCTTAATTTACTTGCTGTGAATATTATTTGTAAACCGGTTTATGAGCCTACGACACTCTACCATACGACAGAGAACACGGTCAGAACGAGAACAACAAGAAGACGAAAAGAAAACTACGGCAAAAATGTTTAGGTGGATGGTTTTCGAGAGACAGAGTACATAGGTTTAATAAAATATGTTGAGAAAGACTTTAGTAAGAGTTAAAAACATACTTATTATTCAGAAAGGAAACACAAATAGAGGTGAAAGTCCTTAATCAGCAGAGTTTTGTCAGAAGAGAGAAGTTAGCAAAATGCATGAAGAAATTTTGCTTGTAAAGTATTTAAAGAAGCTAAGTGTGAAAAGGATGATACTAGCGTGAAAATAAAATATAGAACAATGAAACAGATGGAATGAGAAAAAAAAAAAGAAAAAATAGTTTCAACTGAGATGGCATGGTTATTGATTTCAAACTCCAGTGAATCCAAGAAGATGGTAAAGGTAAACTATTCAAGTTGGTGGTAGTTTGAATGTACGTTGTTGGAGTTTATAAATGGTCCAAAAAAGGCATTTCTGTGTGAATAAACACAAATGAAAAAGTTCAGTCTGTGAGTTTAATAAAAGAAAAAGTGATTTGAAGAATAACTAGAGAGAATAAGCACGCAGTGGACTGAGTTAATTCAAGAATAAGGGAGGGTATTGACCCAATAATCGACAGTTCAACGCTGTGGAGTGATGGGAGGGTTATGATCTCGTTGTATCACAGTAAAAATAGTATTTAGGGCAGTGGGGAGGCGAAGTGTAGTAGGTAAGTGGATACGGTTTGGTGGAATTATGACCAGAGAGCTTATTACGAGAAAAAATTTATCTGGAAGATTGGAGAGTTTTATTGAGAGTTTTAACGGATTGTAAGAGTTGAGGAAAGAGTAGAGGAGAATTATATATATATATATATATATATATATATATATATATATATATATATATATATATATGTTACATGATAAGGGATGTTCCCTTTTCATGTACCTATTTACTATGCCTCCCCACGGGACAGAGTTAGACACCAGGGTCGTTTTTTAACGTGGAGAAAAGGTACAAAAATAAAAATTGTCTCAATCGTGAAGGATTTCTCTTCCACTGAAAGAGAACAAGAAATAGAAGTGCAGCATCTGAAGAACAGATACTACACTTTGATCTTGTCCCGAAGGCCAAGCAGTTTTTTTTGTTCCCTTTTCATGTAAGTAAAAAATAGGGAATTAGTTAAATGTAAATATGAAATAGGATAGTCAAGGATTCGAACTTGCGAAGCTAGATTTGGAATTGAAAATTACAATCATAAGTTAAAATAAATACAGAATGTTATTGAAATAAGGAATTTGGAATCGCAATTGTTTAGCTCACACAAAACAGTTAGATATCTGTTTATTGGAAAAGGAATGTAATAATGAAATTGGTTTTCCGTGAAAATTAAAATAAGGAATTTAATCGTCAATTGAAATTGTAAACATATTTTGTAAAGAGGTTATTGGAAAAATAGATTACTGAACTCGGGGTCATGTCAAGTTTGGCAACGTGACGCATTTCATCCAACGTGCTTTATGAGCACATGTTTAATCATGCGATGACGTGACGAGTTCACAATATAGGGAGAGTTTTAGATGTAGTCTGGAAGAAGACGAGAAGAGGAGAAGAGTCGGGGAGAAAGAGCCGAGAGGGAGAGAGAGAGAGAGAGAGAGAGAGAGAGAGAGAGAGAGAGAGAGAGAGAGAGAGAGAGAGAGAGAGAGAGAGGTCAGAAACGGCTGCTGACGTCAAACATTGGAAGCGAAAGGTTAGAGAAAAAAGTCATGTAAAGAAAATTCCTCAAGCGAAATTATGAACCGGTCATGAAATAAAGGACGTCATCATCTTTGTGTATCTGCGTCTTCGTGTTGTGATTCAACAGAAAAGGTATTGTCCATTTATATTATAAGAACTTTGTGAAAATCATCATCTCAAAAATAGGCAAGAAATATATGTGTCATTGGTTATAGAAACACTCCCGTCATACAGAACTGTCAAAAATATAAATGTCAAACCCTCGGTCTATCTATCTATATATCAAATCTCCTCTCATTGTGCAGTAACATGTACACTGTCTATTATATATATACAGAACTGTCTCTCTCTTTACATATACCTGTTTATGTCTCCAATATGCTATCTCTTACAACATGAACATCTTAAGACATATACATAGACTCAACACAACATGAACATCTTACAACATGAACATCTTAAGACATATACATAGACTCAACACATGAACAAACCTAAGACTCTAATCTCTCACTAAGACTCTCCTAAGACGAACAACAACAACAACAACAACAACAACAATACATAATATACGTCATCTTAATAATACCACCAGTACGTAACATATATACGAATATTTGGTACCTTCTAAAAATAACACAATTACATAATATATATATATATATATATATATATATATATATATTATTTTTAAAATGTAATTATATACTGACACATGTTTCGTCGTCTACGACTCATCAGGGTGGCTGAATATAGCGAGATTCGAAATCGGGACCCCACGGTGATGAGTCTAAGCCCCTTACATCTAACCCATCTCGCCAACTGTCTGGATATATCGCGATTTACTTAAATGTTGTTTGTTTTGGTTTTAGCGATATGTTTTGAATGAATTCAATTATTTACGAAAGCGCATTTTTACCTAAATGCGAGCTGGGAACAATTTCCCTTTAACCAATTTGGTACCCCCACATGGGGAGCGGTATATATGTTATTTATTTTATTTATATATATTTATTTATTTTATATTCAGCCACTCTGATGAGTCGACGGGCTAAAAAATAGCACTTCGAGATCAAAAACTTGCCAACGCTAAGTGTTAGCTGGAATAGATTCTGACTCAGAAAAGAGCAATTCTGCCCTGTTCGTCAGAAACGTCGCTCTTGATATGTGAGAACTAAAGAACAAAATATTGGAAACGAGAGTTACACTGCTGCTGAAAGGAAACTCAAGATTCACTTTCTAGTCTCAGCAAAAATAAAATGCAGTTTTAAAATAATATTTATAAAAATAATTTATAAAATTCGAGGAAAGATTGTTTTATAAAAAGAAAAAAAAATTAGAAAGACGGCTATAAACGTGTAGCTAAAAACCTGTAAAAATTTTATATAAAAAAAACAAAACTTTTATTATCGACAGTCGAACTGTTCCACAAATCCTGCTCGGTAGGATTTTAGAGATGGCGTCATTTTTCAGCAAAGGGGCCTGAATCTATATTTATGTAGGCCACGGTTCAATACATTTGATATCCTAATCCCACAGACAGATTTTGACCAGCGAAGATAAGGAAAAATGATAAGGGATTGTAATAAAACTTACAAAGAATGGTTAAAACTTAGGATGTAATTTTGTGATGATAATTTACCTTATTTCGTGACTTTATGGAATCTTTTAAGTATTATTTATTATAGACTAAGTCATTGCGGGGAGATATGTGGCACTTCCTCCGGCTCATCGCGCTAGGTCCCCGACTAAAACAAACAATCGATTTGATTGAAAAAGGAGTGATTTTACCGATTTCGATGGCAATAAAAGTATTGGAAGTGTGGAATATTCGTTGATGCTCATTCAATTCCAGGCAACTTCGAGTATCCCTACTAGTATCCTATATAAACGTTATCCTTTTTATTGATATTATACGATATACCAGGAGTTATTAAGAAAAGGTTGCTAACATCCTTAAGTAAAAGTTGTGCTATGGAACGAACTAGATTCGAACTCGGTACCCACAGATATCCAATCTTTGGCATTAACTACTTAACCATCGTCGCCTCCCAAGATTTCACTGCAACTGAATACTATTTACATTTTGGAAAGTGAATATTTTATAAAAAAATAATTTTAAAAAATCCATTTAAAAGATCATTCCACCGAAAACATATTGATGTAAGCAATATAAAATAATATTATTACAAGTTAGAAAAGCATATCATCCAAAGCATGAAAATTGTTAAAAAAAATGTTTTACTATAGGCTTTAAAAATAAAGGTACAAGATTCAATTTGAAATTTATTTATCTTCAAAGTGTACTTTTATAAATTTTACAAAGTAAGGTATGCAAATTTAATACCTTACTTTGTAAAATGTATAAAAGTGTGCTTTGAAGATAAATAAATTTCAAATTGAATCTTGTACCTTTATTTTTAAAGCCTATAGTAAAACATTTTTTTTAACAATTTTCATGCCTTGGATGAAATGCTTTTCTAACTTGTATCCTATCTTTTTAAGATTATATTTTATTTAATTTATTAATTTGGATTTTAAAAAAGATGAATGTGACTTTGTATGTATTTATAAAAACTCTCCTACTCTCTATTTCAGATTGCATTTCTCCTCACACCACAACTCATTTTTGCAACCCCCTCTTCGTATTATTACAGGTCTGAATATTCTCTCTGTTTCAGTTTGTAATTCTCCTCACTCCACAATTCTTTTTTGCAACTCTGTCTTTGTCATACATGTTTGAATAATAAGAAAATCTGAATTTTTTTAACAAAAACTTTAAAATAACTTTTTTAGATAATTTTTTAAAAACTTCTTTCAGAATAGAAAATCTTTATAATTTAATAAGGAACATATTTCATATAGGTTTCATCAAAAATATTCAGTAGATAACGAAAAAAATAGAGATGAAAATTTCAAAAGGAGTGTATAACTGGTTACGCTCAGTAGTAGTCCTCGTTAGCGAAAGACTTTGTTATTGTTATTCTTTTATTATTATTATTATTATTATTATTATTATTATTATTATTATTATTATTATTATTATTATTATTATTATTATTATTATTTAAAACATTTTGTGTCCTGCGCTTTCGCGCGAGGACTGATTGATGCTATACATAGTATAGTATTGAGCACTATTTATTTACATATATATATATATTTATATATCACAAACGACAAGATTTGGTAATCTCATTCATTATATATTACATATAATTTCAGGAATCTTGTGTCAGACCTAAGAGTGTGTAAACGCGTATTCTGCCTTACGGTTAAAATGACTTTTAGCCAAGAAAGAAATCGTAAAAAAAGTCAAGTGAAATATTTGTTTGAATATTTGTAATTCTAAAATCAAGAATAAGCGCTTTATTTTAAGATTAAAATGCAAAACAAAAATAAATAAACGAATATACGACTCATTCAAAGACTTTGTGTTGTAGAAGAAATTATTTTCTGAAAATACCGCGCAATAATTCACTTAGAAAAGATTTTTGTTTTAAATGTAAAAAAAAAAACAAAACAACAAAAAAAAAAAAATGGCCGACGAAATCGATAAAAGCAAATTAAGAAATAGTAAAAGGCGCGAAATTTTCAAGAATCTTCCATTAACATTTGTACGGAATTATTTGAATGATTCAATCTGGCTTTACGAAATACACATGCATTCTCCCTTCCTTCTTTTCTTCCTCTCCCGCTTAGCCTTTATCTGCTTCTTTTCAAATTACAGAAGATCCAAATTTTAAAACTTGCACAAAAATACATTGATTATTAATGACAATCAGTCGTTACTAACCTCGTGCCTTTTAGATACGTCCTCGCCGGTCAGAGGCCTCTTCCATGTCTGTCGATCGGTCTGTCGTGCTAAAGTTTTAGAATAACCTTTTCATCAGCCTGTTATACTAAAGCTTTAAATAGTATTTTCTTTAGTCGATCAAGCTTCACTTTTATATAGCATTTTCTCTGGTCTATCATACTTAGGCTTCAACTAGTATTTTATCTAGTCTGTCACGCTCAGGTTTTAAATAATGTTTCTGAATATTTCAGATGAAGATTGATAATTTGAATTTTTGGTTTATTTAAACTACTGCTCTCATTTTCAGTGTTATTTTCACAACGTTTCGGCCGATATAACCTTTGACCTTCTTCAGATATTTCTTGTCAAACTCGAAAATCTTTCTGTCAAATACGGGAATTTATACGAAATTTATTTAATCCATGGAGGTAGGATCATTGGGTAGAAGTCTTAAGTAATTCGTAGTTGTATTCTGAGTATCGCCCGCACTGAAAATTGAACCTTCAACTTTCAGAAGAGTGTCACTTGGAACTGAATTTTACCTAGTACTTTATTTGTTACACCACGGGTCCAGCTCCATGCCGATTTCCGAGTTCGGCAGAAGATACCTGAGAAGGTTACTTAAGAAAACTAATAAAAATGTACACATTATGTTTTTGCTAAAAATTGCATAATGATTCCGGCCAAAACATTGTGAAAATAACATTCAAGATAAGGACAGTACTTCGAATAATCCAAATAACCGAAAATATTTTCTGGTTTGTCATGCTTAAGTTTGAAATGTCATTTTCTTTGATCTGTCATGTTTAGTTTTAAAACCATCTTATTTAATTTGTCATGCTGAAGTTTCAAATATTATTTCCATTGGTTCGTTATGCTTCTTTATAAAATAACATGTTCTTTGGTCTATTGTACACAAAAATTAAATATCAGTTTATTCGACCTGTCACCTGTCCGTAGTTTGAAAAATCATTTTATTTGATCATGTTTTAACATTTTTTTTTAGTCTGTCACATTTAATTTTTGAAATATATTCTTTTCATCTGTCACACTTATGTTTCAAGTACTTGCTGCTCCAAAATCAGGTTATCTGAAGATACCGGCTTCATGACCTAACATGCAAAAACATTTGTTATTTTGTTTTACAAAACTCAATCATGTTCAGCAATGTAAAATCAAAATCAACAATTTCCCCCTGCAAATCAGCCAAACCAACATCAAGAAGAAATATTTGACGATATAAATAAGGTGAAGCATAAAAACTTTTATTGAAATAACCGGATTCGGCATTAAATAACCGGAAGCGGGTTGACATGCCATAAAACAAAACAATCAAACGATCAAGAATAAATATTTAAAAGTAACTTAAAGCATAAAACTTTTTACCAAAATGACCAGATGTTGCATGAAATAACGCGAAAAGAGTCGATATGCCGTAAAGCAATCAAACTAAACACTATTAATAAGTATTTGGAGATATAAAGAACTTTAAATATGCGCCAAACATGGCCGAAATACACATGGTTTTTATTTCTTAAAAGAGATTTATACTTATTTTTTAGTTTAACTTTTGATTGCGTTTAAATGATCAAAAAAAGTTCATCTCTAAAAGGTAAGAAATATATATTGACGTATTAAAAACATTATAGTGACAAATATTTTCACAGTGGTAAAAAAAAAAACATTATAGTGACAAATATTTTCACAGTGATAAAAAAGCAAATACAATTTCATTCGCATTTCAAATCAGATGAATCAACTTTGAAAATCTTTGGAAAAAAAAAGAATGATCAGTTTTATTAAACTATGTCAACGAGTAATTAAGAAAACTAATAAAAATGTACACATGTTTTTACTAAAAATTGCATAATGATTCCATCCCCCCATAAATAGCGATTTTTCGTTAAAGCAACGTCTTCACTCAAATGTAAATACAGATGCCCGCTGATTTTCACACATTTACTGATCACGCTAACTGTAATGATTTTTTAAAATTAATTTAATTTGGCAATAAAAAAGGAAATACTTATTTAATTAGAATATTTTTGAACGTACACAAGCAAGAATTTATTAATATTTTCTACAAAGTCTTGATTTTGGAAAGTTTGTTTTTATTCAGTAATATTCTAAAATTATTGATGACGTCTGTTTACAATGTTTTTGCTTAGAATCTATGTATTTACTAGCATGGGTGTCCGGCGTTGCCCGGGTGTTTGGAGGTGTATGCTGAGCAAAAATAAAAAAATAATAAAAAACGGCCAATTTTTAAAAACCTTGACCCCTATTATTACCCCTTAAAATTTATTGTTTTGGGCTCAAATAAAGTTATTAAGTTAGATCCATGTCCAAGGAACCTATATCTACAATTTCAAGTATTTAGACCAAAAATTGTCGGAGAGGTTTGGTAGAGTTCTCAAAGGCCAAATCGTTGAACTTTAACCCCTTAACGACCAAATTTCTGTCCGAAAACCGATCACAAAGATTTCCCCAAATCTCCGTACCCTGTATATCAAATTTCGAGTCTGTAGACTAAAAATTGACAGAGCTATTGCGTAGGGAAATTTACACAGACAGACACACAGACACGTTCACTTTTATAGATATACTAGCATGGGTGCCCGGCGTTGTCAACTGTGTGCGTTGAGCAAAAAAAAAAAAGGTGGTAGTAGGAAGGTAGATTCCAACCCGTACAACAAAGGATGAAAAGAACGAGGGGAAAACCTGACGTCTTTGCTTTTACGACCACCGCCAAATCGGAAATGACGTAGGTTTTAATTAAGGCTAGACAATCGAAAGGAGAGGATGACTTTCAAATATATCGCCGAAAAAAGTGACCCCCCTCTGGAAAAATGCCCAGTTGAATGCTAGTCTGAAATAAAGCACAAATAAAATGTTGTTCAAAACTTTATATTTTTGCCATACGAACTGGATACTGCGTTTATTTTAACAATTACATTATTCAATGTTTTCTTAATTTTTATTATTCATTAAAACATAAGTTAAACAATTCTTTATTAATAACTAAATAGAATTCAAATTGTACGGAAAATGATTATTTTGTAACGAAAGTTATGAACTTACATTTTATTTTTTCGACGTTCTTTCCACCCATATTTTTTTAAATTAATCGTTAGCAGAAATTTTCCCATTGTTAAATGATTTTTTATTAGTGACTCGGAGCCTCAGTGTTTTTATATAATAACGCGAAAATGATGGCTATGCCGTAAAAAACAAACAAACAAACAAACAAACAAACAAACAAACAAACAAACAAACCTATGCAAGTAACTGTTTCATTGAGTAGACGCGTTTGTTAGTCGGGTCGTTTTGTTATCTATTTTTTAGCTATACTTCAGTTCAAAACAGGATTTTCATCAATAAACGCAGAAATCAATTGGCCTTATCTTTAGACTTGACTTCTTTTCCTTTAGAGCAATGAAATTTTACTGACAATCAGCTGAGATGCGTTAGAAAAACTAGTCAACCCATTACCCCTTTATTAATTTTTCAACCCGGTTTCTGGATTTTATTTTGTTTATTATATTGGTACCAAATGTCAGTCGGCCGGTCACAATGGGCGTGACCTTTACTCTTTCTGTCAGAAATTAACGTCAGCCATGTTTAAAGCTGCAATTGGGAATTGTCATCATGTTCAACGTTCAACAATGGCGTTTATCGATTTATTTCCGTCTTGAAAACAGCAATGTCGGATTTTTTTTTCAAGCCACAAATGGGACGAATGCGGTCCTTTAAAAATACATGGATTCGAAGAAAAATGACATTTCTGATATCTTGCTCATTTTTTGCCGGATATTTATTATTAAAATGTAATATAAATCGGAAATTGGCACACACTTTCTACACCTCCACAAAAAAGTACTCAAATGAATTACATCTTTGTAAATATTTTTATTAATTTCTAATAATAATTTTAATTCCATTCAAATCGGAAATATTTTAACCTTTAAATAGGCGTATAACTTTTATTGCTGCTTATAACAGTCAAAATGAAAGCAAACTATAGATACAACATCCAAGTAACCTGATTGGACGCTGAACAATGCGTAAACTTGTGGTCGTCCGTTCAACGGCCGTGATTTTCGCCTGAATTCGCTGCTACTTGATTTCAACACTGACCATAGTGTCAATTATGTGGTCTTAGTAAATGCTGCAACAAAACGTAAGAAAATAAAAAAAATGTAATGAATCCTCAGATGTCTCCCTCCATCGTACAGTGTATCGATACTCTAGGGCTGGCTCATACCTTCTGAAGTTTATATCTGAAATATCTCTGCGTTCCCTGTTTATTTTATTATTTATTAATTTAATTTCATTTTACATAGGAGCCACCAGTTATAAAGGCCCTGAGGCAACTCGAGGATAAGGTTAATGAGTGTACAGTAGTCAATAGGTCAAAACCGTAGTAATCGTTAGTAGTGGAAATTCAGTTAATTCAGTTAATTGGGTTACATAAGGGAAAAACTCACCAAGAACTTGTTTACGTTGGACTTGAAGACGACAATATTGTAGTCAGCTGGGAAGCAGGGAAACGAAAGAAAGTTCCACAGTCGTGCAATTCTAAGAAAGAATGTTTGTTTATGGAATCTATGTTTAGGGTCAAGCACAGATAAAGAGTGGGGAAAATTATTGATAGTATTTCAGCTAGACGAGTGTTTTTCGTGAAAGATTGGAACCCAGACGAGCACTTTCCATGAAAATAACGATAAAGCAAAAACATGCTCGCAATGTCTCTTTCGTGGGAAAGAGGTTGCAGGGAAGAAAAAAGGGCATCCCCAACTAAGCTACGGATTATGTCACGGGAAGATAAGCTACTTCGAGGAGCTCCTGCCCGGATGTGGCAATAGTACTCCATCCTTGGACGTACTTGGGTCTTATACAGGTAGAGTATTGCATCAGCAGTGAGATAAAACAATATCACCATTTTTCCAGCAACCTTGGCAACGAATTTGATGTACGTGTTCTATTTCAGATCAGGAATAAAGGTAAGACCCAAAAGCTTATGAAAACATGGAGCCTCGCCAAGACGCAAGCTATTCATTTCAATTGATGCCAGACGGGAGCGTTGATAATGGAAAGATAGAAGCTTGGTTTTAGATGTATTGAAAGTAACCAGTCACCTCTTTCCCCATTATACTATGTGTTCAAGATCAGAGGAGAGACAATCAAAGAGAACTTGGTCATTTACGGCCTTTGATGTGTTGCCATATATGGAAGTGTCGTCAGCATAAATTTCTACGAATGATCTTAGGATGCGATTTGGGAGATCATTGATGTAGATCAGGAAAATAGATCCAGAATGGACCCCTGAGGGACTCCAGAATTAATACTACGAGCTTTTGATTTCTGCCTATTAACTACTACACTTATGAACCTATTAGAGAGAAATGATTTAATAATTAAGACGATATTTTCAGCTATACCGGAGTTGGAGATCTTGTGAAGTAGACCTTTATGCCATACCCTATCAAAGGGCGTTGATATGTCAAGAGCAATTGCCCTAGAAAGGAAGCTTCTGTCGAGAGATTCGCTAATCCTATGAGAAATAACTGTGAGTAAATCTGTTGTAGATATAGCAGAACGGAAACCATATTGCATGTCACTAAGAAGATTATTTTTGCTGAGGTGGTTGATTTAACACAGATCCCAGCAACTTACTTATGACACACAGGAGACTTATTGATCTGTACTGAAATAAACATGAGCGATAACCTGAATTCTTAAATACGGGACATACTGATGAGGTTTTCCAGTGTGTTGGAAAGCAATTCTACTTAAGACAACGTTTAAACAGTTTTGTAAGTATGGGAGCTAGTTCTGGTTAAAGCTTTTTCAGCACTATAATTGGAATGCCGTCAGAGCTTTACGAGAATCGAGGTTTTTGATTGGCAGCATCACGTACAGATATTTAGCATGTTTTCAGATTTTGGAGGAAATACAAGGGGTTGGCCACCCTGATCGCATAGGGTAACATTAGCTGCAATGTTCTTGGCAAAGAGTTTGGCTTTGTTTGATGCTGACGAGATTACCCCAGGTTCCTTGATGATGATTGGGATGACGCATACGCTTCTATTCAGGACCCTATTTGCTATTTGTCAAAACTGGTGGGAACCAAGCCGCTTCTCAGCTAATTTAGATTAACGGACTGAGCATACAACTCTTTCGCATTCTTTATTATTTTTTCCAATGGTTGCTGGCAGTCCTGAAAGCGGATTAATTCTCAGTACATCAATTACGGTGGAAGCAATGGAAAAAAGCGATTTCTGTGCGCAATGGCAGCAGCATATTCTGGAGAGAATTACAGCAGGCGGTTAGGTTTTTGCTGGATTCTTTTGAAGGGTATGAAGCGATCTATACCTACAATTAACCATTCCGCCAGGTCGGCTACTATAGAGGACACATTCTTCTTAAACATGGCAGATGTAGATCTAGTATAAATGTACGGAAGCTATCAATAGAGTATAAATATACTGCATGATAGAGAGGTACGTACGAGGACTTATGACATTTCATTTTTATCTTAACTGATACAACTGAGTGGTTAAAAGGTCTCGGTGAAGACAGAACAGAAGATGACCATTGATCAGGGCAAGTTGTGAGAAAAAGGTCTAGGAGACTTGCATAATGACCGTCAGTATCGGGCACTCAGGTGGGTTCATGAACAATATGAGTTAGGTCATAAGCAATGGAAAAATCGTAACAGAACCTTCACTCATAATCCGTCTTGTTGAGTGGGCTATCCATTTAAGATTGTAAACATTGAAGTCTCCACAGATGTGAATGTTAGCCAAAGGATGAGCAGACAGGATGTGGTCAATTTTCTCAGATATGCTCCTAAAGATAGTAACTCAGCTGTTGTTGAAACAATAGAGGGCAAACACAAAGGGATGGTGTGAGCAAGTACAACCCGGAAGCACATATAGAGTAATTTAGGGTCTTCTGTGATGATGTCTCTAAATATTATTATCAATGGCGATCTTGGGGTCAGATTCAGATTTTGATGTTAAGCTAGAGTTTAATAGAACTCATCTAGGGAAATAGTCGATCCAATGCCAGTTTCGCTTAGGAATAATAGGTCTGGTTTAGTTTTCTGTCATAGGGTTTCAACCTCTGATGTTGGAGGAGACATGGTAGTGGGGGTCTACATTGGAAGTTGGAGTTCTGAGTTTGATCATGTATTTTTTTCTGAAGACTTTTCATTATGTAGTTTTGCGATTTGTGGTACAGGTTGACAGACTTAGTTAGAGCAGGGCAGAGAGAGAGAGAGAGAGAGAGAGAGAGAGAGAGAGAGAGAGAGAAAGAGAAAGAGAGAGAGACGAAGAAATATTTTTTGTAGCCCATGATATGGTATCGTGAAGCCCCACCAGAAGCTCCTGCATGGTCCAGAATCTATTCACCAAATGGCAATACAGCAGCCCCAGTACTTTGCACCTGCTGATAGGACAGCCTCCTTAGTGGTTAATCCAAGGTTCGGGTCCCTGACTATCAGGCGGAAAAGTCAGCCCAGTTAAAACGTTTACCTCCAGCACCCTTATTAGTGACATAGTTGCAAGGATAGACATAGAAACAGAAAATTTCCGATATCTTAGGCGACCGTTCACGCAAAAATACTGCCGACTTAGAATATAGCTTTTTCTTCACCTTTTGTCAGAAAAAAACATTCATTCTAAATAAAGACTGAGGGACAAATTAAGAGAAGCTAGAGTTACGGGAGATTCCGATAACGCATCCACAATGCATTGTCTATTCTCCATAAAAATATAATAAGTATTCTACTTATAAATTAAATTGAGATGTTTAGGGGAAAGTAGTGCGATAGGTTCCCTTTCACTAACTGAAGTAAAGAAAGAACTGAGTTAGCAAAGTTTATTTATGTAATTCTTGCGACAATAAAGTTGTTTTTCTCGAGTCCTTCCCGACTTGATTTAAATGGAATTTGTCTACCCCCTTTGCACACATATTCGACGCTAGGCGGCGCTTTATTAGTATGACTATCTGAAAAGTCTACTGAAGAATAACGTCGACAGTTTTTTCTTTTTTTTTTAAATTCGATTGAAAATTGGAGAATGCGTTTATTTTTGTAGGAAAATAGCAAGCGAATCACAAACCCAAATTGAGAACAACAAATTCCAATAATAAATTTTAACAGTAGTATTATACACTTAATAAAAACAATCAAATAAAAAATATAAATTAAAAATGAAATAAATATAATTAATATTAACATTTGCATTTAATAAAAAAGAAAATAAATATCGCAAATTCACAACTTATCTGCTAAAAACACCCGTCTTCAATATTTAAAAAGAACTGTTCTTTATAGTATTAAACTTGACTGACAGGCTAGTCGTCCGTATACGTAGCTTCATAGCCTCCAAGAAATTCAAACAAAAACCAAACAGTCAGCCGCGGTTCCCCCCAGAATGTGCCACCAACCATTACGCACAGAAATTATTATTTCCAATGTTTCCAACAAAATAGATGTTTTGAAACTCACGTCGCCTTTAGGACTTAAAAAAACGTGACAGGGTGCATGATTGACTTCGAAATCGAGTGGGCGATGTTCTTTTTTCCTTCCTGCTACACCTTTCTCACAGAGTAGACATTGCAAGTCTAACTCTGTTCTATCGCTATTTTCACTGCAGGTGCTCGACTTACTTTCATTCTATGTTCCCACCTGTAAAACATTCACAATACAGAGGAGCTGTTTCCCAGCTGATTATAACATGTCGTTTTCAAATTCAATCTAAACAAGTTCTTGTTGAGCCGTCCTCTTAAATAATTAACTTATACCAATTTATACCATCACCGGTCATCACTGTGTTGTTTTATCTAGCACTCATTAACCCTTATCCTTGAGTGAATTCCGTGCCTTGATAAACAGTGACTATAATAATAATAATAATAATAATAATAATAATAATAATAATAATAATAAAAAACAAAGAATTTTTTTTTATCAATGAAAAGAACACATTAGAGTTTGCAGCAAGTCACAATGTCCCCCAGCCGATTATAACGTCGTTTTCAAGTCCAACCTTAACAAATTTTTGTTGAGCCGTCCTCTTAAATAATTAATTTATACTCAATTTCCACTATCACCAATCATCACGGTTTTGTTTCACCTGAAATTCATTAACTTTGAGTGGCCCCCTGGTTTTCATAAGCGGTGCTCTATAGTACCCCCCAAATAAACACAAACAAACAAACAAAAACCCAAAGAAGTTTTTTCATCTAAAAGAACACGAAGTTTGAAGCAATTAACAATGCTTAATTTGGTGAAGTCAAAATGGTACTTTATCGACTGACAACAGATTTGTAACGAGAGAAACAGAATCGCCTTTCGGCGAACAAAATCCGCCAGTTGGCTTATCACGCTAAATTTAAAACCTCAATTTCCTCGATTTTCTCATTCACCTGGGTTATATAGACACCATTAATCAGTTGTATTTACTACCCAGTGAGCCCACTTTAATTTTATTGTATGTTGATCTCAGGAAATTAAAAACTGTGCGTCCAAGAAATTCACGAAATTAAGTAGACATAAATTCTACGGAATCTAAAGTGGACCGCTTTTTCAGTTTTCAGCCATCTTTGTGACGTAATTACTTTTGAAAATGGAAAATAAAACTTCATGACTATTGCCTATTCCTCGAAATCGGTCACATTCATGTAAATTCATTCATGTAAACATGCATCACGGTGCATGTTTACATGACGAATTACTTATCGAAAAAAACACTGATACATTCTTAAGATGTGTCCATTCAACTGACGATGTTTTATGCCAGATAGCGTCCCGTTGTACCCCCGTCCCAGCTACTAAATTAGTCGTAATTATTCATCAGCGGCCATTATGCACTCAGCGTCGCCGTGAACTGTTTGCACATCTACAGTAAGATTCGGATGTTGATAAAAAACATCGAACAGTCCACTTCATAGACTCTTAAAGATCAATATATTTGACATCCTTTGACATGGTACCTTGATTCTCATGAAAATCGATCTTAAATGTAAAAAATATGTTTCATTTTATTACAACACAGACATATTTGTATGCATTAAACTCAGAAACTAATTAACCGATCATTATCAATTTTGAAACACAGCTGCTAGACTTAATGGTAGGATAATTCAAGCTATATTTAGTAGCGTTGACACAATTAATCAGAATTGGAATCGAGAACCAGAAAACTCGGATTTTTTGATATCGGAATCGGTAATCAGAATTGGAAAAATTTGTTCCTATATTTCGATGCCAAAAACTAATCTTCTAATGTGATTTTGTTTAAAACAAAATCTTCCACTATTGGTAGTGCTATTAAATTAGTAAACATGTGTGTATTTTAAACTACCAGTCAAATTAAAACCTATAGATCATCCCTCACAAGCGTATTTTTTGAGAAAATATCTGCACATTTACCATGTGTTTTTTACGGTAATCGGGAAAAATATCAATTCTATAATTAAATATTTAGAGATTTATTAAGGATCGGAATCGGTAATTGTATCGGAATCGAGAATTTAATACAGAATCGAATTTATAATGATGTTGATTGAAAAACGAATGAAATACAATGGATTTGCAAAATGATTTTAATTATCTGATAAAACGACTTCTTATAAAAGAATAATCACAAATTATTTTGTCAGTTTCATGCTTAATAAGAGTAATAAAAATTTACGTAATGTACTTGCAATAACCCTTATCCCTGAGTGGCTTCCGGGCCTTGATAAGTGGTGATCACTGTGTAAAAAAAAAAAAAAAAAAAAAAACTTGAAAGATTATCTTGCGACATGTCGAGAATATATGAAATATTCTAGACGCTATGTAAAAAGAAGCATATTACTAAGTCACGAAGCAGTCTTGTTATTCTTTACTTCTGTAATACATACTATTGTAAATAAACCCCTGTGTTGTCTCATTATTTGTCCTATAATGTCACAACACTGGTGACGAGAACTCGGTCATATCAAATATAAGATAATTATTACTACAAAGTTAAAAAAGTTAAACGTGTGCTCTGAAAAATTGTTAATTGCAACAGTAACAACGAGGTTAAAAAGCCGTACTGGATATTTAACATACATGGTATGCCAAATCTGCAAAAGAAAATATTCAAACATCAGAATTATTTTTGACGCATTACAATCCAGAACTCAAATTTATTGTAACTACTGATGTTATCGGCATTGAAGCTTAGATATTACACAAAATGGAAAACGAATCGTTAAAACCTATTGCTCACGCGTCTCGTACATTGCTACCTGCAAAAATAACATGGAAGAATTATCTAGACTAATGTAAAAATATGATAAGCCCTTTAGAAGACAGTACCAGCCTCACTACAAACTGATGTAAAAGTAAAAAAATACATTGTATAATGTCATTATGGAACTAAATGACGATTTTGATCATAAAAAGTAAAACAGAAAACACTGAAAAATTTCAGAAGTGTGTTCAACGTGTGATGTGTATATGTACAGCGATTGAATGATTATTCCTTCAGCACTACATAAAAGATTACTAAAGAAATTTGATATCGATCACTCGGGAATTTCAAAGAGGAAAAGTCCCATGTAAGGTCATGTGTATAGGATATGTATAGACAAAGATATTGAAAATACGGTGAAAATATGCAAAAGTTGTGTTTTAGCATGCGAACACGCCTATAAATTGAATAACCGTTATCTTATACTCTACGTAAATTTTGTTGAGCCAATAACTGGTTTCTATTATCTAAAAGTTATATACAGTTCCCTAAAATGACTGAAAATCTACATAGTATCCATGCCCCTTATGTCCTCGATACCAGCTCCGTACATCAAAGTGGCAGTATGCCTTGTTTGGGGTGAAAATGAAATAAAAAATAATGTTCTGTCTCTTTGCTCTTTGCTCTTTACTCTGTGGTCTGCTACAATTTGGCAGATTCTTTCTTTCTTGTTAATTATTATGACGTCCGGTCTTCTTACTTGGATGGGTTTATCTGTTTGTATCTCTATATCCCAAAGGATTTTGTAGTTTTCATTTTCTGGTACAGTCTCCGGTTTGTGTTTGAACTATTTGTCCGTATCGTAGTCGTCTGCAGAGCTCCGAGTACGCTGCCTTACCCATGCAGTCGTCCATGTCCTTATATTAATTTTTTGACTAATTTTCTGTATTCGTTTATTATGTGATTTATTGTTTCGTCTTCTTATCCACAGTCTACATTTACTGTTTTTTATATATGTTATCTATTTTAGCTTTAATGTAGTTGGTTCTAATCACGTTGTTCTCTGCAGCTGTTAGTAGAGATTGCATTTCTTAGTTTGTGTGTCCTTTCCATTAGTCATGTCCAGTTGTTTGCTTAATTCTCTGTTTTTTTGTTGCCATTCTTATGAATCCCGAATGAATGAAGTGTAAGCAACAAACGACGAAAGTAATCATTAGTTTTCATATGGATTGTTTGCCCGATTTGGGGTCGTTAACGATATTATATCGGACAACGGAACACAGTTTAGGTCTAGTGAATTTAAAATATATTGTCAAAAGTTTGTAGCGGAATATATCACGATCGCACCGGGCCACGCGAAAAGCAATGGTCACGCAGAACGAGTTAAAAGAGTGCTTAAGAAAGCAAGTGATATAGTTATTCAAGAATTTCTGTAGATATATAGGATGACTTCAAATAACAATCTCCCACCTTCCATAACGCTAGCTGAAGTGATGTTTGCAAGGAAGATTAAAACAAATTTGATGGCTTATTACCAATCCATATGAAATCAGGATGTGAAACAATTCCACGAAGAGACGCTTCAAAGTTGAAGAAATGTTTTTGCAGATGTTCATAAACAATAAATTCTACCAGGAAACAATGATAGTAGATAAACGGATTGGAAAAATGATTTACATATTAAAGGGATCCAAGTTTTAAAGGGATCCAAGTTTTAAAGGGATCCAAGTTTTAAAGGGACCCAAGTTTAACCACAAAAGACACTGTAACAAAATATGAAAACGATATTCAAATGCCAACGAGAAATATACTCCAAGGACGGACCAATGGATGTCATGTCCAACATATAGATATTAATCCTGCAAATAGTTTTAAACAATGGAGATAAAGAAAAGCAAGATGAGGGACTTTAATTTAAAAAAAAAGAAAAGAAAAACAATGGCGTCATACGTAGCAAGACTAAAAAAAAATGGTTCAATTGTAATGTTATGATTATTTATCCTATTTCGTGACTATATTTACACGATGTATACAGGAGTTTAAGCATTTTCAGTCCCAAATATTAAACTACGGAGATAAAGCGAAGTACTGCCAGATTTTTAGCCGACGAAAATGGGAAGAGTGAATGGTTTAGGCAACTCAAAGTATTAAAACCTGAATTCATCATGAAAAAAACAAAGCAAAAAACAAAACAAAACAATGAAATCCTTACTTTGTGTGGTGACTCGTTCACGATTTTTCTGGGTAAACTTATCTGCGAGCTGCAGCAAATTGCTCCATTGCTTACAACGACACCCATATTTGTAATCGTGACAGAAAGGTCATTTCTTTTTATCTTAGGTAACACGGGCGATCGCTTCAGTATCCACGATCACTAACAGACTGTCTACACAGAAACCGACAGTAAAAGGCCACAGTAAAAAAAGTATCGTTAGTGGACGAAACGAACGAACTAAAATCCACTAACCAACAGATCAACTATAGTGGCATTTTTATAACCAACGGATCGACTATATCGATGTTTTTATATTTATATAGTCGATCCTATGCAAATCGCACATGCAATCCACATAGGTGGATAACAAACCGACACTATAAAATCAGTGGATCAAGCAGTTAACGATTTCCTGCTTGAACGACCACCACACTGAAATCCATTGCTTCACTCTTTCACATCGAGTTCTGGTAGGTAAAAAATTACTACAGTAGGGATGTTGTTAGTATTTGCATATCTTTTTCGAATATTTCATATGAGTGCTTCTACAGATTTGGGACGAGATTTTTTAGTGGATAAATAGAGTTTTCAGATAAAAACAAAACAATGGTTTCAACTGATTTTATTGTCAATTCTTATAAGTTACAATGGTAGCTTCCAAATTATGCAGTCGGAATTATCCGAATATTACTGAATTATTAAAAAAAACAAAACAACTTTAATCGTGTTAGCGAGTGAAAAATTTCCAGTTTTCAGCCAAAACGGAAAATTATCTCCCTTTGAACTCCCCTGTGTTTTACCATCGTCTTCATCAAATTCTATTTTTTTATTTTCTTTAATAAGTAATTTTTTTTACCTTATCGTAATTTTTCTATTGGGATTTAAATATTAGAAATAGTGTTAGACTATGACGACATCGTAACTTTTGTATACAATCATCTTAAAAAATACGAGGAATGCGTAGATACCATTGTTTTCATGTGAAGTTCAGTATTACGATTTCTGAAATTTCGTCCCGATAGTGTAGAAGTACTTTCATATGTAAGTTAATAAAAAAAAAAACATGTTACGTTAAATGGTATATCGGAACTAACTCCTCATTTCAAATTATAAAATAAGTGTGTATGTCTTTTTTGTTTGTTTGGTACTTCTGCAGAATTTGAATCGAACAGTTATAAGTTTTTCTTTTCGCGGTGAATGAATCTCTCTCTTTTTTTTTTTTTTGCGTTGATTTGCCTTTTTATTTAATCAATAAATTATGCCCCCAATATTTAACTACATGGCCAGTCTATAATTGTTTAAAAGGAAAACACGTAAACGTCTATTAAGAAGTGAAGTATGGTTACTGGTAATCTATATGTTAAAGTTAGGTCGAATTTTTCCATGGTGATTTAGAATCAATCAATCAGTAATTCCGACTAGGATGTATGACGACGGTGCTATTCGCTTCGAAGTTATTATCATTAATTGTTTACATTTCCCTATTATTGTCGGCAAACTTTAAATTGGCATATTTGTGTGTTCTAGGATAATTCTTAAGTAAGACAAGAAAAAACAATTAAACTCATACAGCATTAACAGCGCTTTTTTATTCAATAATTGAAAGTTCAATCTGCAATATAAATCTCACCTATCTGTTTAAATGTATGTATGTATGTATGTATGTATGTATGTATGTATGGATATACGTATGCGTGTATGTATGTTTGTATGTCTGCCTAAAACTTTCGATAGAGGCGACAGATTTTGACGAGATCGGTATTGTTTTGAAGCTCGACCCTTCGGACGACAAATATCGAAATATTGGCTAAAATATTAATTCCTTCACCCTCAACTGGGCACTTTTTTACAAGGAGGGTCGGTTTTATTGCGTCTCCATTTTTACAAGTCATCGTATCGGTTGGAATGGCTTTACTTAATTTCAACGTTCCGAACTTCCGGCCGCGTCATAGAGTAGTGGTAAGATGTCAAGTTTTTTTTTTTTCACTTTTTCTTCCGCCTTCGCGTCACGAGTTCGAGCCTGCCTGCCTACTACCTCCCTTTTTTTTTTTGGCTCAACACACCCCTCCAAACAACCGGGCAACGTCGGTCACCCAGGCTAGTTTTACCATAAACGACAGTGTAAGGCAATCGAGAATATAAGTTAAGAACGAGATGATTTCTGATAAACTGAACATTTATTTAAATTTCAATTTGTGAAATATCAACAAAGTTAATAATCTATTTTAAACTGTGCGTCTGCCATCGTAGCTAAATGTCATGCATAAATTAGTCAAGTTATCATATTTGGGTTGATACGCAAAAATGACTATTTAAAATAAAGATAATTGCAAACTTTACTATTAGGTTTAACCGGAAGTCTTTCTCCACTGATTTCCGCCTCTCTTTGTCGAAGTTTTCCCCAAGTGTTTTTCTCTTCTTAACTAACACTTTCTATCTTGTTATATCTCCTCCACTCTCTCTCTCCCTCTTTCACTCCCAACTTCTTTCGTTATCTCGATCTACGAGTATATCGTACTCTCTCACTCTCGAGCCACCTTTCTCCCACCTCCTCTCACGCTCTACCCACTCTTTCTCGCTCCATTTTCTCTCTCTTTCATCTCCCAATATTTCACTCTCCTGCTATCACCTTCTCTCACTCCCTATCTCTTTCTTTTCCTAAGCCTGTGCTATCTTTCCCTACCTGTCAATCTGTCTTCCGGATGTTAAAATTCGATTTTCGTTAAATAAATTTCTTGTTCCAAAATAAGAGAATAACTGACGATTTTTTTTAATCAAATTAAGAATTCAAACCAAATCAAAATAAAAGAAGAATCAGTTCAAATATTCAACGTTGATATGGCAAAGTTAGTCATGCGGACATTTTTGTAGAGTTGGGTGGACAAACCACCCGTAAAATTGGGCGAGATGTAATCACAACTGCGTCGCCACTCTGATTCCAAACGTCATCCGCAACCAAAGTCACGAAATGTGTCTATTACCAAATCCATCATTCTGAACGTCTCCATGGTAACTAGATGAACGCCCCGTTGAGGTTTTTGTTCTCATCTTATTTCGATATAATTCTCTTGGTCAAATTAATCTTGAACCTGACAGGGTGACGTCAGTGGATATGGTTCCAGCACCGCTCCTGATTAGTTTTCTTTGCTGAAAGAAGCAAAGATGAAACGCGACATATTTAAAAGACACGGAAATTATTTTTAAAGAATTAATCTATTCCCAAGATGCATACATTTAATGTGCGCGATTAACGATGAATACCCATTACTGCAGTAAAACTCAGCTAATCAACGTTTGTTTCCTTAGGGCTAATTTCAACCGCATAAAATACACGACGAAATATGAAGTTCCTCCAATACGTTTCACACTCTTTTCCTCTATGCCCTTTTGTTACACACATGAAACTCTAGTCCTCTTCGAAGTAATCTCCTCCGGCTACAATGCACCTGTTGTAACTTTCCAATACCTTCTGGAAGGCACCATAGAAGTCCTCTTGTTTGCGCGTGCCAATGACCCTCGGCACAGCCTCTTTCATCTTCTCAATTGTCTCATAACGATGTCATGCTTCCACAAGGAATTCTATCGTTTGGTCTCTGGTTCATATTAGTAGATTGAGCTTTCATCATAGGTCACCAGAGCATCAAGAACTGCGTGATCTGAATTGATCAGTTCGACCATGACAACAGCGTTTTTTCTGATCGTCTCTTAGCACCTTTGGGACAAACTTCGCGCAAATCTTCCGCATCTTCAGTTCCATGTGAATAATTGTGTGTATAGTTCCCACAATCATTGTTTCTATAGACACACAACGGTCCTTATCCATGAAATTCTTTATTTGGTCAATCAACTCCGGTGTTCTGACTTCCTTACTCTTCCCACACGTCGCTTCATCCCGAACAGTCTTCCTACCTTCCTTAAATCTCTTATGCCACTCAAAAACTGATGTTCGGTTCATGGAAGGTTGTCCAAAAGCAGTCTGAAGCATTCCATATGTTTCTGTGGCATTTTTTTCAAGTTTAAAACAGAATTTTATTGCGTATCGTTCTTCTGAAGTGTCCTCACGCCCAGATTGCAGTTTTAAGATTCACCAGCTGTCACAATCAGACTTTAGTAGGGTGTATTTTAATCACTGCTGTAGCTGTTCATTTGATCTGAAATCATAAAAATTGGTCAGTCATCTCATAAGATGTATAACGATAATATACTGAATTTTCAAGAATCTACGATAATCGAAAATGCCTGTACACAAAAGTATGGAACTTTATTAAAGGTACATCGTATTTTTCAGTATTTCTGGCTTGAATAATGTTTGAAAAATCCGTTTTATTTTTTGTAATTAATTTTCAATTCATTCACAAACCACGTATCTTATTAATTTCTAGATATTGTTCTCTTCCTCTGCCAGCGTATGCTGTTTCAACCGCCCATTCTTATTTCATGGAGCGTCAATTCACCGTCGCTATTGGCTCTGTCTCTCTCCTCTCGCTCTATCACTGTTTATTAACAAAGATAATAAAGATAATTACAAAAATAGTCCATTATAAATAATAGGGAATATTAGTACAAATATTACTAAAATTGAATACATAGCTGGAGCAAAAAAAGAGAGAGATGGGGAAGATGAAAAACGAACAGAAAAAACTAATTCTGTATTTTGTCTTTTTATTTTTTAATAAATTAACTCGCTTTGGAAACTTATTTTTTCCCGATTCAAATAATTTAACCCGAGCTCAGTGGGTGATCCAAGTGGTCACATTTTATCTAGTGATATTTGAAACGTAGGCGTGCAAGATCAAGAAAAAGACATAGAACTGATTTTGTGAAGAAATGTTGACGATATTTTAAACTAAGATTTTAAAAAAATATCAACTTTTTCATTATTACATCTCTTAAAAAACAATCGCAGTTGAAAGTTTCAACACTGTACATGTAATCGATTCTTAATACCGCAATCCCAAAACCAATCAATATCATTTGCAAACTTTTACGCTAGTTACCAGAAGGAATAAATGTGAACTGCAAATTTTAAACAAAACGGAAATTAGTCCATGACAACTTTTAAAGGATCCAATTCAATTAACACACATCTGCAAATTCTAAATGTTAACAATAACTTCTTTCTCTTAAATTGTTTCAACAATTCTCGTAATTATTTCTTTGTATCCATTCTTGAGCCAAAATAATTATCCAGTTTCTGTGACTACATTTTTCGTGTACAAATATGGCAACGATACTCCATGCAATAGCAGATGGTAGCTTTGCTCAATGACGTCACGTTGTGATGTTTTATACTTTTAGAGCAATGCAAAGTTACACATTACGCAGCATTCTCCTCGAATCCGATGAGAGGCACGAACTAAGACAGAGCTTCGAAAACGACACCGAACCCAATCAGATGAAATGTCCAAGAGGAATTTGTTTTTATCTTCTTTGTAGCGTCTCACTTTGAACTTCTTCCCCCATGTCGTCATAGTCTAACACTAATTCTAATTTTAAATCCCGATAGAATGTTTCTTCGTTTACTCTAACCTTAAGTGAAAAATAACGTCTTTAACATTATTTTTAGAAAACCAAACCCAATCGTGTTGAAACTCTTCAATTATATCCCATTGAGTTTAAATCATCTCGTATTCTGCATTCTGAGAGGGTTCTAGCAGCCAATTTTCTTTATAACACTGTTCATAATCACGACAATTTTTGAGACCCTTTCGCTGTAATCTTCTATATCACAAGTAATATCCCAGTTTTTGGGGGAGTTTTTTGTAATCATAATTGACGACATCTTTCAAAATGGCTGCTTCTCTGTGACTTAAAATGATGACATTTAACTTTGTAGAACAACAAAAATACCTAGGGATGTCACAGTGAAGTAGATATCGACACGAATTTAATGCTGTGTTCGAATCTTGTCAGTTCCCTAAAACCGTCACTATAGATTTTGGCAATTTTCACGTGGTCCCTTTTGTAAATATTCTTCTATAAAGGATCAGGGAAATATATGTTGTCAATAAATGGTAACACACAGACTCTTACGAATTACATTTTAAAAATAATATTTAACCGACCCATTTTTATAATGGTAAGAGTGTTCGCTAGTGGACTGAGAGACCGGGGTTCAATCCTCGGTTGAGTCATACGAAAAACTTAAAAATGGCACTTGATTTTCTCGGGCTAAATATTCAACATTATAATCGAGGATTAAAGGCAAGTAGAGTAATCCCAGGAATGGAAGAGTTGTGCCTTCTTCTCCACCTGAGTGTAACAGCTACTGAAAAGGGAGCCTACAGGCCATCCTATACTATCCTAGGCCACTTAGTTTTTTAGTTATATTTAAAATTAATTTAGAATCTTGGGCGTTTCAAAAGTGTTGTAACATCGTAGTGGAGCTGATACGATCAATGAATAGTTTCCTCTCCCCAATGATAAGGACCGCCCACCGCAGTCGCACAGAAAGGAGAATGTGACGATCTCAAACAATCGAATCTAGATATCCGTGACAACAAAGTGAGCTACGTTCAGTTATCGAAATTATTCGTCTTGCTGAACAATTAATAACAGACTCAATATAAGCAGACATATTTTATCTGTTTAGTTAGTATAACGATTATCTTCATTGACGAAGAGTGAAGTGGAGTAACAATTCTAATGTTACACTAATTCTGTTCAGTTCTCGGCCAGTCAAGCAGAATCCTTCTAGATCAAGGTGTAGGGAAAATCGTAACTTATCTGAATAGCGTGTGTGCGCTTTATAGGGTTCTATCGATTGAAAAAAACAAAACAAAAAACAAAAAGAAAAGAAATGGTGACTCACAGCTTTTTTGTCCTTGACGATCACGCGTGAATAACACAGACTCTCGCCGTTAATATTCAAATGAGACTATGCCATGCGCATAAAAGGAGCCGTGAAGAGAACAGGAGGTTGAGTTGGAAGAAGGCGTGTTACATAGACATACACGTACAACAGACTGTTTAAGTTAATTAGAAAAATCGTTAACGGAAAGGATTACACAACTTTATTGAAACTAACTTTCAAACTAGACAAGGCAATTTTATTGTGCACCTCTTTATTGGTGAGCTAGATTTTCACACATTAAAAATCGACCTTGTGTCTAACTTTGTCCTCGTAAGCAAATAGGGACTATTCTGCTGCTCAGTTTTATTAGCTTGCCTTCATTGTTATAATCAATGTTTTTATTGGATACTTGTAAACAGTTAGTTTGTTCATCGAGGACCTTTCTGCAGCTGCCACTCGTGCTGTGAGAGTCAGAATACAAATCGTACCCCGACCCAGTTTTATTAATTAGAGATACCCAATCTTAAATGATCAATGAATAGTCGGTGATTTCATCAATCTCGGGTAGACTTACCTGCTGCGGCTTTTTTTACAAACACGTGAATATCATCGAAATTTGTTTACTGATTTGAAGGATATGCAACACGTACATCATTTTCGCGTTTTTTTTATTGGATGTTGTGTGTGTGATCATAAAATCACATCCTTTCGTTTACGTCTTCGATCAGCAAACAAAGGTAAGCAACAGATCATTCGGAAGAGTGAACATATTTTAATCCAATGTCAGCCCCCACCTCTTCGTCCGTCTCCTTTGATTATGTAATCAAAATCGAATGTAAAGTGAACAAAATCAAAACTAAAAAATAGCGGATCAAACCGATAGAAAAAAATCGATCGCAAACATAAAATCAGATTGCCTTGAGTGAAGTGTTTTTTTATTACTAAGACAACTATTGCAATGCTGCTAAAAGATAGAGAAAGAGCGAGAGCAACAGGCGCGGGAGGTTAAAATTGAGAAAAAAATATGATGCGAAATTAGAATTAATAACGCATAAATAGCTAATACGTTCTAAAGATACGTCTATTCGATTTACGCGTATAGCGATGAAATTGCTATTTGAAGTTTAAGCATGGCAAAGGTCCTGTACATGACCTTAAACTATATACGATGGTGAGGCCCCAGCTTGCAGGCTTTGGAGAGTGTGGAGCCACCCTTTAATTGCCATTGCTCCCAGATCCAGTCTGACCTAGACTGGTAGTACCTGTTAGGATCCCAACTATGGATTAAATAGAAATTCACTTTAAAAAAATATACTCCATTAAAAAATTGTTCTTCAAAATCACTGGATTCGGCATTAAATAACGTGAAAAGGGTTGATATGACATATAACAAAAACAACCAACCTAAGCATGGCAAACCAAACAAATGATATTTCAAATTTAAACGTGACAGATCAACGATCGGACAGACCGAGTGATAGCCTCTTATAGTGATGAATGGATGTATGCAATAAATTATTAAGATGCGCTCATTTCATCTATGCGTTTATAAGCGAACATACTGTTTCAAATTTATGAGCAGACTGATTGCCGAAAATGATATTTCAAACGTCAACGTTACATACCAGCAAAATGTTATTTTAAACTTAAGCGTGACGGACAAATGTAGATGCTATTTCAAACTTAAGCGTGACAGACGAACGATTAGACTATTTCTTATATTTTACTTTTATTCGCCTTCCAAAGGCGTATTGCTACTGAAGTGTAAGGAACTATTGTGGTATAGGTCTGATTTATAGGGGAAACCTAGATGAAGATTAGGACGGCCAGAGGTTTCAAACTTAATCTTAACAGAAAACGAATATGCAACGCCAAACTTAGGCGTACCTGATAAACGAACACACTATTTTAAACCAAAGTGGGACCGAAAAACGAGTATCATTTTTAATCATTAAAAAAATCAATAGTTCAGACTTAATAAAAACATATTATTCTTTTGGGCGGGATTCTTATTGTCCATGATTTAATTGCTCCAATTAAATATACGTTGTATTCTTCTCATACTAAGTTATCATTACATCAATTAACTCAACATACTATGACGGAAGGAATATGACTCATACGGACATGTTTGTCTGGTTAAGCTGAAAGTCAACAAGATAAGAGAGAGAGAGAGAAAGAGAGAGAGAGAGAGAGAGAGAGGGCGAGCGATGAAGAGACTTAATTAAAAGAGTGTGGCTTAGTTAATTTCAACGCTCGTCAGAACATCTAAAAACACGTTTTCCCAGTTTTACATATTCACACTCTCAAATCAATCGTCTGACGTAACTCCCATTAAAGTTGTTATTCCCACGCAAGGTCGATTTGCTCGATAAACATCCATCTTACCACCACTGACCCTTGTCTACAACATATACTGTTTGTGATGTACACCTGTATAATATAATTTTAACTATTATAGCTACTAGATGATATAACCACTAATATACATTGATTGTAACAATCGAAAATCCATTTTTTATAAATAGACGATCGGCCAGCCCCGATTTTCGTGTCATTGCGTCGACGCACGACCTATATGGACAATTTTTACTTGATTTTGAAAGTAGTCTAAATCTAAAAAGATTTATAGGTGAACGATGCGTATTTTTTATAATCTGCAATTTAATTTCATTATTTTATTGCAAAAATCATGTAAGGAGGTAATCATTTAGTAAATATTATGTTTGTTTTTTCGATCAGTAGTTACCTCCCTTATTTAAAAATTTTGGCAAAAAATGAATTGGGCCCTTCACCTTAAATCAGTAGAAATATATATGACCATTTGAACTACGCTAGATATTTTCCTGTTTATATCTATGAGATGTTTTCTGTTCCTGATACACAACCTTCAATACCAAAGCATCTGCTGGGTATTTTGTAGTTCAGCAACAAACCCAGTTCCCTTTTAGCCAGACAGCAATGGACCAAACAATTGAACAAACCATGAATAGAGATAGCAATACCAGAGGTGGGCAGATTGGCTTTTCAAATAATCCCAATGCTGTTCATCGTTGTATTTTATCTTTCAATCAACGTGCTCAAATCTCTAAAAACTGTACTAAAATGGCTTGAAAAAGGAGAGAGCTGCCATAACATAAACGACCTAAGTAGTTCCCGATATCAAAGGGATGAAGCAGATATTCAGAGTGCCATGCAGACAATTGAGCCTATGCAAAATCCATTTTCATATTATGAAAAAGAATTAATTAACATTTCATCAGGCCAAGTAGCAGCATCTGAAATTAAAGATGACATTTGACAGCATATGAACAAGGCTGTAATATTTCTAATAAGTTTGTTCAACAACGACTACTTTTGAAAATTGTGGAGTTGAATGCACCAATAAAATCAATGAAGATAAAAACTTTTAGCTATCTTGAGAAAAAGCATTCACAACAAAAGAGCAAGAAGGAAACAGATTGCCTGAAAGCAGATAAAGACCTTCTAACTAGGCTTCTTATAGTAGCAAGAACTCGAAAATTGACCTGGGAGAAATTTTTTCACATTGTCTTTCAGAGTTCTCAACCAGCCTAAGTAACATTGATGGTTCTTTGCAGCGTACCAACAAAGCTGTTTTATTTCATTAATTTCTTGTAAAGTTTCCTGACATGAAAATTAATAATATTCCAGAAAATGCAGCATTGATTTTAGATGGACTGGCAGTGATACAACAGCTTGCAGACGATGTTCTATCAAGGTTTGGTGAGCTAAGCATTTATATTTTTAAATATGTAATTAAGCTTGCTTCTTTTTATATGCCATCAAGAGTCGACTTTGTGATAAGTACAAACCATGGAGTATTAAAGACTCTGAAAGAAGACACCGTTTGATTACACTCAGCCCTTTGTTACGTGCTCTGAATAAAAAACAAAAAACACCGATACAATTTCGAAAATTCCCCATGTCTAGTGACAATAAAGAATGTCTAATTTTATTTATGCATTGGAAGAAATTGCCAGAAAAACTGCGATTGCTTCATTTAGCCAAGGATGTTTAATACCGTCTTCAGAGTGACACAAATGAAGTAATCACAAAAAATTGCTAGAATTAACAACTGACCATGAAGAAGCAGACACCCTTCTTTTACTTCATGCAAAGCATGCATCAACTGCTTTCTCTTCCATCATAATTCAATCTTCAGATACGAATGTTTTTCTTCTTTGCTTCGCTTAACAAAATTATTTAAATTCTGATTTATATATGGCGACTAATTCCAGCCGACCATCTTGTTTGATCTCTATTAAATTAGTTGCAAAGAAATGCCGACCTCTTATTTCAAGAGCCTTACATTTTTTTGCATGCATTCACATTGAAAACTACTAACACTCTTATTAGTTTTAAGGGAAAGGGGGAAATAAAACTTTTTGAATTGATGAAAGAAACAGAGGAATTTCTCTAAACTTTCACACTATTAGGCTGCAACTGGCATTTGACTGATAATTTGTTCCAGCAAGTAGAAAAATTTGTGTGCTCTCTGTTTAAACAAAGAAATGTTTCTTCTGTAAATATTGCCCGTTTTAATATTTTTCACATGACTGGAAAATTTGATAATACTTTACCACCTTATGAAAATAGTTTACGATTACATGCAGAAAGAGCAAATTATCAGGCTGCTATTTGGCGACAATGTCGTTGCATTAACATTAATGCTACTTCACCAACAAACCATGGCTGGAAATATGAAGATAAAGTAATAGTTGTTCATTAGAGCAGCCTTCCAAAACTCCATCAACATTAATCAATTTAGTAAAGTGTAACTGTAAAAAGAACAGCTGTGACTACAGGCGTTGTTCTTGTGTTCGTCAAACACTGCCTTGTACCGACCTTTGCCAGTGTGTCGATTGTTTTAATGTAGTTGAAAAAATAATGAAATGCAGCAGTTCAATGAAATAGAAGATTCTGACTAATCAGATGGCAAATAGGATGAGCTTTCATGATTATTTTCAATTCCTTTTCTAAATGTGTTACTGCATCACAATTTTTTCAGCATAAGTGAAAAAACTCTTATTACCATATTCTTTTATGTATCAAAGTTAGTCTAAGTATTAAGGTTTGTATATCAGTCAATGTGCATGTGTGACAAAATTACATAAAAAAGTAAATGACCGCCCGAAATGAAGAAAAGTCATTCAATCACCAGAAATATTTGAAAACAGTTCTTCCATTTATGATTTTTGAAAGGCATAATATTTGGAAAGATATATAAATACTTTTCATGTTTTTATAAAATGAATGTAAATTGCAGTGTTTTATGAGGATATTTGCAATTTGAGAAACTAAAAAGACAATACAAAGTAACGTTTTCGTTGATATGGCTTTACACAAGTTATTTTATTTGCTGAAAATTTTTAATTTAATTAACACATCATATAGGAGAATAGACATATGAACTTCTTGTTGATACACTTTAATGTGTTAAACAATTTATTTAAATTTCACTTTATATAAAGTGAACCATGAAAATGGACTTTTTCCGTGAATGACACACCCTGTATAATCTCCCTTTTTCTAAAGCGGTGCACACATTTAGCCTGTAGATCTCTTCTGATTTGAAATTAGCACGAAAATCACTCTAGAAACATTTCAAATTTTCTCATATGCATAACATGTCCACCAACTCAAAAACTAAGCCCCCTTTTTACCTCTGGTCAATAGACTAAAACATTAAACGTGTAGTTTTTACAAGAATAAATGACAAACAGATCAACTAACAAACTTAAGACTAAAATAAAACACCTTTCTTCCCGTATTTTCCCGGCATCTTCTTCTTCTGCAAGCTAATTAACAAATGAAGACTCGAAAACATAAAAAATGACGCCATCGTGACCCAGGGACAATATTTGTTTTCAAATATAATTCTTTACGTAACAAATGAAGATTTGTTGCATTTAAAAATTCAACACCCCATCCTTGTCTGTTATAATAACACTCCAATTCCAAAAGCGCATTCCGAATCACATTCCATTCTTAACTCATATTTTACAAATCGACCATCTTCGAATCTTAAATAGGACTACTACTAGCTATCACTACTGCTGGTGCATACAAATGGAAGATACAGTGATGAATGCTTGGTCTAAAAAAGAATGGAATGGCAAAGAACTGAAGTATCTCTGGCTAGAGTGCGACCAACCAAGAGATATTGTTTTTGCTTAAAAAGATAAGGACCTTATTGAATGGGGAAATCAAGTTGGGATTAGCCTTTGCGAGAAAAGCATTTTTCCTAGATGTGTTACAAGTGAACCTCGATGATTAGAGACCGTCTGAACCTTATTTTTTGGCCAACTGCTGGGTGGTCGAATTGTGACAGCTAACAAAAGCCTAGAATCGGTCAGAGTTGGAAAGATTTCAGGAGATGGGAAGTGGAGAGTGTCACAGCTAGTTCCCAAAGGAAGAGGAAGAGGCGAATGCGGAGGCGGAGGAAGAGGAGGAGGAGGAAGAAGAGGAGGAACTGAACGTTTGAGAGAAGCAGTCAATTTTCCGGAGAGTTAGAAGGCATTTCAGGTAGGGTGCCTCTCCGAGTTAGTTTGCCGCTGTAGGGCTTTTGGCTGAAAAACTCTGTCAATAGGACATGCGCGTTTCTGTCTGATCAGACAAAACACTTATTTTGTCAAGCTGCCATTCTACCTTGGAGAAGGAAGTACTACTCGTAATCTTCAAATAAGTAGACAGTATTATTTGTTTATAAATTTGATTTGTAGTTTTTCTTTTGCAGAGATAATTTCTTTGTTGCGGTGTTAAGTGGCTTAAACAACAACTTTGAACATGCATATACTTATGTCAAGCGTCCAAAACCATTTATATAAGAAGTTAGAGAAAGAATGTCGAGAAGAAGCCAGCAGAAACAGCACCATAGTGAAAAACAGTGCAAGAAACTAACAGATAAAACAGATTAGGACAGAACACACACGTCATCACAAATGATTGTTAAAAAGAAAGTACCTTATTCTGTTAGTAAAAAATAAGTCTTTTTTATCAATAAGAATTTTTCTTGAAACATCTCATCGATAATATTGCATCTTGCAAATATTTGTGTTCTTCCTTTAACTATACTTCTTTTGGGGATTGTTAAGTTTGAAAAACTTTTATTTCAATTGGCTGCAATTTGAAAATAAGCATCAAGTGACTCATTCTTTCATAATTTTCTGTCTATAACTCTCTTCCTCACCCATTGTTGTTGTTTGACCTACTGTTCTTATTTTAGATTAAACTGGATTAGAGTCAGTGAGAGCTGGATAATGTACTGCATTATTAATCAATTGAGCCTTCTGTTTGTAAGAACAAAATTCTGATTTTTATAAATAAATGCTTGCAGCGTGAACTCTTATAAGCCTGGAAATTTTGTTGGCTAATATCTGGTTTTAGTTCAATAGAAATATGATTAATGGCGACGGCACTGAATTATCTGACCCGTACGGTCAAATGCGGCGTAAAATATAGGCCAGATATTTGCGACATGTTAAACTTTGGAGAAGAATCAATCCAACCCCAGCTATGATAGATAGCCATTCTGGCATGGAGATAGCCTCGTTCTCGCCATTACGCTAATGAATTGGATTCTTTGGAAAAGTTCTATGTAAAACTAAAAGAATATTCGCCCCAAGACAAGTAAAATTAAAGACCAGAACAGTTTTGTACAACAGTTTATTTCCTTTAGCTAAGATTAAAATCAAAATACAATGATACTAAACCTTATGTTTAGAATATTTAGTCGAATTTTGATAAAAAAAATCTATTGCATGATTTTGATTTTACAAAATATTTCAAATTTGGTTCTTAAGATTCAGAGTTCTTAAGGAAAAAGCAATTCAAAGAATCTTGTTTAATTTTGTGTGCTAAGTATCGATAAAATTTAATGCAAATTCTAAATTCGTATCATTTGGATTCTTCAGACTACTGTTCTCAAATTGAGTGTCATTTTCACAACGTTTCGGTCGATGTAACCGTCGACCTTGTGGTGTGTCTTGTCGAACTTGGGAATCTGGACAAAATTTTGAACGGAACTCTTTATTTCATTCACTGGGGTAGCCATATACACGTAAACATATACACATAATCATATGTATATAACTATGTACATATAACCATATACATATAACCATATACATATAACCTTATACACATAACCATGTACACATAACCATATACACATAACCATATACATATAACTATATACATATAACCATATACATATAACCATATACATATAACCATATACACATAACCATATACATATAACCATATACATATAACTATATACATATAACCATAAACATATAACCATATACACATAACCATATACATATAACCATATACATATAACCATATACACATAACCATATGCATATAACCATATACACATAACCATATACATATAACCATATACACATAACCATATGCATATAACCATATACACATAACCATATACACATAACCATATACACATAACCATATACATATAACTATATACACATAACCATATACATATAACCATATACACATAACCATATACATATAACCATATACACATAACCATATACACATAACCATATACATATAACTATATACACATAACCATATACATATAACCATATACATATAACTATATACATATAACCATATACATATAACCATATACACATAACCATATACATATAACCATATACATATAACCATATACACATAACCATATACATATAACCATATACACATAACCATATACATATAACCATATACACATAACCATATGCATATAACCATATACACATAACCATATACACATAACCATATACATATAACCATATACACATAACCATATACACATAACCATATACATATAACCATATACACATAACCATATACATATAACCATATACATATAACCATATACATATAACCATATACATATAACCATATACACATAACCATATACACATAACAATATACATATAACCATATACACATAACCATATACACATAGCCATATACATATAACCATATACACATAACCATATACACATAACCATATACATATAACCATATACACATAACCATATACACATAACCATATACATATAACCATATACACATAACCATATACACATAACCATATACATATAACCATATACACATAACCATATACATATAACCATATACACATAACCATATACACATAACCATATACACATAACCATATACATATAACCATATACACATAACCATATACATATAACCATATACACATAACCATATACGCATAACCATATACATATAACCATATACACATAACCATATACACATAACCATATACATATAACCATATACACATAACCATATACATATAACCATATGCATATAACCATATACACATAAGCATATGCATATAACCGTATACACATAACCATATACACATAAACATATACACATAACCATATACATATAACTATATACACATAACCATATACATAACCATATACACATAACCATATACACATAACCATATACATATAACCATATACACATAACCATATACACATAACCATATACATATAACCATATACACATAACCATATACACATAACCATATACACATAACCATATACATATAACCATATACACATAACCATATACACATAACCATATACATATAACCATATACACATAACCATATACATATAACCATATACACATAACCATATACATATAACCATATACACATAACCATATACACATAACCATATACACATAACCATATACACATAACCATATACATATAACCATATACACATAACCATATACACATAACCATATACATATAACTATATACATATAACCATATACATATAACCATATACATATAACCATATACACATAACCATATACATATAAACATATACATATAACCATATACACATAATCATATACACATAACCATATACACATAACCATATGCATATAACTATATACACATAACCATATACACATAACCATATACACATAACCATATACATATAACTATATACACATAACCGTATACATATAACCATATACACATAACCATATACATATAACCATATACACATAACCATATACATATAACCATATACACATAACCATATACACATAACCATATACATATAACCATATACACATAACCATATACACATAACCATATACACATAACCATATACATATAACCATATACACATAACCATATACACATAACCATATACATATAACCATATACACATAACCATATACATATAACCATATACACATAACCATATACATATAACCATATACACATAACCATATACACATAACCATATACACATAACCATATACATATAACTATATACACATAACCATATACATATAACCATATACACATAACCATATACATATAACCATATACACATAACCATATACACATAACCATATACACATAACCATATACACATAACCATATACATATAACCATATACACATAACTATATACATATAACCATATACACATAACCATATACACATAACTATATACATATAACCATATACACATAACCATATACATATAACTATATACATATAACCATATACATATAACCATATACATATAACCATATACACATAACCATATACATATAACCATATACATATAACCATATACACATAACCATATACACATAACCATATACACATAACCATATACATATAACTATATACACATAACCATATACATATAACCATATACACATAACCATATACACATAACCATATACATATAACCATATACACATAACCATATACACATAACCATATACATATAACCATATACACATAACCATATACACATAACCATATACACATAACCATATACACATAACCATATACATATAACCATATACACATAACCATATACACATAACCATATACATATAACTATATACATATAACCATATACATATAACCATATACATATAACCATATACACATAACCATATACATATAAACATATACATATAACCATATACACATAATCATATACACATAACCATATACACATAACCATATGCATATAACTATATACACATAACCATATACACATAACCATATACACATAACCATATACATATAACTATATACACATAACCGTATACATATAACCATATACACATAACCATATACATATAACCATATACACATAACCATATACATATAACCATATACACATAACCATATACACATAACCATATACATATAACCATATACACATAACCATATACACATAACCATATACACATAACCATATACATATTACCATATACACATAACCATATACACATAACCATATACATATAACCATATACACATAACCATATACATATAACCATATACACATAACCATATACATATAACCATATACACATAACCATATACACATAACCATATACACATAACCATATACATATAACTATATACACATAACCATATACATATAACCATATACACATAACCATATACATATAACCATATACACATAACCATATACACATAACCATATACACATAACCATATACACATAACCATATACATATAACCATATACACATAACTATATACATATAACCATATACACATAACCATATACACATAACTATATACATATAACCATATACACATAACCATATACATATAACTATATACATATAACCATATACATATAACCATATACATATAACCATATACACATAACCATATACATATAACCATATACATATAACCATATACACATAACCATATACACATAACCATATACACATAACCATATACATATAACTATATACACATAACCATATACATATAACCATATACACATAACCATATACACATAACCATATACATATAACCATATACACATAACCATATACACATAACCATATACATATAACCATATACACATAACCATATACATATAACCATATACACATAACCATATACATATAACCATATACACATAACCATATACACATAACCATATACATATAACCATATACACATAACCATATACACATAACCATATACATATAACCATATACACATAACCATATACACATAACCATATACATATAACCATATACACATAACCATATACATATAACCATATACATATAACCATATACATATAAGCATATACACATAACCATATACACATAACCATATACATATAACCATATACACATAACCATATACACATAACCATATACATATAACCATATACACATAACCATATACATATAACCATATACACATAACCATATACACATAACCATATACATATAACCATACACATAACCATATACATATAACCATATACACATAACCATATACACATAACCATATACATATAACCATATACACATAACCATATACACATAACCATATACATATAACCATATACACATAACCATATACACATAACCATATACATATAACCATATACACATAACCATATACATATAACCATATACATATAACCATATACACATAACCATATACATATAACCATATACACATAACCATATACACATAACCATATACATATAACCATATACACATAACCATATACATATAACCATATACACATAACCATATACACATAACCATATACATATAACCATATACATATAACCATATACATATAACCATATACATATAACCATATACACATAACCATATACATATAATCATATACACATAACCATATACATATAACCATATACACATAACCATATGCATATAACCATATACACATAACCATATACATATAACTA